>NC_139706.1:32587067-32714567 GCF_964188405.1 Protomyctophum parallelum
ACATGGCTGCGCATTCGCTGTTGTGTACGGCGCTCCGCGCTTGATGGCCTTCTGCCCCGTGCTGTGGGCACAGCGGGGAGGGTTAACAAAAATGACTCTGGGCACGGGACGCCATTATCCTATTTTGATTTCTGCTCGCCGTGCAACGCAGGGAGGAGGTATAGCCACTAGATCAGGCAACTCAGAGTAGTGCAATTTCACTAAACAGAGACACAGACGTGCCGCTGATTCATACTTGCTCGACACTCAACATATCACGTCGTGACACAATAGTTTCTTTCAGCTGCGAAATCCATTATTTCGTCGAGCGAATCAGCCAGGCCTTGAGTGGCGGCGTGGCGCTGAAGCTCGGCTGGCACTATTGAAGGAGCGTCTGAAAAGACCTCCGTGACAGCAGTCTGAGATAGGGCCTGCCGTCGAAGCTGCCTGGTGAACTCCAGGGAGACAGAATGACAAGGAGATGGAAGCGCCGCTTGGAAAGTAAACGGCGGCAGATTACTTATGAATCGTTACCTCTTTATTGAAGTGCACTGTTAGAAAAAAGGCTTAGCATGAGGCAGTAAGTGAACAATAGCAGCCATGCATTCCTGTCTTGTTAGCCAAACCCATTTCAAAACGGAACCATTGGGGAACGAAAGTGGAGGTAAAGTCTATTAATAAGTCAATTACTGCCTTTGCAGGGCCTGGTTTGTCCATGCTGCAAATAAAATTGACCTTTCAGGCCCAACTATAACATGACATTACCCCCTTCTTTCCCTTGTAGAAAAACAAGTCCTCATCCCTCTCTTTGCTAATTACAGAGTAAGGCTCAGTTAAATTATGCAAATAGGTCCTCATTTGTACATGTAACCATACATTTAGAGGCATCTTTAAAGGGTTTCATTAAGCGCCGCTTCGGGTCGCTCATTCGTGCGTGCACAAACACGATGCTGCCATTCATTAAGCATATGTAAACGTAATGCTGTGGAGGTAGTTACTGTGATAAAGGTCCAGCAATCAATCAATCAATCAATCAAGTTCATCAGCAGTGGAGGGACAATGTATTTTCGTGTTTTGTCCACAAGTTCTTCTACAGACATACGAACAGTTTCACACACAAAAGGCCAACGTAAATGGATGTTGTAGTAGGAATCCGGATCAAGGATTTCACAATTTTGCCTCGATTACAATTATATTATATATACAAAAAAAGACAAAAAGAAAATAGCAGATCTACAAGCTCGCAATGACACGTATAATACAGTATAATACAGGGTAAAGTGGTTAATCATACTATTTGTTGATATATAAGGGGGAAAAAACTGAAAAAAAACGGATTCATGATTATTTGATGACCGATTACGGTAAATTGGATATTACTACTAAATATTGATATTGCAAGGCAGCTACATTGCAAACTAGAAAAAGTGCCCCTCGGGGCACAGGTCTCCACCAGGATAGGAGCGTTGATAGCAGCCTAGTTGGAATATGCATGCAGTTTCACAGTTGGAAGTCAATCTTAGCCAATCAGGATGGAATATGAGAAATCAAACAGACCCGTCTTGTTCACGTGAAGACGTGAAAAAATCTGAAGCAGTAATTAAAATAAATGTTATGTTATGTTACTTTAAACGTATTAAGTTGGCCTCCTGATGGCGCTATAAAGGGCAGATGTTAAAAATGCTGGGCAAAGGTTTTTCCTTGGCATCTAGGGAGTGTGAATACAAAGTTTTGCATTGATCGGTGCAGTTATAGGTAAAGACACAAATAGGCCAGTTATAGCGCCACCATGAGGCTGATTTGAATATGTTCAAGTGGTATTTCTTCCTTGGCCTAGTGGGAATGTGCATGCAAAAGTTCACGGAAATCACACGATTTGTTCTAGATTTGCTGCATTTTGTCCAATAGTAGGCCTCCTGGTAGCGCTATAGGTTCTGCTCTGGCATCCAGGGAGAGTGTGTGCAGAGTTTGGCTGCGATCAAGCCAATGGTGCCAGAGATTAGCTGTCCACAGACGGACACAAGGACGGACGTGCAACACATACTCTCTCCCCATGCCTTCATCCCCATGATAGCCCTTATAATCTACTCTAAAGGACCTTGTAAACAAACCTCCCTCAGGGTGCAAGAATGGCCAAAACTGCGACAAGAATACCACAAATAAGAGACCATGAAACAATGTGCGTTGAGGGTGTTTTATAGCTGTGAGAAGCCTTGTAACTCGGAGCACAGGTCACACAGGGGCAAAGCCGCTGGCGGCGTATACGTTTTTTTCCGGGGAGGTGGAAATTTCAGGAGAGCAATGAAAAGACAGATGCTGAAAGTTTTCTGTCTTTCCCCAACCCCCCTCCCCCTTCCCTCGCCTAGTTTCTGAGGTTATGGGCTGCCGGCTGTAATACCCTACCACATAATGTAGTGCCATATTGGACCACAAAAAAACTTTACAATGAACGGGATAAAAGAGGATAAAGACCCAATTTATCATCACTTACAGAGCAACTTCCATGCAGGAGGAGCTCAAAGTAACTACCCATTTCCATGAAAATCCCCAGGATTACCTAATAGGTCAGCATGTCTGCTCAGAATATAAAGGACACACTGCAGCCCCACTCACTGCTTAACTACAAATCCTACTTCAGGAATACTGCATGCGTACCAACACAAAAGATATTGTCTAAAGGACAGCAGTGGATAGAGGATTTCACTATATTGGCCCATATAAAGCCTTGAGCAAGATAGCTTTCTCCCTGCTCACCCATTCTGACCCTGTGCTCACGTCGACATTGACAACAACAAGACACACAAAGCCACCAGCAGTCATTCATTTCCAGTGCTGGAAAGTAACTAAGTACCATTTTGAGTACTTACTTGAAAATGTCCAATTACCAGTACTTTTACTCCACTACATCTCAGAGGCAAATTATGTAGATTACTCCACTACATTTATAGTATGTGAAAACCTTAGCTACTAGTTACTTTGTAGATTTTGATTATTATTACAAAACATACAACCACTTCAGCCCTCTATACATTTCGGTCATTTGAAAATATATCCGATCTACAGTACAAGCTCATGTAAGCTTGCAGATCGACTAAAATAGACTTTTAGCCGGACTTTTACTTGTAACAGAGTATACCCATATTGCAGCACTGATATTTTTACTGAGGTAAAACATTTGAGTACTTTTCCCACCACTGTATGCAAGCAATGCACACAAAGTGGCAGGCGTAGGTGACAGTGACACAGCATTTGGCAACATAAGCTGTTCTGATAATGTTCTGCTGCTGTGAGAACTGAGTCACTCTGGATAAGTGTCAGATACATGACTAGACAATGTTTCCGCTGACGTCTTCATCTTAGTAAAAATATTGATCTGTGTCAGATACATGACTAGACAAGCCTCACATAGCGATACTAATATCACTGCGTAGATATTAGTCTCGTCCCTCTCAGTGTTGAAAAAAAATAACTAAGTCAACAGTAGTGGGGGCAGGGCAGGTTGTGGCCTCCTGGTGGCGCTATAATAAGCCAATGTGAAAAGGGTGCTATTTCTTCTTACGCCTTGGATGGCAATTGGATGATTTGAGGCATTTTGTTCCAAAAATGTGTTTTGCAAATATCCACCTGTTGGTGGCGCTATAACAGGCCAATGTGAAAAGGGTGGGATATATTCCTCAGCCTAGTAGGAACGTCTGTGAAATATTTCACGTAAATTGCACCCTGCGTTCATGATTTGAGGCTTTTTGTTCAAAACCAATTCTGCAAACTTTGAAAGCCAATGTTAGCCAATCAGGATGGAATAGGAAATATCGGACAGATCTGTCTTGAGCACATGACTATAGAGATACTGCGTAACGATTTGCAGGATATTTGGACAAAATATGGAGGAGTAATATAAAACATTGTTTTTACAAAAGTCGGCCTCCTGGTTTAAAATAAAATAAAATAAAATAAAATATACAGAAGCTTTTCCAGGTTCCCAATGGGATTTATTAAATGGGGAGACAGGAAAGATGGAAATACTTTTCCTTTCACATATTGATCAAGCACACCAACCAAGCATTGACATGTTTTGACGTGCTCCTACAGTATGTGCCTACTAAACACGTGCAGCGATTTCCTTTGACGAAGCACGAGAGACAACACCGACTAACTTCCAGCTTTGTTTTGGAGTGCCAACTTCACAGCACCTCAATGCGCTTAGAGGTAAAAAAAGAAAGAAACAAACAAACAAAAAGCATATTAGCTTGCATGAGACCGTGCCTCAGACAATATTTTTGCTTTACTTTTCTTCTTACTGCTACAGCTGCTGACTAACAATGTGTAATCTCTCTTGGCTCAGCCAAGAGAGATTCAGACAGGGATAAAGTGACCAGACGTCCCACCAGTCCCGGTTTGGCTGGAATAGTCCCATGTTGGCCGAATTAGTCCCATTTTAAAGCAGGGTCTCCCAAAACTCACCAATGAGTCCCGACAAATACCAACTTGTGCTCTGATTGGCCGATCGACGCCACTAAAAATATACAATCCCTGATTGGATTGGCCGATCAGCGATGCCACCAAAAATATACAATGCCTGAGGGGCGAGGGGACTACCAAAGATTCACAATCCCAGATTGGCCGAGGCAGTCACCGACATACGCAGCCGAAAACAGTACTTGCAACGCTCTGCTCGTGCAAGTAACAATAACACTTTGTTTTGAGTGCCTACATGTTCTGTTGAAAAGGTGTAAAATAATTGTCCCCCATCCCGGTGAAAATAAATAAAAGCAAAGAAATTGACAAAAGTAGCGAAAAAGCAGATCTACGGAGTCGCATCGACATTGATAAAAAAAACATAACAAGACCAGGGCAAACAACTATGTGGTTTTTGATCACAGGCTGTGGAGCTATAATTGATCATTGATGTGAATAATTGGCACTTTTATGTGCAGCATTTTTCCTCTCTGCATAATCACAATTGTTTATTTCTGCAGAAGGCCATGCAATTACCAAAGTGTCAATGAATCAAGCAGTTAAATAAGTTTTGTTTTGAGAAAGGGGGGTTGGGGGGTGGCAATCAAAGAACTATCAGGGAGATCAATGTGATTGGATTGCTTGAATGAAGGAGACTTTTTTTGTTTTAGGGCATCGAGGTGGAGAGATCCACCATTAGATTTATAGTACTAGTGCATCTAGCAGACGTAGAGAGAAAATACTTTATAGCATCTATATCTATATATACATCTATATATATATACAGTGTCTACACCAAGGAGCCCCATGACACATGTGCCATACATGCTGCATCAATATCTCTAGCTGGGACCATTACATCAAGAATTAAATCATTTCATCATTTTTATCTATGTACCGTAAAATATTAATTCAAATGTAGAAATGTGACCCTGACTCCTCAAAACACTTTGGATTCTATTGCATCATGGGTCCAAAATGAGAAACATTGAGCAGCATTATTATTGAATACATTATGTCTGCATTGAAATATTCTGTTAATTAAAAAATACAGCACTGTTCTCTTACAAGAGAGATGGAGTGCAGTGATTGTTGTACTTTTTCCTGTGTGTCCATGTGTCTATGGAGTTAACAATACTCTAATAGACCCTCTAATAATATTCAAATATGTCTTCCCTGCGTATTTTTGGTTTCTTCCTGAAAGCCTTGAGTCAAAAGGCCCAATCGAAATATACCTAACCCTAACCTCTCCCCATTATCATACAATAATAATAATAATAACAGTTGTGGGAGAGGCTTAACCCATTCCGTGCTATCCAAGAGAGATCTTGTGGAAAGATATTAATTCCATCTGAGCCATCCACGAGAAACACGATGATTAAAAAACATTAAAAAATATTTATTTACCGGTACCTTTTTTTTGCCTCCGTTAGCTTCCGCCGCTAGCATCCATAGGCTTCCCATTGTAGTAACAATGCCGTATAACAAATAGTGAATATGTAAGCTCACAACACGTTGCTTCATGATGAGTTGTAAGCTATGTTCGCTATTTGGGATTTTATTTTTTATGTTTTCAAAATATTTGAAAGCATGGATCCCTTCATCCCATCCCCTCCCCAGCAAATCAAACCCAGGTCGCGTTTCATCCGAGTGCAGGACTAACCTGTGGAGCAGTCGTGGCCGGTCCAGTTGGGATCACAGCTGCAGGTGCCGGTGTCTGCCAGGAAGGCTCCGTGCCCAGAACACTGGTCCATGCACGAGGACCGGGGACTGTCACATCCGGCTCCACCCCAGCCTACAAAGCAGTGGCACTCTCCCCGGACGCACACCCCTCGGCCAGAGCACGTCGGGTCCAGGCAGTCCACTACAAAAAGACAACAAAAAAAACACATTCAAAGACACAGCTTCAGGTAAACAGAGAGGGACTGCGTTTTATCACTTTCCAGAGGCCATTGCCATTGGCTACCCTGCGGTTTAAGCCGGCTAAGCACACGCCCGACATGTGCCAGCCCAACATGTAAGCGGATGAAATGGTCTTTTTCTTTTCTTTTCTGGGGGAGAGGGGGTCTGAATGTGCCAACCTGCCATGGTGGGTACTGCCCACGCTCGTCCTGGCTGACACACTCCTAACATCCTTGTAATGAGATTTTCCTCCCACAAGACGGGAGGACGCCCTTCTAACAAGGAGCATGTTGCTCTAAATTGGGTGTGTGTTCCTTCTTCGAAGCCACACTAACCAGAGCCCACCTCCACAGAATGTTAACCACAAAGGACAGCTAGGGAAGAGGGGCCACAGTCTGGGAAGGCCTGAGGCTAACAGAGAAGGCTGTTAGACTTCTCTGTTAAACAGCACGCTCCCCCACCCGTTTGCATCCTCTTAGGACAGTGGTTGAAAAGCTTTTTAATTTCAAGGCCGCCCCGTTTGATGTGCATTGATTAGGTCACAAACCCCCATTTGATACAATGTCTTCATTGATAATCCTTAGTGTTATTTTAACTCTAGAGAGCATGGAAGCAATTGGTTCCATCTGTACTCTCTCAGAGTTGTCCATTTTGTATCAAGTATCAATCATTTCCCCCCACAAGGAAACATTGAGAAACATTTGTTCTCAACATGAGGTCCGGTGGTCCTTGAGGGTGTTCCCGGGGGTCCTCAGCTAAATGGTCAATAGTTATGGAAAATTATGGGTCTGTAAAACCAGTCCATTTGCATTTGTCCCAAAAAAACCAAATCGTATCAAATGGGTCTATGGCCTAATGCACATCAAACTGGGGACCCTTGAAATTAAAAGGTTGAGAAGCAGGGTGTTAGAACAGTTAGAAGATCACTGTGGCTAACATAACGACGCCATTGATCTCCCACCACTGTATCTATAGTTTTCCAATTAACACTGAAAGATGCATAATTTCAATTTATATGCAAATGCAAAGTGAATGGCTGTTGGCTATGCGATCGGCTCCCATGACACGTTGTTAAATAAGTGCATAGAGAGAGAAAGAGTGTGTGTGCGTGTGAGTGTGAGTGTGAGTGTGTGAGTGCGTGCGTGCGTGCATCCATGCAGGTGTAATTGTATTGCTACTGTATACTTGTGAGGGCCAAATGTCCCCCACAAGTATAGTAGAATTTGAGAAAATATTTGGGGAGTTAGGCTTGCAATTAGGAACCTTAAAACGTAGCTGATTTACAAGCTACTAAAGCTACAAGGAGACTAAGGCCTAAGACTTGCAGTTCAGGCTTAGAAATTGCATTCATATTGTCATCTGGAAACGTTAATGTCCTCAGATGCATATTAATGTGTGTTTGTGTGTGTGTGTGTGTGTGTGTGTGTGTGTGTGTGGTGAGGTGTGTGTCATGTGGGTTGGGGGGCGGTCAAAAGGAATAAAATACGGTCATCCCACTCAAACAATACCTACCCGGTACACACAGATGGCAAATGGGGCGCCAGGAAAGCGATAATGTCTAGCCACTGGGAGCCACAGGGCCAAGCCATGGCAGCTCGCCTTTACCATGACATAAATGGGTATAAGGGGGCCTTACGTAGTGAGACAAACAAGATCCCTCGCTTCTTAGCAGATGGTTTGGGCAACGAGGCACAAAGATCATAGGCTAACTGACAAGGCACTCTCTCCTGGCAATTAATCATAGCGTCTGAAGGTCGCAGGGAAGAAAGGTAGAGATGTTAAAGGGCCCTGGTCCGCATTCCCCATCCGTATGGCCAACCACTGCCCACCAAAATAGAATGGGGGCCTATGGATGTCACAAACCCCCATTTATCAAAATCCTCATGGCCATTCTTCATCTTGAAATGAGAGCCTTCAAGAGCTGACAAACACAATGGCTTCTTCAATCTTATCTGGCGCAGCAGCCTTATCCCACATCGCTAATGTGCAGAGCTGTTAATGGATTGAAATCAGGCTTGGTCTCGGCACGACTCCACCTCATTGAATTTCACACGATGAATGGGTTTGTTTTTCGTGTGATTAATCTAAATGCTATGAATCCGCCATGCATCCGTAGCGTGGGTAGGAGGGAAATTAAGGAAGGTGGGCGCGTGATGTTTTTAGGGGAAGATAGCCTAGAGCTGGGAAATTAACCGAAAATATATCGAAACCGATATCTAGAAACAATAAAGCAACTTAACCTTGCTCATGTAGTTAATCGAATAATCCCCCTTTTATTAGCCTCGGGCACCCATGGGTTTTTGTTTACCCTTTTATCAATGAATCAACACGAAAAAATGTGAATAGATATTTTTTCATCAACTAAATGCATTAGTCTTATTAACGACTTAACCCTGCATCTAGAAAATGAATGTGACGTCACCCCGTTGAAAATAATAGCAAAAACGTCTCAAGGTGGCGCCACAGTTGCTGTTTCCACTGCGTTAGGTCTTTATGTTGCCATGTTTATTATTGTTGTTTTGCGCTTGATATTTTAGTTTCTATTTTTGGTACTGAGTGTACAGCACTTTGGTTCAAGCACTTTGGTGCTTTATAAATAAAGTGGATTGGATTGGAACTCCATTGCTAAATTATACTTTGCTGTACAATGGCGTCGTACACAAATTGACAATCTAAGTTCATGGGATTTCACTATTTAATTTATTCAAGGTGAAAGTTGAAAATAATCGTGTTGTTGATTTGAAGTCATAATAGCCCAACCCTACCAGAGCCCTGACGTCTTCCTAATGTTCACATTACTGTTTAACCACATGAAGGATGTGCAGTATATGACTGAAACGGAAATAGTAGCCTACAATAAGGTACCCTTCAAATCTATTGAAATGAAGACTTGGTGAGCTGCTGCCATTATTTCACATTAAACATAATATTGCTTTAAGTGAAAACAAGGATAAGTAACACAATTTGGAAAATTACAATTTAGAGAAAATATTTAACTACAATATACAGTCAAATGATGAGATCTGTTGTATGTGTTGTGAGAGACTGAATGATTGGAATTATGCATTTATATAATTTTATATTTATTTGCACCAAGTGAACAGTTTTTCAACCCAATACCAATGCAATCCCATCATAACGTGTTAAAAATCATCATAAATCATCATACATCATGCAGGCTTCAGTCATAGACTCTAAAAACCCAAGGAATCAGCGGGTCATCACCTTCTTCGCAATTTTCGCCTTTGTATCCAGGGTTGCAGATGCATGTGCCCACGATGCAGGTTCCATGGCCGCTGCATGTGACGTCGATGCACTGGTTGGTGGCGACGTCGCACTCGGAGCCCTTCCAGCCACTGTGGCACATGCAGCGGCCTTTGAGGTACTGGCCGTTCCCGCTGCACAGCACCGGACAGGAGGCTTCGGAAAGAGCAGACAGCATCACACACACATCCACTCAGGGGTCATCAATATGTCTGTGCACGGACAAATGTATGATGTATCCATGGCAAAGACTTGGTCTTGTCCGTGTCTTTTCTCCTTTTATTTTTATCATGACACCCAATTAATGAAGGCCAAGTCTCCAGGTTTTCTTCAGAAAATGTATGACAATTATTGGCACTATGGCATATTAGGAGTCCAACTACAGTAGTACTAGTGGTTCTCAAATGTTTCATTTGCAAGGAGCCCCTTAACTCTGAGAATGTACAGATTGAACACTGAGTTACAGATGTGTTATGGCCATTCAGGGCTAGCTCTTTATGTGTTTCTGGTATTATTGTCCACTGGCACATTTCTATTTTTACAAAAATCCACCACAAGCCAGCATGGCGATGAAGCCTTACATCCACTTGAATGGCCTCACAACACTAGCTGTTAACCCATTAAGGCCTGAGGCACCTACTAAATGTCTTTAACAGTTTTCTGAAAAACCTGTTTCTAAATCAGTGGTGCTCAGACTTTTCATGTCAAGGACCTGCCAAAATGTATTTGGCCGCCGGTTTTGACGTGGTGTTTGCACATGCACTATTCAATCAGGATTGGGTGACACCCCCAGCCACGTTTATACAATGTTTTCTGGATCATTGTTCTCAATTTTACCCTGATTACATAATTAGCCATATAGGTTGTTGTTGTACTCTTCTTTACACAAGATTGCCTGACATTTTGTCAAAATATATTGGACCTATAATTAACTGAAACACATTAAATGTGTTCACATACTGACATGTGCAATTAGACAAATCTAATTGAACTGAAAATGACATTGTAGAGTTGTGCGTGTACAAAATGTCTGTCGTGCCTCGTCGATGCTCGTTGGCGTTCTAATTACACTGTGGGCTGACTCACTTGCATGAATCACAGACAGAGGGATGGAGATGCACTGTGGGAGAAATTGGCTCGACTCACCGCGTCCACAGTCTGGCCCTCTGAAGCCTAGAAAGCAGTGGCACGTCCCTGCCACACAATCGCCGTTCCCAAAACAGTTACTGGGGCAGTCGTCTATGGAATCTGAAAAAGAAACAAAACAGTTACTGGGGCAGTTGTCTGTGTAATCTGAAAGAGAGAGCAAACCTGCTTTACAGACTTTGCACTTAGTCGCACACCGGTGTCACACAAATAAACAGGTGATCTAAAAGCTTGTTGTTCTGCAACACATTGTGAGCTCGCATCATTTAGGATGCGTGAAAGCTGGCATACCCCAGCGTAATGTGTTTTGAAAATTTTGGAAAAGTAAACAATTTCCTCCCACGTGTTTGTTCTCAGAATTGCTTTTCATCCCTGTATGCTAATGACACTGACAGGAACAGACTGCAGTCTTTTTCAACGTTAGAATTGCTCTGTGAAACATTCACTCAATTGCCACTGTGTGTGTGTGTGTGTGTGTGTGTGTGTGTGTGTGTGTGTGTGTGTGTGTGTGCGTGTGCGTGTGTGTGCATGCGTGCGTGCGTGCGTGCGAGCGTGTGTACGGTATGGGTGTGTACGGTATGGGTGTGTGTGTGTGTGTGTGGTGACAGCTTGCTGAACCGCTCTGATGTTCCCTCTGACTGTCAAAAAAAATAAAAACAAAAGCCATCAAGACGAACCCAAACGCCAGACTCCTGTGTCACATTATGCATGTTGCAGCACAAAGGCATTCTGACCTATATAAACCTAAAAAAAAGTTCTATGGCTAATAATGTGTACATGGGCCCAGGCCGTAGCGTAACGGTCTGGGCACCGGACTGGTGATCCAGTCGCGGTGTGCCGCGGGTTCGACTCCCGGACCCGACACGGCCTTTACCGCATGTCATCCCCCCATCTCTCTCCCGTTTCCTGTCAGCCTACTTTCTATCCCTTACAAAATCAATAAAGGCGTAAGCCGCAAAAAAAAAAAAAAATGTGTACATGAATAAATAAATAAACAGCACTGTTAAAGTACAAAATAATGGGATTTTCTGTTGGAGGCACAAACACCGAAACACATGTTGAACACTACATTTTTGGACAGGGTTTCCAAGAACTATAATACACAGTACACACTGTATACATTATTTTACACTTGCCAAGTATAGACAGAACAGCTGAAACTGCTTTTCTCTGCAGTGATGCATGTTGAGGTGAAACACTTTCATGCCGAGTCATCCTGGCAGAACGTGAACGCTAGGTTCGGTAGGTCACCACTATTGAGCTTCAGACGAACATGCCTAGGTGGACGTGCTCTGCCGAAGTCCACTATTGCATCATTTTAGTCTGCATGGTCCACAGTGAAGTCAACTTAATGTATGCTACATCTGGACTATGAAATCGTTGCTGTTGGGTGGAACCTTTACTTTTCACGATTCAAATAAAAAAACAGCAAAAGTAGCAGATCTACAAGATCAAAAACCACCTTTGAGCCGTGCTTTGAGCCGTGTTTCAAGCTTGTTGAGCTGCTATACTTTTGATGCCTTTGCCTGATGCTGTAGTATGATCAAGTAGGGCTTGAAAAAACATAATACGTTAAAATAACGTCTTTAGGCTGCAACTATCGGTTATTTTCTTAGTGGTTATTCTATCGATTATTCATCGAAGCAGGTTTGTGTAATAATTTGTATATTTTTCATATATATGCGAATTGACGCAAACGTATTCTAATGGATAGTATGATTAACTTATTTAATCATTTCAATTATTGTTTTATAAGTCACAATTTTCCTATTGATGACAACATGCTACACTAGTACTTTCCCATACTGTTTCCCAAAGATTTGCCATACAGCCTAACAGTCTAGTGGGTTGTACTGTAACGATCTAATGATATTCCTTTGTTATACCCCCCATTACACCATGCCTTTTCATACACGCACACAACCCCCTAAACATTGTCATCACATTCTGCAGACAGACATCTGCATCAGGCATGCCTCCTGGCAAAGTCTACTGAGAACACCTTCCTAGTTGGCATTACATCTCAGAGTGGAGTGTTGGTGCCAAGATGCATTTATGCTATACTGACTCTCTCTTCAAATTAACGTTCTCCCAGCACAACAGAGCCACAAGCAGCCACAACATGTGCATCATTCTCCGCCCATATCATGTAGTGAACAATGTCACTGTGTCGAAACTGATAAACGGATTTACGCATCTTCTTCATACAACCAATTATCACTCCTAGTTAGCTTGTATTGCATGAAACAAGGCCGAGCTCTTCGAATCCCAAACACGCACGAGGTCTCTGAATTAAACAAAAGGAAAAAAAATCCCTCTCGCCCACTGCCTGCAGGCGACAGAAGGAGCATCAAGCTCTGAGGCAGAAGTTATGGAACAAAGAAGTCGTTGTCCCCCTGCAGAGGGTTGGAAATGTGAGCCGCGACTGGAGCTTCCCTTTACCCTGGAGAGTCAATCATCACCGAGGGCGCAACAGCAAGAGGGGCATGAGAAGAGAGACAACCGCACACACACACACACACACACACACACACACACACACACACACACACACGCACACGCACACGCACACGCACGCACGCACGCAAAGGAAAGAGAGAGCAACCTGCAGTGAATTAGGGGAGTGGAGGAAAGAGACAAACAGTGTGAATGAGAGAGAGAGGAAAATAATGCAATGCGAGAGGGAGAGAGAGACACAGAGAAGGGAACAGTGGGCATGCGGGTGGATTTGTGATAGTTATGTTTTAGTGAGGGCAAGTAGCTCACACTGTACTGTCCTGGCAGGACGTTTGTTATGTCTTATGTTAAGTGTTAGGCCCGATTCATACTTCATTGCACGACAATAGCAGACGAAGCTCATAATGCAATGCAACCATGGTGCGTTGTGAGCTTGTAGGCCTGTGATTTTCGACAGCACCATGCAGAGGAGCACGAAGAGGTCACAAATTATGACTTGGTCACATTTGGGTTAATTATTCCTATTAGCCCTTACCCGCTGTGAAATACTTGCCGCGGGGGGTACTGCACCCTGGGTGCGTTTTCGCATTTTTAATTCACAAATAAATTCATTATTAATTTATAATTTAAATTAATAATAATAATAATAATAATTTAACAAGTTAAATTGGAAAAAGGGCTTTGTTAAGACCTCCATGTTATTATGGTTAATGCCTGTGTGAAAAGTGGGAGTGATTGGTGCAGGCAGTGAGGATATAGTATTATTGCGAACGCAGTGAGCCACTTACTATGACAGCAGGGGCTGAGTGTCTGTGTGTGTGTGTGTCACGCTGTGTGGTGTCACGCTGTTACACCACCGGCCCGCCACCAGAGGGCGCAGCTGTGGCACGCACGCACGCACGCACACACACACACACACACACACACAGGGCGCAGCTGTAGCACACACACACACAACCACACACACACGAGCTGCGTTCGCTTCACGCGTTTGCGCGTCTTACTTGTATATATATATATATATATATATATATCTCTACATGCTGTCACAGCCATGATGTGCATAGCTTGTAGGCCTATGTCTCTATTTTGTTAAGTAACTTTGTCATGACAGCGTGGCAGTGGTAGGCTATACTAAGGGAGGGAGGGAGGGAGATATTATGCAGACACATCACTTCATTTGTTTGCACCTGCCTTTCAGATCGGAATGGAACTGCAAGCATAATAATATAGGCTGTCAATCCATGCGTAATTGCCAAAATCATCTGACCCGACTCTACGATTTCGCTTGCTATCATTTGACTGGATGACAATAGAAAGGTGTATGATACAGCGAATGAAAGCAAACTTCTCAAGGATTATGAAGAGTTTTACATTTTAAAAAAACGGTTGAGAAATCACCGAATCATGGGCGTTTCAAATCTCAATTTTTTTATGTGAGAATACAGCTACATCCCGACACTCAGGACATATATTGCTGTACGCATGCATGCACTGTTGCACACACCCTCTTTATTTGTTTCTATTGAAAAACAACAGTAAAATACAATTTATGTAAAAAAAGTGATATTTAATGTTTTTAAACATTTTATTGAAACATTTAAAAACACAAATCTGTCATGGGGGTCACTAGCCCAAAATATCTTTGGATTATGGTTCTTAGTCCTTAGTAGTCGCTTATAATAAACAGACATGGCAACACTGCAGAGCAGCGCACAGATCGCTCTTGTGTAAAATCAAACATTACTTTTTGCATTTAAGAGGTGGTCAGACCCAGGTGTAATCGGTATGCCCTGATTCTTTTTAGGTTAAGGGGCTTAATAGCAAATTGCGCAAAGCGAATATATAATTAAGATATGGACACTCCCCCAATGCTAAAATATGCAGGAACATCATATATGTGTGCGTTCAGGCCACGGTTTGAGCAAATTCTGTAATACCACATGGTCAAAATCTCACCCTATGTGTGTTTGTGTGTGCATCTGTGAGTAATTTGAGTATAGGTGTTTATGTGGTGTTACTGTTAGTATTATTGTGTTGGTATCATTTTAAATTTCCTTTTAAATTTCCATTTATTCATTGATTTATAGATAAATCAATTAATAAATAAAATAAAAGGAAATGTAGTCCGATGAGGCGTTCGGGATTATTGGGCAAACTCTGACTGCAATCTGTCAGGCCACTAGCCTGGCCTTGGATAACAAATGGATAGTGAGTATCAGTGAAAGCAAGGGCAATAGAGAGAGAGACATGATAGAGAAGATGGGAGTCGGTTTGAACCCGGGTCCACGTTGTTCACAAGAAGCATAGGACTGTGTACTAAATGGCTGAGTCACCAGGCACTCTATAACAAAAAAAATAAAAAAATAAAAAGGAGTTTCACATGTCGTCTCTGTCGGGTGGAAACAGAATGCGTTTCGAGCTTGCAGATCCACTACTTTTGATGTTTTTGTGTGACACTGTAGTATGATCAAGTGAGGCATTCATTTACAGAAAAAAACACAAAATGTTTGAATATAGAGATAAGAGGTTTCTGCCCGACAGCAACAATATCCTTTTTGCTATGGTTGTGCAGCACCACAGTCCAATGGAACATCCTGAGCCGGTGCAGTGCACTCATTCAACATGCTAATGTGGTTTAGCAGGGCTACGTGTTTACCATGCCCATTACCTGTGCTCCTTCTAAGAGCACAGAGGCTGGGTGGTGGGGAGGGGTGTAGTGGCGGTTGGTTGGTTGGTTGGTGGGAAACCCTGAATATCTCCTAGCCAACATACAGAGGCATAAATCATGGATTCAAGCAGAGCTTCATTGAAATTCATTACCGTTCCTATCAGGGGAGCTAACTATATTGTACAAAGTCTCTCCGGTCAGGAAGGACGGAAACGTAGGCAGCAGGGCGTGTTTTAATCAGTGCCTCGCCACACTCTCCGAGGATGCTCATCCAACTCTGACTGATGGGCGGCGGAGACCATGCGGAGAGGCTCTGATCAGACGCAACCTGCAGGAAGATGTTGTCTCTCTAGCATGCTGGGGGAGGGAGAAATAACTCAACAACATCAAACTACAACTATGTTTAAAATAGGTTTGCCCAGGGAGATACTATATTTTGGTTCAGACCAATTAACGGCAAACGCATCAGGTGAATGACGGCTCACCGCCCCCCCCTCAGCGTGTGTGTGTGTGTGCTTGCATGCGCCAGTAGGCTGAATTTGTTGCGGATGAATCATGCCTGGCAACAGGCGGAGGGGGACAAATGGATGCATGCTTCAGAGAGCCCTAGTGCTGAACATTCAGCAGGACACAGCTCGCACTGCTACGGAGCTGCAGCCAAGTAATGGACGTTCCCGTTCCACCCCAGCTGAACAACCACATGGCTACGTGAACAAACTTTTCATTCATTCACGTAAAGAGGGCCGGAGGTTAACACATGACAGACTCCCCTCCCCCTCGCCACCACCAATGCTGACTGAAATAATGTATGAGAAAAGGAGGTTTCTCATTAGGAATGGTTTTCAGTTGAGTGCTAAATCCAGTATACATAAAAAAATAGGAATTTAAAAAAGATCCAAAAAGGTAGCACATCCAAAAATGCAATACATGGCGGACAAAGTACTCACATTTCCATTTCTTTATTGACACACCAAAATAAAATAATTGTGTCGCTATCCTTCTTTTAGACAAAACTAAAACTAAAAAGGACTACGGCAGTGGTCCTTTAACTCTTCATGTCAAGGACCCCCAAATTAATATGTAATTGGCCGTAGACCTGCATCTGAAAATATTGTGTGCCAGGGAACCCCTTACAGGATGTGTGTTGTTAAAAGGTTTCAAAAATACTGATAACGCGTTGAGAGCTTTTAGGTATGCTATTTTCAATAGCCAATGCATATAGGGTTACAGCGGTTAAAAGAGGAACCCCCTAAAGAACCCCTCGGGGGCCCTGGACCCCACTATGAGAACTACTGCTCTGCAGCCTTCCCGTTCTAAATGGATATGGTTCACGTATATTCCTTTACCTGGGCAGCACTGTGTGAAGGTCAACTTCATTCCTCCCATGGCTCAATACGATTCAGGCTGTCGGTGAGATTCAATTTCTGCTGAAGGGCACTTAAACCAGCGACCCATTTTAGAAAAGGCTCCTGCAGCCCTCCCTCTGAGCAGCTCTGAGCAGATGCACTCTGAGACACAAAGTGAATGGAGGAACAATTCCGACCTCAACTACACAGCCTCTGTCTATCATCCCCTCCTGCCTCTGCCTCTACTACGTGCATCAAATGGAGAGGGATAAGCCAGGAAAAGCAAACACGCTGCCCAGGCCGACTCCCCTCCCCTCCCCTGCATGTGTCCACTGTCCAGTGGTGGAATGAAAATAAGTGCATTTACTCAAATGCCGGACTTGGACATCTTCAATTCTTAGTAAAACAAAGATGAGTTGCAACTGCACTTGGACCGCATTTTTCTCCTCTACATAAATCTCGTCCCAAAAATAGCCGATCTACAAGCCCACAAAATATCGTCATAATAATGTTACGCGAGTAAAACATTCAAGTACTTTTTCCCGCCACTTGCCTCCACAACGAGGCAGCCAATCGAGAAGCAGAGGTGAGCTAAAGCAAACACGCTGCCCTCACTCCCCTCCCTTGCGTCGCATCGTCCATTAAGCTCTGAATTGCAGCTGTTGTCAACACAGCAGGATGGGTGTGTGTGTAGGATGGGTGTGCGTGTGGGGGGAGGGGGGGGGGGGGGGTATAGTGCATCTCTTGACTGTCTCCAGTCGGCGATGTGCATTGGAGTCGAGGACAGCCTCCCATTGATCCGCAGGCTGGCACGGCCCCTGTCACAGATGGACTGTGGCCCAGGAGCTTTTAATTAAAGAGCATGTGAGAACAGCTCCCAGCTGCCGTCCCCCGCCTGTGAAAGACGACACCTCAGGCCCTCTCTCGCACCTTGCCTGATACAGGAGCGCTAATCAAAGTCGCCTTCAGGGCCGAACAAAGAGGAGCCACGTGCAAAATGACATCGCCTCTTACAAAAAGGTCTGAGAGGCGGTCACATGATCATGTGCCACACAGAGACGGTCAAATCAGAAAAATACACTACACTCCCTACTATACCACTGTGTCTGCCGCTTTGATGTATGGAAAGTAGATGGAAATTGGACACGTGATCAAGTACAGCACTGGCAGGAAAGCATAATCATTTTCTGTGCGAAATGTATGCAAATGGCTGCCGGAAGCCAGGCCCCCTAATTCGTCCGAGACTGCACTCAGGCTAATGAGTGCATTATGATCTCTCAATGCCCTACTCAGGTGCACGGCATGATAATGGCACTGATTTCATAGGTTTGGACTTCACCTTGATTAACCTGAGTTACCGAGTTACACTCGCCCCCGCTGTTGACACTGTCTCCCCCGTGGATGGTTGCCAACCATTTCTGGATCTGTGTCCACTTGTACTTTAACATTTCTGTACACATCATCTATCTCTCCCATACGCTTTATTTTATTTTCTATTTTTATTTTTTTGTTCGTGTTTAAAAATGTAAAAAAAAACCTGTGGACAAAGAAATACTATTTGAAAAATGTTGTATAACATGATTGTTGATGTCCTTAAATAAGGAATTAAAAAAGTTGTGTGCATTTTCATTCGTCAGTTTCAATGGAACTGACGTAGTATAGTTTACAGTCAGTTCCAAACACATTTTCAAGGTTTAAAAAAATACCATGACATTTATTTTGTATTATCAGTAATATTATTTATCAAAATAATGTTTTGAGAATTATTCGGAGGCCCACTTACAATATCCTCTCGACACACCTGTGGGCCCTGACCCACAGGTTGGGAATGGCTACCCTCGTCAGGTGCATGGCATGATGGAACTGAATTGATAGGTTTCGACTTCACCTTGATTAACCTGACACTCTTCCCCACCAGCTGCTGAAATGCAACAAAAATTCAGCTCTGACTCCTGGCTTCTGGACTGGTGCTGATTTCCTTCTTATTCCTTTTTTTTCTCTCTTTTTTTCGGTACGGGTGTAGAGTGCTGCCGTTCGGTATTATAGGGATTACGGGGGGATTGCTATAATAGGTTTAAGGCAGGTCGCGCCCCAGGGCACTTACCTATGGCGGTGGTGAGGAAGGAGATGGTTTCCGTTTCTTTCCCATCATTGTAGACGGCCATGTGCCAGATGCCAGAGTCCATGTACTGGATGAAGCCTGTGTCATGCGTAGTGATGGGAACCAGGCTGCGCTGCAGCGCTGCAGGGCCCTCCACAGCCTGGAAGCCATCCTGAGCCAGCAGCCTCCGTCCGTCCAGCAGCTCCACAAAGTCAAACTAGACAAGACGGACGGATGGACAGACAGATAAGACAGACAGACAGATAGATAGATGGACAGATAAAGACGAACCGCAGACAAGCCATTAAGAGTGACACATGAGACTGAGTGCTTTCAACAGCCTCCTTATAGCGGAGGATCATTGGGTTCTCGCATGAATAACTCATCATCTCAGAGGAGCGTTGAAGGGGCCGTTGGCACGTACGTCGCGGCTTGCACGACTTGTGATAATTTCGCAGTCCGGCTGCACATATGAAAATCCACTTCGGACCATCAAAAAACATCTGCACCAATTTGCTCCATATCAGCGCTGCGTCTCAGTGAATACCAATGATGAGACAGGCTTTCATTTCCATCTACATGAGGTAGTGATTCTGGACTCATCTGCCACTCGATATGTTATCAGCCAAAAAATAAAAAAAATGCTTTGGCTTATTTGCTTCAGAATAAAAACAGGGCGGAGTAGACAAACATAATATTTGGACTGATAAATAAATCACATCGAACATTAATATAAACTCCAATGCGTAAGAGAACGGCACTTTGAAAAATCTGTCGAGCTATTGTGGTTACATTCACAGATGAAATGTATACCCTGCAGACCTCATCCATGCAAAGACAGATATGATAAATCACATGATATACAGTATATGATACTGTACTGCACATAGATGAAGAATTAGTGCAAAGACAAATCTTCCTCAGTTGGCCCCCTGAGCCCTGAACCTTGTGGGTGATTCATTGATGACATTGAATATTTAAGGAACATCCTCAAATGATTTTGCAATAAATCCTTTGGGCAAAAAGGAGGAAAGATTTATGAAATACTTTTCCATTTACAGGGTGTTGTTTAATACACGGTCTGTCTTACAACGTTGATATTTACACTCCTCTACGGAACAGGGAATGGATACATATCTTTTGAAACGCATGCAGTGATGCAAAAGCCACATCTCAGAAACATTTAGAGCCTTCTCTTGATGATATACTGTATGAATGGCAATGGCACTACAGGCTCCATTCTTTCATGATAATTTGAATGTGAGTTCAGTACTGCAGTACTGTACTTTTCTTTATGTCCAGTTTTCTATATTTTATACTACTATGCCACTACATCTCAGAGGTAAATACTTTTTACTAACAATTATTTGAAAGTATCTTAGTAGTTTAAATTTATTACAAAATTATCCAATATAAAAACTCTGGAAACATAGAGCTGATCTACAAGATCTGCTATTTTCGAAAAGGTTTAACCAAGAGTATATTTTTATGCCCATACTTTCTATACTTCTAGTAAAAAGCAATCTGAGTACTTGTTTCACCATTGAAATCTAGTGAGATATTAACCGTAGAAGGTTCCCTACCTGTGTGTGTGAGGGTGGGAGGCCTCTCCTGCCGTATATGCCCACCAGGGCGTCTTTGCCCAGGGACACATTGAACTTCAGGTACATGGGATGATCAATGAAGACCTGGGACCTCCAGAAGACGCCGGGTGGAATCTGCTGGGCGACCTTGCGGCCCACGTCAATCTCCCCCGTGTCTATGAAGCTGTCATCGGGGAACAGGCTGTCCAATTTGCCTGCATCACACATAGAGTAAATCCGTCAAACGGGCCATGCCATTAATCCTGCCCTCGGAGGGCAGACAGCGTCCGTCTCACAGAAGGCAGGGATAGAATCATATCGCAGGGTTTCAATCACATCGCTGACAGCTAGCCAAAACAAATGACCCTTCTCACTGCCACTGCAAGATGAGAGAATTATTCATTTAACAAATCATAATAATAATAATAATAATAATAATAATAATAATAATAATAATAATAATAATAATAATAATAATAATAATAATAATAATAAATATATATACAATTTTGCATGTTTGCATGTTTTACAAATTAGTATTGAGCATTCCATCTTCAAAAGCAGTAACATAATCCTTAAAGCTCAAGGGACTGGTGTAGGAATGCATTTGCTTTAATGAGTTGGCGTAGTTTTACGGTAAAAAAACATGTCATAACTGTTTTTTATGGTTGTCTAAAAGTTAATTGCAACGATGTCCAAACTACAATAAAGAATGCAGTGCATCAGATGTACTCTATTGTATATATATTTAGCATACTGTCTATAGCCTACCATATAGACTGGTTAAAATAATCATTAAAGTAAGTCCCAGGCGGATTATTTTACACAAGAAAAGGTAAAGTACATAGTACTCTCATTGCAGTGGAGAGAGATCTGTGAGTCAAGTAAACAGTACAGTATACTGAATATAGTACACCGACCAGTGAAAAGTAAAAAAAAATCATATGCTCTATAATGCACCTTCCATTGGACTCGGTGGAGATACCAACATCTGCTTGCCTGAGTAGATGGGCCAATTTGCTGCAGTGATGTCTACTAAAGCAGACTTCCACACGACACAGCCCACAGGATTTGATGGCAGATGCAGCGTAAGGTTACATGTGGCACGGCAGATGGCAGTCTCCTCAAAAGTCCATCAGCAGCGATGGGTTTTATCGGTGAAGACACGAGACAAGCTCCCCGTCTCCCAGATATGGGCTTTACATAACGCTACAACACTGGGGCTGGTATTCCACATGTTGGAGGGGGGTGTGCACGTGTTTATGTACCGCGTTAATGGGGTTCTCATCAGTCAGTTTAAATAAATCATAAACCGAGACCAGTGATAATGAGCCTCACGGTTAACTAAATGGCTCTCTCTCATTTGTCATTCCTTGGTAAACGTCATGTGAGATGAGAGGGGGAACTGTGGGGAAGGCAGCGAGAGGCTGTACTCATCTGCATCACCTTGGGAGAAAATTAAACTGACCACCAGACATGCTGGGGGGACAGCGGCGCCCGAATGATACAGACTCAGAGAGCCATGGCTATCGATTTCCCTTCAACAACAGCTGCCATGACAGGCTGAAACTTGCCTGCAGTGGCACCTTCTTGTTAGTTAAACACACTTTCTGTCATGCGGGTAAATGAAACGGACAACTCTCAAGTTTCATCTATATGGTAATGTCCCTGATCGCCACCCTGTTTGCCCTGCATGCGGAAACGCGAAAGCGGTGAAAATCCGAGCTGGTGTTTGTATGCCGAGAGTAGAGGAGATAAAACTTTTGTGTGCTGGAATGGAGCGATGTGGTACCACGGGGCGGACATATGGTCACTTTGACTGCCAGGGAAGGCAGCACAGCCTCGAAGATGAAAGGATCACGTCCGTTCTGAGGAGGCTGGGAAAGGCTAATCTCCTGTCCCCTCCAGTCCCTGGACCCACCATCCATAAAGCTGTGCCATTTTTCTCCCTCCAGGAACAAACAACACGTCTTCTCTCCACTCCTAGCATCTTTGCGTTGGATTACAAAGCAGATCTGTGCGTACCACAGAGAGCGTGGAGCACAATGGGAGCTTGGACGGCAGAACAATTAGAAGAGACTTGCATGAGTTCTGAAATGTCACTGGTGAAACTTGAAGATTTGGAAAACTTTTTGTTTAGTTTTAATTGTGCCGTTCGACTTTGGTGCAAATTGCTTTCCTTTCCTTTTTTATTTTTCAAAATAATCATTATACAACACCAGACACACCAAATAAATGATTTGCTTGCATCTCTGAATTGTCATTTTATGAACTTGAAGCAGCGTTGAAGTTATTATCATACTCAGTATGATAATAACAGATTTGTAATGCAGAAAGTGTTCAAACGTTAAATAAATTAACTTACTGTCATCTTTTCCCCTGGGTATCTCCAGGCCTGTGTTTCCCAGAGGTGGCAGTGCCAGGTCGGTGGGGAAAGGCACACCGCTGGCGTTGTCCTCCGACAGCTGGTACATCTGTCTCTGCATGGGCTGCAGGTGCCAGTTCAACCCAAAGAGGTGCATGGCTGAAACACAAACAAAACATTGCTGTCAAAATTACCAATGCTTTACATGTTTCATTTAGTCTTTTGAATAAAATGTAATGTAGTTTTAGTCATATTTTAGTCATCGAATGATGGCGCCGTAATGGCTGATTTTACACCCAAGAAAATAGTTTTCCACTAGTCCATCCCTATAACATTTTAGTCTTGTTTTTATTTGTTGACAAAATTGTCAATATGTAGTCTTAGTTTTAGTCATCATAGCATAGTTTTTATTTCGTTTTCGTCAGTGAAAAAAGGTAGTCAACAAGCATTATTCGTCACAGTTTTAGTTGACGAAAATAACACTGCTCTGGACTGTTAATTTTGAATACATTTTCAATTCCATCAATTTACAATTACAATTTAGGCATTTAGCCGACGCTCTTAGTCCAGAGTGACTTACAGTAAGCAAGAACAAAATACATGGTAATACATCATATAGGCTACATAAAGAATAGTCATCATGAATCATACGTAAGCTAAGAACCTAACAGTGGAATATCTATATCATGAAACTATGCATACTACACTATAGGGTGCTATGTCTACATAAAATTCATTACATAAGTTCAGCCTGTAAAGTGGCCAGGGCTAGGGCAAGTGCTACGGCAAGTGCTACAGGCTAAGATGGAGTCTAAACTTCCAGCTTCCCTGTGTTGGCTGATATGAGCACGCGGGAGGGTTTGTTGGGTTCGATCAGACTTGCAAGATGGGGGTGCCAGCATCAGAGTTTTGTACTGCCAATGGTGGAGCAGAGAAGGGGGGAGGCATGTGAGAATTTTGGCTGGTTGAAGACCAAGCGAGCTGCTGCATTTTGGATCAATTGGAGAGGCTTAAGTGCCCATGCCGGTAGGCCAGTAAGGAAGGAGTTGATGTCTGGAATCTGGATTATAAGGAGCTGGGCTGACACCTGGGTGAGGAAGGGTCTAATTCGTTGAATATTCTGTAAACCTACAGGTTCGAGTGACGGCTGTAATGTGTGCAATGCCACAAGTCAGTCAGTATAGTACTGGTTCTCAACGTCGGGTCTGTGGACCACCATGGGGGGTCCAAATGGACCCTTACAGGTCTGGAACTCTCTAAAATATTTTTTTTATCCCACGATTTTGTAACCCATTTTTCACCCCTGTGTCAATCATCTAATGTGATCCTGGGCTCTACACACCCTCCACCAACCTAGTCCCCATGTATGGGGGACAAGGGGAGAGCAACAGACTTGAACTCATGCTTCCTTCATGCCTGAGTGTCCAAGTTGCTCCTTTACACCTGACAGGGGGGAGTTTCCCTGGTTGGACGTAGCGCGCGGAAGGAACACGTTATTCCAACCAGTTCCTTTCCCCTCCATCAGGCGCCCCGGCTGGCCAGGGGGAGGCAGTTTAGTGACCAGGATTACTGCATGTTTTTTGTGAGGGTACCACAGGTCTGGAACTCTGAGAATGAACAAATGGGACCATTTGTACATACTCAGAATAAAATGAACACCGAGGACCTTACACAGTATACCCCCCCTGGGTCCCAGGGGGGGTATACATGGTATCTAATGGGGGTCTGTGGCCTATATCAAACTGGGGAGCCTTGAAATGAAACAATGCTAAGAATCACCATTCTAATTGTGCAACATAATCTCAGTGTTTCCACCGTAAAACCACCTGGGAGGTGGCAAAATAGCGAGGTGAAGTCAGGGGATACAGAAACAATGGCACGGTTTACTGGTTAAATGCATCTTTCCAAAATGTGCTTAGCGAGTGAGACCAAGGAGGATTGAATGCAATCCTGACCCCCGGGCCGGAGGACAACATCTGTCCAAGTGCTCCAAAACGACACAAGGCCCGGACACCGCCCCCGCAGCACTGCCATTTTCCCCTCGTCCCCATTACCTTGCTAATTCTCCCTGCAAAGCGAGGAAACCACCAGGTCAGCAGGGGAGACAAACAGGGGAGGTTTGAATGTGAACACCATGGAGAAAACCAACGCCAGGCATTATACAAGGGCGACAAAAGGAATGTCCTCTGGAACAATGGGACTGGGAGCAGAGGACAGCGGGGGGGGAGGGTCTGACCATGACAGATCACCAATAAGGGAAGAGACACCGCAAGCTTAGTAAGGCAAAAGCCACCTTGGAAGTAAACAGTCAGCAGAAATGGCAACATGCAGAGCCATTTTTAGGGGGCGTCCCAAGCCAGTCAGTTCTCCTATAAGCCCCTCAGACTAATCACCATGCAATTCAATCATTGCGTGAAATGATCAGACAGTTGCAAATTTTCCTAACCGCTGCAGAGCCAGGAGTCGAGGATAACGCTATAACGCTAGAAATGTTTCCTAACTAAATGCAATTTAATTTACTCTCTCCTCAACAACATACAGTAAGCAGTTTTGAGTTACATTTACAGCATTTCAGTGTGCCCTCCCTGACAACTACCTCCCCTTTTCATCACTAAGTGGCACTGATGTGCAGCCTAGCACGCACGAGCGCACACACACACGCACACACACACACACACACACACACACACACACACACACACACACACATTTCGGGTGTGACAGTACATTACAGTGACAGTACAGTACAGTACAGTAGAGGGACCCCCTGGGGATCCCCACACGGTAACTCTGTCATTTCTCAACTGTTTCGGACGCGGGCAGCTCGCAGGAACCGCCCCGGACCGGGCCCGGACCGGGTGTGAAAGTTCCGGAGACCCCCTGGGGACCCCAACATGGAGTTGCACCACTCACTTCACACAGGTGTGATTTTTTTGTATTCAGTGGGTGCGTGTGTGTCTCTTCGCTGCGTCCTACGGCAAGGACCCCAAATTAATATATACTGTATTTAACCGTGGCATAGGACCCCCATCTGGAAATATTTTGTGCCAGGGACCCCCATACATACAATACATTTATGATAGCGTTAGTTCATGCAGGGCACGGGAGTCTTAAAAGATCAGCTGTAATCAGCTATCAGTCTGCTGATTGCTTTTAATCAGCCACGCTTTCATACACACCAATCACATCTCATTCCCTCAACAAGGTGGTCCATTTAAATACGGCTTGCTCCTACACCAGATCTCTGCTTCAATTGCTGCACACTATGCAGTAAACAAAATAACTTAAATAAAGAATCAATCAATCAATCAATCAATCAATCAATCAATCAATGCTGCTGTCTTGCATTTACTCAAATGTTTAAACTGAATGTAGAACTGAAATCCATATGTACATGACTCTAAAGTAAACTGGAATTCAATGTTGCATAGCTCTAGTCTAGTCTGTTCTTTGGCTTAAAGGAGAATTCCATACTAAAAGGCTTTCTTACCTTTCTTTGTAGTTGTTATGTCCCCACCAAAGAGGTCCAGGTGTTATTTTGTGCAAAAGCTCCTTATTGGCTATGTTCCCTACCATAAGCCCTAAATGAATTGCATTGAATTGAATGGGGCTATGGGGTTGTGCTAATTAGCTTATTTCCATCGCTCAAAATTATAATTTCTTTGTATATATCCTCTCTTCATAATGTAAATAATACCCCAAGCGGCACACTTTACTACTTCTTTCAATGGAAATAAGCGAACTAGCATAACACCCCATAGCCCCATTCAATTCCCATTCAATGCAATGCAATTTATTGAGGGCTTATGGTAGGGAAAATAGCCAATACGTTTTTGCACAAAAAAACACCTGGACCTCTTTGGTGGGGACGTAACAACTACAAAGAAAGGTAAGAAAGATAAGAAAGCATTCTAGCATGGAATTCTCCTTTAAATGTTAAAATGTGTTTTTTGCATGACAAGTTAATCTGATTACATGTCTTGCTATGGGCCTGCTCTTGTATACCCCTTGCGGGATTTTGCATAGCGTAACAGCGTTCCCTGATTTTGCAGCTGAACACAATGCTTAGCAAAATGCAGGGAACATCTTAAAGAGCAGAGCCATTAATGCCAAGTTTTACTGTATTCCATTTAATAAATGGTTAAATCACGTGAGTGCTTCTGATCGAAGTCTTGTTAAAATTTTGTTCAATAACACATCTACAAGCTCATTTTGTTCAATAACACATCTACAAGCTAATTTTGTTCAATAACACATCTACAAGCTCATTTTGTTCAATAACACATCTACAAGCTCATTTTGTTCAAACATTTCTTCAATATAGCATATCTATAAGCTTGTGACTATGACTAAACTAATAGCCAATGTAAATGGATAAAGTGGTTAAAGTGATACATTTAAGGACCCCTGGGGGTCCCCGGACCCCACTTTGAAAACCACTGTCCTACGGTGTTGCATTGCCTTGCTGTTACACGGAGTGGGATCATGCAGTGAGCAGCCTCTGAGAATGACCAGCGCTGCAGTTCTGCCATATGAATTTACAGTCTCAGTTTGTCCTTCAACTTGTTTTACCGCTGAAAACCACTTTTCCCACTTTAAACACGGTCATGGTAGCTGAACGCGCTGTTTACCAAGGATACATTTCTCACTGAGAGCAGTTTCCATAAACATCTTAACAAGAATCAAAGAATCCAAATTCAATGTCATCTCCCTCTTGAAATGATGCCCTCTGTGGTCCGTGAAACTGGGCTCACACTACAGCAGTGGATTCATTTCAAGAGAGTTTACAAATGGAACCAAATAGACCCATAAGGGTCCATTTAGACCAAGAGAAACCACTACAAGGAGATAAATGGCGAGTGGCGACCAACTGAAACAACGGTTGGACAGCTGAGGCTTTTTGATGTCTTGTAAATTAACGCCCTACTACAAAAGTAGCAGATCGACAAGCTCGAAATGCTCGAAATGGCGCATTTTGAGCATGTAGATCTAGTACTTTTGCCGCTATTGAATTTTAATCTTGAAAAGCATCGGTTATGAACATACTGGTTTCCACCCGTCTACATATCACACAAGACACAACCATTACCACAGCAACTTTAACTGGCTCCATCTGCTTCTGCATGTGATCAGATATGTGATGGGATCACATGAAGTGCAGCATAGTTCAGCCAGGCATCATACACTTAATACAATGCTGTAGTGTGTGATCACTGATATGCGCCATTATATTAAAATCTTGCAGTGTGGGAAGGTTTAAGAATACTATCCTTATACTGTATACTACCCAGTTCCAAGAGGCTTCCATAAATGGCCATGTCCGTCTCCCAGTGGAACCCGTCCCATGAATCCATTAATTATGGAATATTAGAACTCATGCTCCCCGCCTAGTTCAGAAGTCTGCAAATAGCTGGCTTACTTAAAAAATGTGATGTACTGTATCGTCGTTGCCTTAATGCACACTGGGCGAGCACTACTTTGTGTTGACAAACAGGTTTCAGCCCTCAAGATGAATGTGGATGATTTGGGGTTATAAAAGAGGTAAAACAAAATGCTAACATCTCAAATACAAATCAGGAAAAAAAAATCTCCAGCCGCCAGCACGCCCCCTTTCTCCAGCTCTGGAATTGTCTATGAAAGAGGAAGGCAGCATCGCTGAGAGACAGATGGCTTGGTTTGTCATTTCGCAGGGCTCCAGGAGAGAGGTTCCTTTTGATTTGTAGCCCTGCGTTGACTGGAGGATCTGAGACGGAGTCAATGTATGTTGTCGGCAGAAAAATGGCATCAAAGGCACCTGGCGAGGGGTGCAGAGTGTTCCAAACGTCCAAGTAATCACTTCTTTGTGGGCCTCATTCTTTCTTCCAGGGGTCCCTATAGCCTCTAATGATGAAATGAGATATAGAGTCATTGTTCGCCTTACAGATTTACACCGGCGTCTCCTTGGTATCTACGATATGCAGAAGGAGCTGGCCATGGGCCAACAGACGGCCTTCAAGAAAATGTGTTTTGTAGGCCTCCCAACGTTTACCGAGACCTCCGCGCTCAAAAACACGGAACTGGCGACAATAATGAAGACAGTTTGCTGGAATAACAAGGTGCACCTAATGAGGGGCGGTACTGGCACAGACAAGCTGTGTCGGCGATGCCACTGACCTGTCAAGGGTATTACACTTGGTAGCTTTGCCCATTTTCGTCCAGAGCGCATGTTGTGCCCTCGTTTCGCTTATCTCTTGGCAGGAAGCTGGGTCACGCCACGACCGCCAAGTGCCAATTAGGGAACAGAAGTACTGCAGCAAAAGACTCCTCAGCCAATCTGAGAGGGGCTGTGCCCGTCGCTGTGGGTTGCTCTGCCAAAGCCCCTGTGCCTCAATCCTCTCATCTCCACAGCACTTTCAAGAAAAGCTGCGATGAGCTTTTGAGTTGTTTTTCTTTCTTCGTTTTTTTATCCTCGCCTTTCAGGTTCAAGCCTAGTGTACTGAATAATGTCTCGAAAAAATCCATGAAAACAGAAAGACAGAAATGCATTGGTGTGAAAAATGCAGCCATCGTCGTCCATCACTGAGTGGGCTGTGCGCATTAGAGAACATATGGCTAATTAATCTCTTTTAGACACATGAATGAATGTGTGTTGAATGCAGGAGCCTTCTGGCACAGATTATTTCACCCAAATCCCATCACACCACCTCCATTTCACTGGCAGTCCATGACATGTAATGTCATTGCAACGCAACTTCAATTCGCAAACTAATAAAAGTCCACATTTTCAAATTAAATAACAGTTATGCCAAATAGCTCTCACTGGTCGCTGCCAAGCTGGCATCCATCAACCTCCACACATATTGACCTATATAGACTAATGCTGTAACAACTAAAAAATATAAAAGCTGTCAGCGTAACAATTTGGAATGTAGGGCACTGGAATTCCAAATGAAGCCCACATTTGTATTTTAATTTTCTCCAGCATGGCAACGATCAAGGTGCCAAATTCTATTTTTGAGGTTTTCTTTTTGTAACGCTTCATGCATCAGGGTGTGTTCGTCCTGGTATCCTCTGCCGACATAAGCAGCAGCTGTTTTTTTTATCATGACTCAGAGGAACAACAAAGCACACACTTAGTCGGAGTAAGAATACGGGTCAGTATCGCCTGGAACAAGCTGTACGGAGCACCAATCAATTCTCAAGCACAACATCCTGATGACTTGTCACAGAGAGGAAAGTGTATTTATGCAGACAAAATTGTCATGCAACCTTGGGCTGTATCTTCAGAATAAATCTGCCGAACGCAGTTACGCTCCTTTCATTAGAAATCACATCAATGTCGACTAGCTAGCTACACAACAAAAGTGTGTCTAACCCTTTTGTCATCAATACTATAAATATATGGTATATATGAAATCCATAAATTCATGGGAAACACCCCAGAGCTGTTCTGCTTTGCACCGATTTGGGGAAATGAACATTTTATTCCAGCTAGAAGGGATCTGGGATTTAAATTATGGTTCAATAAAGGCTTAAAGAGGCCCAGGCCGTAGCGTAACGGTCTGGGCACCGGACTGGTGATCCAGTCGCGGTGTGCCGCGGGTTCGACTCCCGGACCCGACACGGCCTTTACCGCATGTCATCCCCCCATCTCTCTCCCGTTTCCTGTCAGCCTACTATCTGTCCCTTAAAAAATCAATAAAAGGCGTAAGCCGCAAAAAAAATATCTTAAAAATAAATAAAAATAAAGGCTTAAAGAAAGTGGTGGATCTATACGAGAATGGCAATCTAATGTCTTTTGAGGGGCTGAGGAGGAGATATGAGGTACCGCAAAACCACTTCTTTAAATACTTGCAAATCAGAAACTTTATTATTACATACACAAAATACAAAACAACCTCCTTTAACAGTGCTTGAGAGGTTTTCCAAACAGGATTGTTTAGGAAAGGGGTTGGTCTCACAAATGTATGGTATACTAGAAGGGTTTCATAAAGATGACTCGGAAAAAATAAGACAAAAATGGACACAGGACCTTCAAGTGGAAATCTCAGAAATTGATTGGGGTTTAATATGTTCCAAGGCACAAACACAAACTATCAATACTAGATTAAGACTAATTCAGTATAATTGGATAATGAGAACTTACATAACCCCGGAGAAAGTAAATACATTTGATCCAAACATTCCTGATTTATGTTATAAATGTGGGGAACATAAAGGTACACTGTTCCACTGCTTATGGGGATGTGAGGAGATTAAAACATTCTGGAGGTCTGTGGTCCACTATGTCTCTCAGATTACATCAGGTCCAGTTCCTCTTTGTCCTAAATTATGTATACTCAGTATTTATCCATTAAATTGTACACTAAATAGTAATGAAAAAATAATGACCGACCTTTGCCTGTTACAGGCCAGACGCTCAATTGCGCTATGTTGGAAGAATGTCAATGCCCCTACGATCGGCTTTTGGCTGAGGAACTTAACAACCAGTTTGGCACATGAGAAACTAACATATGTAATTAGGAAGAAACCTGCGGTTTTCTATAAGATATGGGAGAAGTTCTTGGACTTCATTAAGCGAGGTGATATTGAAGAGGCTTTGGATGTATAGAGGTTAATTGGAGTAGTCAGCTGTGGGGTGGGGGTAGGGAACTGTGCATTTGTTTGTTTAACTGTATGTAATGTGTTTTGTTTAACTGTATGTAATTTTATTTTCGTTTTATTTTTAGTTTTGTCATTATTATTTTTGTTCTGTATTTATTGTCAAATCATTTTGTGATAAGATTTTGTTTGTATTTGTGCTGCCATGGGGATGTGGGGGGGGGGCTAATATATGTAAATTGTTTTGAAAATACTTCTTTGTACTTTAAAGAAAATCAATAAACATATGTTTAAAAAAAAAAAGCTAGCTACCTTTATGAAATACGGTCAGGTGTGGACAAAGCACTCAATCAGTATGTGAGCCAAACTATAGGTACTCCTGGTCAAATATTATTCAATTACAACTTAAAGTTGCTCTGTCAAATTTGTTTAAAAAAAAAGAAAAAAAAGGGAGAATAAAAAGGAAAATTAAAAATCTAAATTTTTGCAGAAATGTTCACGTCACATTGCGATGTGTTGTGAGCTTGTAGACCTGCTATTTTCACTTTATTCACTGCCGGAGTAAAAAAAATATTCAGCCAGGGAGTTTTCAGTTTTTCCTTACATTTTAAGTAGTCACAGAATATGTATCTGCACCACGATCGATCCCCCGGCCGTTGATAAACATGGAGCCTTAAGGCTCATACTGTACATAGTCTGGATTTTCGGTGGTTAGGTGACCACCGAACTACAACATAACGTCACGAGCCGCGGTGAAGAGCAAACCACCGTCACCGCTCCAGCCCTTCTCACCTGGTCACCTCACCACCGAAAATCTAATCTATGAATAGGCCTTTATCTGTGCTTTAGCGATTTTTTAAATTTTTGTTTGTCCTTGGCACTGTAGAATGAGTTAATTCATAATGTACTTTTTACCTTCCTATAAATGCAGTGGAGTCAAAAGTACAATATCTGTCTTTAAAAAGTAGTGGAGTGAAGGTTAACTATCCAAAAAGTAAAGTACACTACAGAACAGATACACTACAGTAAATGTACCTAATTACTGTCTGCCACTGGAAATACTGTACAAAAAGGCATCAGAGAAAAAAAGTGAAGCCTGCTTGTTTCAGCAGGTTACTGTATAGCCTTTTCTGGGTTTGATGCTCGTGTGGTGCAGGTGCTTTTCTGCCAAGGGCCCAACCTCATTGTCCTTGACTGGATACCCAGGGTGAGTGGAAGTGAAACACAGGAGGACACCGATGACCTTAAAATCGTGAACATATAACAAAACGTGCTAATGAGAGAGGAGCCACCGCAGAGAAAATAGTGCCATCTTAAAACCACATCAACCCCCCCCCCAACCTTCCGGCTCCCACCTGCCCGCCCACCCTCTCGCCAGGATCTTTGCACTTTGAAATGTGCCGTTTTACAAGGCACGGTCGCACCAAGCGGAAGACCACGTGGGCGAAGTCGAAACATCTGTCACATCCGTAATTGGCTTCATTACCCGACTCACCGAGAGTTTCCAATTACAGGCCTCGATAATTAATTGCACTCGAAATTAAATACATTTTCTCATCAGCATTTAATTAAAACACGGCCCCTCGTTCTTGATTGGAAATTCAGATCTTAGGGTGATCCCAAGTTTGAAGTATGTTTACTCGGAGTACACCAGGAGACAGCCTGATTTTCGGAGGTGCAATTACACGTGAGTGATTAAGCAGTGATCGCACTGATGGGCCTCTCTGGCTCTGGGCCAGGTCATAAACAGACTGTATCTACAGCAACGTTCCCCAACCTGTGGGCGGAGGACCACCGGTTGGCAGTGAGGATATTACAAGTGGGCTAGGTTAAGATAGGTTAGGTTAAATAAGTGGCAAAACACTTATTCAATATTTTTATTGTAGTATTTGATTGATTGATTGATTGAAACCTTTATTTATTCGCCAAAAGAGCATTGAGGTTTACCCTCATTTGCAATGCTGTCGAGGTTACGCAAAAGACATAATAATTATATTATACAGTACAGATATAAAACTAAATAAGACCATAACAGAAGACTGTAACTGTAACTTACTAGAAGTAAAAAAAAAACTTGATAACATAAAATTTTAACATTAAACATAAATGAGTTGTCATTGTGATACCGATGAATAGGGACTTAAAGTATTGTTATTGCTGATTGGTCATTAAAATAGACTTGCTCTAAAAATGCACGCAGCCATTGGCTTGGGTAGAGGGCGAACACAGATTTTCAAGTGGGCCCCGATCCAGAAAAGGTTGGGAACTACTGATCTACAGCCAAATCTCGATGCCAAACTAAACCAAACCGTTGACTCATCCACCCCCCAATCCTTCCTGGCTTGTTTTCATTTAGTTGTACCTGGCACACGCTGTACTACCGTGAATATTATAGGCCTACCGCTGCCTGTCAGATGATTCTAATTTCAGTCAAACCGATTCTAACCATGGATAAAATAAGAGCGAAAGGAAAAAGAAAGAATCATCAGATTTGAGTTTGTTTGGCCTTAGGGGAAACAGACATGATTTCCTGATCATTATACACTGCAATGCATATTCTAGATTTTAAAACAAAATGTGTCAGAGCGAGAATCCATACATCTCACCGACGAAGACCCTTAAGGACAATCTGACTGCTCTCTCATTGAGTTCAAACAAATAAGCAACATTGCTTCCGCCATTCGTCTGTTTAGGGAAGAAAATGCTATTTCGCTCTCTGTGTGAGATTAAATTGAATGGTGCGGCCATTTATATGTTAAACAGGTATACACGGCCAATCAAATGTACTGCATATTGCATGGTGGGATATATGAAAGAAGGAAGCATCTCCAGAATTTGATTTTGTAACAACGGACAAAGGAAGGCACTATTGTGTGCAACACTCCTGAGAGTAAAGAAGACACACTGAGTCTTATAACGGCATGGCTTCCCTGTGCATTTGGCTTGAATCCCTTACTTACATACTGTATAATAGTCATATTACCTACAGTATACAGCCTAAACATTGTTTCAGTCCTTATTGTAGGAGGAGAAGCTATGCATATCATGTGCATTGCCTACACATCACCAATGATAACTTGCCATTGTGAGCTTTGTGGGCTAACGTTAATAACGTGACCTTGGAGGAACATAGTCTTGTGGTTCGCTGTATGCACGTAGCAGTAGTAGTAGAGTTGTGATAGGTCTGGTTTTGTGGGAACAGAGATACAGCAAGAGGTAGATAGAGATGGGTATATGGGAAAAACAAACACTGTTTGGCTGGTCTTTGCCCACAATGGGTGCGGAGCAGTTAGTGGCTAGGTGTAACAGGTGTACAGAGCACAATGTGTATACTGTCCATCTGAGGTTGTGTATGAATGAGGGAGTTAAAGACTCAGAACCTGTTAAATCTTTCATCTAATTATTAATTACTAATTTCAGAATTATTTACTTACTTTAACAGACCATATCGAGGAATACATATCATTGTCTATTCACACTTTGCCAATAATAGCACATACAATGTTTTCCCCCACTAATGGCTTTAATTTTATACTTATTGTTTGTTCACAGTTTGTTCAAAGTTATACAAAATATACAGAACTCACATTGAGTCAACTTCACTGCACCGTTAACAAATCATGAACCTTTGAATTTCTTTCTCCATGGCCTATTTTTGGCTAGACCTTTCAACCAATCCCTGCTTTAAAGTGCATCAAACACAAATACCTTCAAAGACACAATCACTCACTCCAAAATTGTGTTTTTTGTTTGGTTAATGAATGAAGCTTACCCATGAAAAACCTGCTAGTTTCTTGTGCTCTGCATATCTCCGTAACATCAATCTGAGAATGTGCAGAGACAATTGTGCAGTCCGGGAAGGGAATGAGGCATTACCCCAGGTGAAGGAGTTCAAGTATCTCGGGGTCTTGTTCACGAGTGAGGGGAGGACGGAGAAGGAGATCAGCCGGAGAATCGGAGCGGCAGGGTCGGTATTGCAGTCGCTGTACCGCACTGTTTTTTTTTTGCGGCTTACGCCTTTTATTGATTTTTTAAGGGACAGATAGTAGGCTGACAGGAAACGGGAGAGAGATGGGGGGATGACATGCGGTAAAGGCCGTGTCGGGTTCGGGAGTCGAACCCGCGGCACACCGCGACTGGATCACCAGTCCGGTGCCCAGACCGTTATGGCTGTACCGCACTGTTGTGACGAAAAGAGAGTTGAACCAGAAGGGAAAGCTTTCTGTCTACCGAGCAATCTTCGTTCCTACTCCCACGTATGGTCATGAAGTGTGGGTCATGACCGAAAGAATACAAGCGACTGAAGTGAGTTTTCTTCGACGGGTGGCTGGCCTTACCCTTAGAGATAGGGTGAGAAGTTCAGTCAGACTCTAGTCAGACTCTACTCCGAGAGAGACTCGGAGTAGCTTCTTCACCTGGAAAGGAGCCAGCTTAGGTGGTTCGGGCATCTGGTTAGGATGCCTCCCTAGGATGCGTCTCCCTAGGGAGGTCCTTGAGGCACATCCCACTGGGAGGAGACCCCGGAGGAGACTAAGGCGCAGTTGGAGGAAACACATCGACTCACTGGCCTTGGAACGTCTCAGGATCCCCCAGGAGGAAGTCACTAATGTTGCTCTGGAGAGGGAAGTCTGGAACACTCTGGTGGAGCGGTTGCCCCCATGACCTGACTACGGATAAGCCGTTGAAGATGGAGGGATGGATGGATGGATGAATCTGAGAATCCAATCCGCAAATAATGGGAAAACAGCGACCTCTGTTGTAGTCTGTCTTGAGAGACTATACCATAACAAGTGTTACAGCTTAAATCTGACCTCCAGACTAGCACTCCCTGAAAACAAGTTTGATGCAGGCCACCCAAGTCAGATGAGGTGCTACGGCACACACAAAACTCTATCAGCCTCACAAAATGCAGCATTAGCCTGCGAGAAAGTATGCTGTAACATTGAGTGAAACAAAACAAGCGCTCCCCCGTAACCTGATATCACCAATATATATCTTGTTGTTTTTGGCGTAGTACATTTGGTGTGCATACCCTTAGATTACCCCAAATCTGGAGGATCAAACTCATGCATATTAACAGGATGTGGAGTACTAAATTAGGGCAAAGATAGATCAAAGAAATAGGTACTAAATCTCCTTTATGGACATTTTGGGGGGAAGAAAAGTAATTGCTGCGCATTTGTTGAACAGGGATTTTTGGAGGATTTAAATCACGCCATGGGACGTGTGGACAGGGACTTAAATCTCTCCTTTCTTTTCTCTTCCACAGAGGCCTTGAGCCCACCACCTTGACACTCTGTTTCCCCTGCACCCCCCCCCTGCATTGTTTCTCCAACCATTGGTGGGTGAATGGGTGAATGCAATTCACATTGTAAAGCACTTTGAATAAAAGTGCAATATATTATTATTTGCCATTCAAGTACTGTGTACCATTGTTTTTTTTTAAAGATTAGTTTTAGTTTTTTCTGCCTTTATTTATAGTATCAAGTGAAGAGAGACAGAAAAGAGGGAGAGAGAGAAGGGGAGAGACATGCAGCAAAGGTCGTCATGAATGGGACTCAAACACATACAGGCCAAAGCCTATATGTGGCATGTGCCTGGACCACTTGGCAAGCGGACACCAAGTGTGTACCATTGTTGTTTACACCCATCTCCTATTTGATAGAAAATGCTCTTGGGCAATGTACTAAGAATAAACTTGGCCAGTACAGTACTCTCAGCATATACATGGATTATGTACATCTCTATAGGGATAGTACATATGGCCACTTATTATAGCGATGAAACCTGTTGTAATAGTTTCCCAGATATAATATTCGCCGGTCGAACTCTCGCAGTCCACCTAATGATGCCTGACTCAAATGGGACGCCTTAACGAATTCTCTAAACGCGTCACGTTCTCGGCTGATATGTTCCAACAGTTCCATCTCTCTAATTCCTTCTCTATCTGCCCTCATCACGTCGGTAGGTAGGAAGCTGGCCTTGCTGCATGGTCTCTGCGGACCCCATCAGCCCAATCTATGAATGATAATGTTATTTCTGATGAGGTGTTCGGGGCAAAAAGTCAATCTGAGCAACTCCCCATATAATCATATTCATATATGGCTACAGAGTGCAGATTCCACGCTATTAAAATGGATAATAGTGAAAGCACAATGGAGCATGGACCCTCCCCCCCCCCATTGTGCCAGCAATGAAGGGGAGGGTGAGTGCGTGGTGCGTGCGTGCGTGTACATGCGTGTGTGCGTAAATAGAGAGAGGTGGGGGGGGTAATAGAGGTGACTCACCGATGAAATAGGCCAGCAGGAACACCAGCGTCACTGAGATCAGGATGGCACTGAGGGCAGCACATTTCCAGTTGCAGTGCTTGTAGGGCTTCTTGAGGCTGAAGGCGGGTCTGGAGAAGGTGTTGCGAGGCAGCGGGCGCGGAGGAGGTGAGTACACCGTGCTGGAGGTCAGAGGGTACCCCGGCGACGTCGTGCAATACATCGGTGACGTTCCGCCCGGTTTGAAGAGGAAGTGCCTGTGGAAGTTGACACGTTTTTCTACCATTACAAGTGCCTCACCCAAGCAAAAAGAAGAAAAAAAACACCCCCTCTTTGAAACACGTTTCGCAGAGGGTGTGTGACATTATTGTGCTCTGGAGTGCAGTCCCACACGCTGGTCAGTAATTGCCTATGGCACCGCCGTGACTCTGCCATCACCAATGTCTCTGCCATGCTTGATGAAGGTCTCTGTCCAATACGTTTTTTGATATTGTTACGGGACTAGTGACCACGACAGGCCTTGGCTAATTAAATAATTCACTATAACTAAGCAATTAAAAAAACAATTACCTAATGAATTGTACAAAATGCTTTGATTAATCACGACACGTGTCTCATTGAAGATTTGTCTATTTTTACTACATTTGCGAAAAAGAAGACATTGCCATTGACGCATGTACAGTATACGTCATTTCAATGCATATACAGTATATGGTTATGTTTATCTGATCTTGATAAGCAGGGCCGGTTTGCTTGGAGAACATAATTATGAGCTTGTCAGAGTCGAGGTGGCAGAAACGTGGCTGTCAGGAGGAGTAGAGGGCCCTTCTTACTGACGAGTTTACGGGAAAACACTCAAGAGTGATAGTGCCGTGAACGTGATTCAGTGTCACACATCACTGTGTGATGTGGAACACCACAGAAACCATCCTTTATTTATAAGGAAGGATCGGGGTGTGGGTCGGGTGGGGTAGGGGGGACAAATCTCTCAGACATATCCTGTTATCGCCCAAGGAAGAAAAGAAGAAAAGACAACATGGCTACATTGATTTGTGTAAAAATAGCCACGTTTATCAAAGGGAACGTGATACAACAAGAGTGAGTTGGTGCCAATTGTTAGTCGTGTTAAACAGTATAAGGCACAGATATAGGGTAGCGGTGTTTGACAGGCAGAGGAGACAGGCTTTGATCACTGGGACAAGGCTGGTGCGAAACAGAGAGATGTCTGACAGGGATGCAAAATGAAGAGACACAGAGAGAGAGAGAGAGATAGGGAGACCGAGAGAGCACACAAATGCATGTCATGGCAAAGCAGATGCTATCGGTAGAGCGACCAGCGAGTAGCCAGGTAGCAAACGTGCAACGTACCCATCGTTGTGCGCGGCGACGTCGCGCCGTGCCGACGCCAGAATGTCCATCTCAATGAGGTTGTCCTGTAAAGTCTCTAGGAATGTCTGCTTTGCTATATTTCTACACACAGGTGGAGAGATGGGACATGAAGCTGGGTGTGAGACATGCACGAGAGACTGAGACACGGGGGGAGGGGTGTGGGGGGGATGCCAGCACGATAACCAAGACCGGCGGGGTGGAAATAGCCGACCTACAAGCTCGCAAAGCTTGAAACGCATTACGGTGCGACGACAACATTGTGAGCTTATAAATCGGCTATATCCGGCACGAGACAACGTCGTGAGACGGAGCATAAATTAGGCATGACAAATGGAGAACAGAGGACAAAGACAAACCAAGGCCCTTATGGAACTACATCTACAAAAAGGTGGTGACAGATACCATCTAGCTCTCTAATCCCCCCACGAAGCCCCCCAACCCAACATCTCTGGGCGTCCTCATACCTTGTATTGTACGAGCCCTGCCCCTCTCTGCACGCATCTTGCTCTCCTCTGATAAACATTAGAGTATTCTGGCTCCTTTGTGGTTGTGTTTGGAGGAAAAGAATGCATCACTTACAAAATAAATTAATAAAACAATTTGCCATTCTACGCGTTGATTTCAAATTCACATGTAAATAGGGCCGTCACGATTACACATTTAAGTTGATGATTAATTGTCACACAAATAATTGCAATTAACAATTTAATTGTGTTTTTTGCATTGAACACAACGTTTCAATTTGTTTTTCCATTTGCCTTTTAGGCTCCGTAATCACAAATTTGCACAGGGAAGATATGACAAATAACTTAAATATACAAAGAAATCACTCACACATTTAATTATTTTTTTAAATTATTTCTTTCCAAAAAAATGTCAAAAAAGGAAATAGTTGATTTACAAGCTACATCACGAAGTGGCGTGTAAGCTTGTAGATCTGCTATTTTTGAAAAACAATTGACCATTATGAAAAAAATAAACATTTATAGCTTTATTTACGAAAGGGCTCATCATACATTTTCTTTAGTTTTTCTGTGCTGTGACAGTGTAGTCCTTCCCTGCTTTCATTATGTTCCTTCCCATCAGCACCATGTAATGCTCCATGTGGCCCACTGCACTGTTTGACGAGGGGTAACAAGTGTCATCATCTCTCTCATGGCGCAATCAACCCCCCGACCACTCCATGAGAGCCTGGTTCCATAGTGGAAGACTGCGGCAATGCAATGGAGAGATGAACTATCCACATGCAATGGGCAGGCGGAACATGTTCAGTGGTTACAAGAGAAAAGCCCTGGCCTCCAAAGACCCCTTATTTTTTTTCACAAGTTAAGAATGTAGCTTTTAATGAAGGGAGAGTGACAGAGAGAGAGAGAGAGAGAGAGAGAGAGAGAGAGAGAGAGAGAGAGAGAGAGAGAGAGAGAGAGAGAGAGAGAGAGAGAGAGAGAGAGAGAGAGAGAGAGAGAGAGAGAGAGAGAGAGAGAGAGAGAGAGAGAGAGAGAGAGAGAGAGAGAGAGAGAGAGAGAGAGAGAGACACACACACACACACACACACACACACACACACACACACACACACACACACACACACACACACACACACACACACACACACACACACACACACACACACGCACACACACACACACACACACACACACACACAGAGAGAGACATGTGGTGGCATGCCTCCAGTGACTGGCCAGGATGAAGCCCAACCATTACACCATTTATCATGGCCATTTCATTCCCACAAAAGTGGGGCTATTATAATGCTATTAACTGAGTTAAAATGACAAGCAGTGTTTCATACCCCTTGTGGCTATTATAAATGCTTTCAATTTTATCAGTGGAATTCTAATAATTGATCCGTATTTTCTCTGGACCCGGGACCCCCAGGGGTCCTTGAGTGTGATCCAGGGGGTCCCCAGCTTGATATTTACAGTAGGAACCTCTACCGCCTACAGGTCTGTAACTCTGACAAATGGAACCAAAATGATTTTAGTGCAGATGATTAGGGTCAAATGGGTGTCCTTGGCCTAATGCATGTCAAACCCGGGAAACTTAAATCCACATGTAAGGCTTCAGCAGTGGAGTGGCACCCAAGCCTGTTGCAAAACCACTCTACTTAGCAATCTGTTCCTCGACTCTGCTGGGAATACCTTTGCAGGATTAACTTTGGGGGAGCCGTGTGATGTTTAATCATTCATTACTCCACTAACCGTCTTTCTAGCCGGTGCAATGAACGCTCATTTTCCTGTTGAGTGGACCCGACGTCTCACTAAAAACTTGGAGAAAGGAAGAGAGGCAGTGGTTTTGTGGCTGGACTTGAGCAGCCGTGCCAAATTAAGTCAGCAATTCTCCTGTCAACAGCAGTTACAATGGTGACTGCTATCTTGAATTTATGGCAGCTGCGTTCGCAAACTCTTTAATTTCAAGGACCCCCAGTTTGGTTTGCATTTAGGCCATAACTCCAACCAAATTTTTACAGACCTGCTACAGACGTGTAAGGGTCCATTTGGTTCCATTTGTTACAGACCTATTACGGAACTGTAATTCATTTGGATTCATTTGCTGATTGTGGCTTGCATAAAAACAAGTCTGAGAAAAATATCAACAGCCCCTTTGCCTGTGTTATAAAAATAACACTTGACAGACCTTCTCCAACAGAAGGGCTCTCAATCTGAGGAATATGTGGGAGAACTGAATACTGATTGATGGAATAAACTGGGGCCTGAAGTGCTGGACGAGCCGGGTGGCTTGCTCAGGGAAGCCTGAATGCAATTTCACGAGGGGACTGTTTCACACGCCAGCATTATTATAATTACACCGTCGAAGAAATGCATCCGGCATTCTGCGCCACAGCGCTTCGATAGCTTCAGACGGGAACCATACGAAACACAGTGCTTTTCTCTTGTTTCCCAGAAAACCGTGTTCATCACATGAATTATCCCCACACACACACACCCTACCCTCCCACACCCTAATTGGGTCTTCCCCATTGTTTGTCTTTCTTCTTCAACAGTGCTATGTTAGATTTGAAGCGCACGCAACGGCAGGATGTACAGGAGAGATGCGTTTATTAGCTCAAGCTCAGCTCAAGCTTAGTCCAACGGATTTCCACATAATAACATAACATTCTCTCACAGAAGTCTAATCCGCTCCCTCGGGTAAGCAGTGGTGGAAAGTCACCAAGTTAACTAACTAAAGGTGTTTTTGTATACTTTAATACTTCTACCCCAATACACTACAAGTACATGGCAGCTTTAGTTATTAGTTACTTTGTCAAATGGGAAAGTCTGCATAATGAATAGTTTTACCTTTGGTAATAACATAAACCAATACTTTTGAACTTTTATTCAACTAAAATGTTTAATACAGGACTTTTACTTGCAACATATTTCTCCATTGTGGTGTTGCTAGTGATCTCATGTCCAAGCCGCTTCTTTTCACCTGACAGTGGGGGGGGGGGGGGGGGGGGGGGGGGGGGAGTTTCCCCGGTTGGACGTAACGCGTGGAAGGAACACGTTATTCCAACCAGTTCCTTTCCCCTCCATCAGGCGCCGCGGCTGGCCAGGGGGAAGCAGTATAGAGACCAGGATTACTGCATGCTTTTTTTGAGACCTGTACTTAAATACAAAAATTAACATACTTCTTCCACCACTGCCTGGGAGAGAGAGAGATAGAGAGAGAGAGAGAGAGAGAGAGAGGTAAAGGTAGCATGAGGTCAGGGTTAACAGGTTTGTGTGCACACGGTATACCTGGTTTCCAGGGGAATGTTGCTGTTGAGGAGCCAGTTGTCCTGTGTGGCAGACGAGTCCTGCCCGCTGCCAGGCCCTTCGGGCAGGGCAGAACTATCCGTGGGCGCCGGGCTGGGGTTGCTCCGTGGCGTGTAGCAGTTGGCCCGGTTCAGGGAGTCGACGGAGGCCGCGTGGTGCTGCTGATGATTGGGCGAGTGGGAGTGGGAGAGCGGGAGTGGTGGTGTCCGCAGCCGAGACGAGTGATTCTGAAAGGCTCCGTCTGGGAAAAACAAGACGGGATAGGAGAGGAGGAGAGGAGAGGTCAGTACTGATTCAGACAAGATGGAAGAGAAAACACACATTCAAAAAAAGAAAATAAACTGGAGGCTCGAGTCTTGTGATGGGATCACGGCAGCCGCGATGCCAAATTGGCTTTGGAGCTCTGAGTCATTTTAGCGATGGTCTCAGAGGGCGAGAGTGGTGGATTCTCTGAAATGCATAACAAGCCGGCGAAGCCGCAGGCTTGGCAATACTCCAAAAATGTATCAAAACCAATATATTTTTGAGGGCCTCCTATGCCCAGGTTCCGGGTTTGTGTAAACACAAACATTGGCTTTTGATCACCCAATAGCGATGGTTTGATTGGCTGAGCAAAGTACATACTGTGTTGAAGATAAAAGTGAGGGCAGAAAAGTGAAGACGCCAAATGTGATTGGCCGGAATAATTTTTTTGATGATTTGATTGACTGAGCACGGAATGTGATGTATGATGATAAGAGCGCCCCTCACTTCACACGAGGGTGATGTTTTTTATAGTACTACGCGATAATGTTTATAATGTCCCCCTAACAACAACATTGCCACGTAATGTTAGTTTCTACCTATAACTAACATTATGTAAACGCAAGGAAACCTGACTGTTACTGGTATAAGAAATACCAAGAGACTACAGTTTATTTTCAATTTTGTTACTGTACCTTTAATATGGTACATTCTATTTAAATATGATTATAGAAACATTGTAACGCAATGGGCGCCATAATTGCCTTTTGACGCCTCCGGTCCAAACGCCCTGGGCGCCAAAATCGCCTTTTCTTTTAATATCATAATCTCATAACACTCCAGTTCCGGTGCGGTGAAAATTCTGCAGACTTATGCTGTCTATGAGGACGCAGTTTTTAGAATCGAAATATCTCGGATTCTTCTTTTTGGGTCAAAACAAGCTTGTTGCGGCTCATTTCTCTAAAGTCTAAACGATAAAGTATGTTTTGGGTGGATTCGATGACAATCGCAGGACATAGCACATTTTTACTTCCTGACTCGCAGTTTCCGACTCTCAAACTAAAGGTGTCCGCCATTTAAAATGAATGGACGGCGCCCAGTAAATGAGTTAAAATAAACCATTTTCTTTATAAAGAACCAGATTTTGTCTTTAATGTTTTTTCCACAAATTAGTCTAGACAAAGCTTTTGCTTCTCTCTCAATCGTATGTTCTTATTTGTTCAAGATGATAGAAGGATCAAATCAAATCAAAACCTCTGCCCTGTGGCCTTCTTTCTGCCAGATGCCTTGGCCACTGCATTAAGTCAGTGAGAGTGTGTTTATCAAAGTGCAATAATAAAGCAAAGCTCCGGGCATTAACCTCCCTACGCAGAAAAACCCTTCACACTCTCTATCACTACCCGATGCTTGTAGCAGCTGCCAATGTGTGCACCATGTCCCTGCTTCCCACAGAGACCTGAGACACAGTTTGCTCACATCACATCTGACGCCACTTCCCGGTGTAAAGAGAGCCACCCGTCCAGCCTGTTTGTGAGGCCCATAATATATTATCTAACGTCTCTGTGAAGAGTAAATGCTAACACTGCTCGCATTATCATCTGTACAGATGTCAAGACTCTTGGAAATTCATTCCCGCCGGTCAAGCATTGCTGCAAGCTCGGGGCTCTCCCCAGGTTGGCAGAGGGAGAGCAGCGCCACTACAGCTTAGGGAATTGGCACAGGATGAAAAATGGGTTGCAAAAATCATGGGATAAAAGAAATTGAGGAAAAAAATAAATCACACCCATGTTAAGTGAGCGGTGCCTTTCATTACAATGACAACGTCTGATGATGTGAACAATATGACGTAACAGACATTTGTCCATGCTCAAATAGACATGTCCATGCTCAAATGGACATGTCCATGCTCAAACGAACAGAGAGACACACACACAGTGGCACTGCTTTATTTGTATTCCTCTATAGAATGATATCCACATCACAAAATTGCCAATTTAGAGACACAAAGCTGTGCTTTGTGTGTACTGCTGTGCCGCTCAAAAAAAGCATTGCTGCATAATCTCCAAAGATAAAATAGTTATGTTGGTACGTTGTGGCTGTTGTATCTCTAAATATTTATTATTTTTATATATCTTTCTACATAAATTAATTCCCCTATTTTATGCTTTGTCGTATGACAGTGTCACACAAAAAGTAGCGAAAACAGTTGATCGTACTAATGCAAGCTCAAAACGTATTGTGACATGTTGTGAGCTTGTAGATGCTATTTATTTTGACCTATTGCTTGCCCAAAATAGGGATGCTCATGACAGCATGACAAGTGTCTGTCTGTGGGTTGTATTTAACCAATGAAAAGTAGGCTATTAAAAAGAGCTCAGTTGTGTGAATAAATAATACATTGGATCCATTGGGGAAAAAAATCCCCCTCATTTCCTGACAGGTAGCGGTTTTGGACACGCAAGGTTTCCGATGATATATTGAGTTTGATCTCGTCTCTTAGCGTCTCCTTTGTCACTTTGCATCACATGAGTTGAGGGGCGGTTGTGGCGGTGCAGGGGTTGGCCGGGTAAGATATGAGGTACACAAGATCAGATTGCATGCAGTGGTCTGTTTGATTCTCCCTGCTGTTCATCAGATAAAGGACTGATGTCCTTGTGCACATTGTATCCATTTATTTCCACATCTGCTAAGTCATTCATCAATCAATGAACTCTGGACGCGGTAAGGTGAAAAGAGATGCATGGCATTGTAGTAGTGGCACAAGCACTGCTTTATTTGTATTCCTCTATAGATATCCACATCACTAAATTGCCAATTTACAGAACAAGGAGAGACATATAGACACGTTTTTCGTATCATAAGCCCACGCATTATGTATCCGTCTGTGTAATACTTACTCGGACCAGAGCCTCGGAGCTATTTCGCATTTGTCAGTGGGCAATTTGAAGTTCAGACGTTTTATCAACTTGTAAACAACTCAGCAGCCAAATCTGGCCATGCTGAATTGGACACGGTAGAATCGAGCCTGAGGCTTGACACCATTAAGAGTGAAGGCTAGCCTAGAACAATGGACGCTTCAGATGAAACCGGTGGAGAGAGCCTATTTGTGGTGGGAAGGAAGGTGGAATGGCTAAGAGAAACAATCAAAGAATCCAAGCATTCTGCAAACAGCCTTAACCAGCACAGATGCCCTCTCCAACTCTCTGCTGCTCTGTGGATAAGAAGCACTCAAATATTTTACTTAAAGGACGACTTCACCAATTTTCAACCTGTATTCATAATTGGTCCTCACTAATGCTCATGATAATATGGCACAATTTTTGTCTACTCGGACTGTGTCTCAGAGGAGGGATGTGGACGTGATACATTGTGTCAAAGAGGGACACTGAAAACAAAGTCTAAATTAAAGTTTTTTAAATGTTTTGTAAAAATAATAATAATGGATAAAATAATAATAATCCTGAAAGACACTAGAGACACTGTGTTTGGGGGGTTGTACAATGATGTTTTGCACTGCATGTCAATTCTGAATGTTCGGGGGGGCCTGTGTGGTGGACACTAGATGGGGATCACACCTCAGATTGAGCACTGGCTGGGTGGTAACGGGAGGATGTAGGAAGTGATAAAGGGAAGTGATGTACCTGTGTATTGTTTTAATTGTTTGTTGGAAGTAGTTCAGAGACTCACATTCTCCATCTGCTCGTCTCATTCCTCAACTTCCACAGTACCTTGTAAAAAAAGCTGGGTGGAGTAAAAAGTTTGTAGATGTAGCGGAATAGAAGTATAAAGTATAACATTTGGAATACTGAAATTAAGTAAAAATGCCTAAGATTGTACTGTATTTGAGTAAATGTAGGCCTAGTATTAAGTTACTTTGGACGGAGAATATTATTACTGTCTCCATATTTCAAGTTGGTGAACATAGCAGATCTACAAGCTCAGTCACAACGTCCCTTGATATTTTCACTGTTTTATTTCAAATGAATTTAAATGGAGAAAAAAGGAACTCTTTTGCACATACATCACAAGGTTATCACCCGACAGTGCAGACATTTAAGGTACAGTTGCTTTAATCAGCTATGAAAGGGAGAGAGAAAGCGTGTTTATTGGGCTTTCAGTCGCAATTGCAAGCACAGTCCCTGCACCCCCCAACCACTGCCCTCCCCCACCCGACAACCCCCATGCACCCCTCTCCCCCTCCCACAGCCCCCTCACCCCACCTCACTGCAAACACCATTACTGCCATATCTCACTTCCCTTCACTACAGGGCAGCAGCAAGCCTGTGACCACTCTCCTTTCCTTTCATTTTAGACAGACGTCTCTCTCATTTGTCTCTTCACAGTGACAGATAGTTCCTTATGAACACAGTCTCTCTCTCTCTCTCTCTCTCTGCAACTGTCCTGCCCTCATAATTAGCAACACCTCTATGAAAAGGGAGAAGAAGGTGTGCCCATGTTGTGAAAAATAGACTGGTGCGAGGTATAAAAAAGCACCCGTGTTGCTTGATGACCTCCCTGCTGCTCGGTAATGTTCCTGATCCCTGAAGCTATTAAGGAGGTAAATGCTAATTAGACAGTTGGAGAAATACATCACAAGGACAAATGTGCGAGCGGCAAGGTAACATATTAATTGTTCAGTAAACAAAATTGTTCATATTCCCTGTAGTATTCTGAACGGCTAACAGGAACACCTTTGTGTTTGTTTTGTTCCAAGGATGTCTGTCCATTAGTAATGCATTATAAGGGTATTTATAGACTGAAAAGTACATTAATGCGTCAAGTCTGTATGCATACCATTCATCAACGTGTAGAAGGATACTGTAATGAAAATAGCTGTACGTAACGCCACGCTCAAATCTGTAGAGGAGGGTCAGCTAGTGAAGTTCCACGGAGAAGATGATACTCAGACTAAATGAATCAGGCAGATACAATGAAATCAGCTTATTAAGCTTTATTCGGCAAAAAGTGTAGTACAATCGGGAGTATTCACTCGATCGGGTAGAATAACTGTTTCCGTACCAAAAAGCTCTCTTATTTATACCCTTTTCAACGTCATCTTGACATTTTGTCAAACTGAACCCTTGTTGTTTCACTATACTGTTCTGCAGAACATATTGCATAATGTTCAATTTATACCATTTCTCTCGGTTCTTGTATGCACATCCTGCCTGATCTTGGCAGACCACAGCTGGACTATAGGCCTATATGTCTGTAGATCCCGATCTACCCTTTGGGCACCCCTGCTCTAGATCTACAATTGTAGATTGGCTATTTCCAGTGTGCAACAAACCACAAGTACAAATCGTGGGCATTACAGTGAGGATTCTGAGGAAGCAGCCAAATGGTTCAGTCAGTGTTATGCTCAAGGACACAGGATATAATGGCTACAGTGGGGATTGAACCTGGGACCTTTTCTGTTACGAGACTGTCACTCTCACTGCCATCTGTGCCCATTCTTTTTTTATTTCCCTCACAGTTTAGTGTGTTTCATAACCTGCAGAACTGCAAGCAAATAGGCAGGCCCCATGTCCCAACTGTCCAAGTCTCTAGTTATGTTTAATAAAACAGCACAGCGCACAGATTCGATTTTAGCTTGTGAGTCTCCCAGGGAATATGAGCACACGTTTATAAACCATCCTCAACAGCACTAGAATATAATAAAGCTCTAAAAGCTGGCACTAGAGACTGAGAACTGTTTTTTATTTCTTTTACATATTATTCATTGGTGAGGTGACTGTAATTGGTTGTAGTCACAGGGCTATATAATTTGTTTGTTTGCGGTGAGACCGTGAGCCGTGACCTTTTGTGTTTTATCAACATTAATACACACATTAAGTGTCAAATCGGAATCCGACAAGCTATTTAATGTTGCATTGTTTCTATATACTTCAGGGAGATGTGTAAAAACAAATAAATAAAATGTACAAAAAAACATGCATACTATACTAAAGCTATTAGTAGGCTACAGTACAGCTACAGACTGCCCTCAAATGCACGTAGAGCAGGGTACCAAAGTCAAGTGTTGCGTTATGATAAGCATATGAGCAATAGCCACCATGGTCAAAGAGTCCTGAGCGATATCGAGTTCACACAATAATATATGGCATAGCAGTTGGTGTGGTTTTCTGGTTCTACTGAAAACCGGCCATTAATTTTTCCCATAGAGATTTACAAAAATATCTATATCAATTATTTTAAGCCTAGAATCAAGCCACCCAGGATCCTGGTGATTCATGACCATAAACCTTTGATTATGTGAAAAAACTAATAAATTAAAACATACAGTAGGCCCCTCGCACTGATTTTGAAGAGACACTGGGTCACTTAGCACCTCTCCTCTTCAGCTATTTACTAATTGTCAAGACATTTCAAACATAGCAGAACTACAACACTCAAGTTGTTGCAGTGTATCGCGCTTTGAGCTTGCAATTCAACTATGCTCAGCTATTATAGAATAGTGATTAACAGTGCAGAGAAAACACAACACAAAGTACCACAATACAATAAACCGCAGGAAGCTACCTCCGTCGTATGATTTACTCTCCTTTCTTCCCTGCCATCCCTTTAGGTTGACGCTTGCCCTTGTCTGACCAACGGTCCTTCAAGCGCCGGAAGGAAAGTAGAAAGTTTTATTTTCACGGAGATGGAACAGCAGGACAAGGAAAAACGAATGGTCCTTGAGACAAAGAGCACAGCGATGCCACCCTTAACAGATGCGGTGATTCAGCAACAATTATTCTCTACCATCCAAAGGACAGGAGAAATAAATGGTTCTCTATTGACCTGCTTTGCACAAACGCAATTGCCAAGAAAGGGAGATTCATTTGTTATCAGAGGCAGCAGAAAAGGAGGACTTTGCTACAAAGGCCCCGACGCTCACATGGCATTCAAAGGGAGGGGACTAAAGATATCTATTCAGTCTGGGAATGTAGGATTTTCATTTTTCTTTCTAACAGATGTATGCACTTCTTAAGCCCAGCTGACACTTGCTGTGAGAGATGTAATTAAAGCAAATCCACTTCATTAGTCGGGAACTCCACCCACACCTCTATACGCACACACACACGCACAGCACACGCATGCACGCACACACGCATGCACAGTCGCACACACACGATGAGCAAATTATACTGCAGAATATTAATACATAATCTAATTTTTACAGCAGTTTATAATGATATGATAATATAATGGACTTCATTTGCATTGCCTTTTATTGTGTTCAAATCAAAGTTTTACCAAAGCACATTTGACCGTGACATAAAATGAACCATCAACATCTTTTGTGGTAGTAAAAAAGCGTACCAATCAATCTATAAGGGGAGTATATTTATTTAATCTAGTAAATTTAATCTGGACATGGAAGGGCCAACATGCTCAAAGCCATAACAGTATTGCTGTCAAGGAGAATCATCTTATCTCCATATTTTAACGCTTTAAAAAAAAATAACACCATAATCACACGTACAGAGTCGCACAAAAGCATCAAAAGTACCAGATCCACGTTTTGATGATGTGCTACTTTTGATACTTTTGAATTTGAATCCTGAAAACAGTTTTGGACATAATGAGTCTTCCACCCGACAGAGATGCTATTATGCTTGGCAACACAAACTAAAATGTTTAATATCAACATGGCTCCAAAACAAGGTTGTCAAAACAAGTAAAGCTGAGAACAAAGAAATAGCATTGTTCTATACAAAATGAAACAAAACACATTGAGTTTCCATATCAAACTCATTTACAGTTATCCAAGTTGTTCAGCAGTGATATAAATCCTTCACTTGCCCAGAATTACATTTAACTGTAAATGAGTTTGACTACAGTTGTAGATAAGCTATTTTCAAATAACCAATACTGTACAGCAGGCCTATAGGTTTAAATTCGTTACTGATTTTGATGCTATATTTTATATTATTGTATTATATTTTCTAGGGACACCCTGGAAGTAGAATTTATTTATTATATTCATTACGTTTGGATTATTGCAACGCACTTTTATCTGGCCTCCCAAAGAAATCAACTGACAAGCTACAACTTGTGCAAAATGCCGCAGCCAGAGTCCTAACAAAAACCATGATGTGAGCTTTAGCCAGTTTTAGCCTCCTTACACTGGCTCCCGGTTGTTTTTAGAATTGATTTTAAAGTTATTTTACTTGTTTACAAAGCTTTAAATGGCCTCACCCCCACCTATCTCCAGGACTGCTTGCCCAGGTATGTCCCAAACCGCCTCCTTAGGTCCACCACTGCTGGCCTGCTTGAAAAGCCACAAAGCAGCGTTCTCCTTCCACGGGCCGACCACCTGGAATAAACTTCCAATGCACCTTAGACTGGCACCCTCCCTACAGTAGATGTTTTTAAAACACAACTTAAGACCCACTTTTTTACTCTAGCATTTGGCTGAGTCCTTTGATTTAAATTATTTGTTGACTTACTGTTATACCTATTTCATTGTCTTTTTTTATGCATTTTTTATGTTGTTTGGTGTTTTTGGCATTTTTTGTACTTTGATTGTGCCTTGATTGTTCATATACTTTGTACTTTATTTGTCTTGTAAAGCACTTTGCCCTGCACTGGTGTCATGAAAGGTGCTCTATAAATAAAGTTTATTATTATTATTATTATTATTAATGTGCCAAATTCCTCTATGAATTCACTAAATCTCGGTGTGCATGTGTGAGTGTGTGAGTGTAGGTGATCTGTGTCCTTCATGCATCTCGATGACTGCCAGCGGCCAGACCGACCGACTTCAAACGGCTATTCCAACCTGTACGAGTCGCTGGTACAGTCACAAAGATTGCCCAATAACGCCCGGCTTCCCTCCCACAAACATGGTCAATTGTGTTCGTATGGATGGATATAAAGCCGGAGGCAGGGTGGCACTGCATATTAGAGTCAAGCCCCAAGTTCCTGACTGAAACACACTTGACTAGCAGCTGAGATAATGGAAAACAAGAACAAGTTGTTCTTTGGTTCATCTTTCAAAAGAGAGAAATATTTCAGTTACCACAGATATCACGCCCTTGATTTGTTTTCGCAAAAAAAAAAAAACTAGGTGAAGAGTCTCGACAGTCATGATCTGTGAATCACGATCACAGCCATTAAAAAAAAATTGCCTGCAAAAAAAGCCAAACCCGCCAAAACCCAGGTGGCGTTACAGCTGCTGGTGGTATCTGAAACACGGGGGAAAGCCAGCACGCTAATTGAACTGTGAGTGCATAAATTAGCACATTTTCTTAAAAAAAAAAAAAAAAAAAAAAATCAAACAATGATTACCTTAGCTACAAGACCGTACAGCAAGCAAAGCATCTGTGTGGTTAGGAGGAGTAATGTAATTACTTTGTTCGGGAGTAGTCACAGTGTATTTAAGCAAACAATGGAAGCTCAGCTAAGCTTCCCGCTGTGCCATGGCCTTGTGCTGTGTGAACGGTGACTGGCTGGACTAGAGAATGAGATGTGTTTTTGTGTGTGTGTGTGTGTGTGTGTGTGTGTGTGTGTGTGTGTGTGTGTGTGTGCGCGTGCGTGCGTGCGTGCGTGCGTGCGTGCGTGTATACAACAAATACAGTTGTCACCTTCAGAAGGCTTCTCACTTTAATCATAAAGTGTGATCGGCATGAACTTTTTAATGAATTCCACTACAGACGATCAACGGAGGCGCTGCCTTGCTGAAGCCCTTTGCGTGACACCCTATTATTAGACGAGCGCTACAGATGACTAACCTTTTGTGTTATTTTCTCAGCTATTTACCGTACAGGAAGAGAATATCCAGGTTTAATGACTGAGTCACCATTTTCCTGCAGCATCTGGAGTTGTGTGTGTGTGTCTATTTTGTGAGCAGATAAAAATCCGCAGCATAGACATAAGACTGTCACACCTGATGAGGTAAAAGTGATATGACATGGTCCGGACACCCGATCAAAGCGCTGAGGTGTGAGCTTTTCAATACAGAATTAATCAAAAGCCATCCAGTGGCTGGATAAATCATTAAATCCCGGCTCCCTGCCATGTCCCTGGCGGCTAATCGTGGGGGCCAAATTTCCAGCCGAGCAGCATTTGTCCAAATGGAATCTGTCGTGGAGGCAGTGGAGCTTGCACGCCAGGCCGGCTCACTTCTTTACCGCCAAACCCCCCTGCTGTGCTTCCTTCCACCATTAGAAAACTCTTGAAGGCAGCAGGAGCCATGCGGGAATAGGAGCTGTCTTCCCAGGACTCATTTGAGGTAACAGGTACCACAAACAACACATGGAGGAGATAACACGGAGTCATCCAGCCACTCCGCTCCATGGGAATAAGTTGCCAAGAGGAAAGAAAAAGAAACACACGTCTGAGCTGTATGTTCCTTGTTGAGAGAGGAAATTGTTGTCATGGAAGCAGGGACTGCTTAACTCATTGACTGCCCAATTTATTTCACCCCTGTTTTCCTGTTCCCTGTTGCCACATCTTTTCAGAGGGTCATGTTGAAGACCAAAAACTTGGGGGCCGCGGCTGGAGAAGACTCAACCGTGGCTTACGTGTGCGGTTATGGTTTAGGGATAGACTTAGTATGGGTCAGAATGTGGTCAGAATATTGTGTAGTCGGATTTATTGGGACGTCAGACTAACTTACAGCCTGTGAACCTGGTCTATCTGTCTTATCTATATCTAACTATAAATTAACCAAGTCTCTGTGTGTGTGTGTCTGTACGCCTGCACGTAACTCCAGAACCGTTCGCCCCACCGACTTCAAATTCGACACACACGTTCCACCCCCCCCCCCCCCCCCCTCCCACACACACACACACACACACACACACACACACACACACACACACACAGGGAGTGCAGTGCCGAGTCGGTCGGACCCACGGTTGTCCAGAAACGCCCTAAAAAGGCCTCTGCCCTATCTGTCTGTGTGTACAACTGTAATGCACGTAACTTCAGAACCGTTCGCGCCACCAACTTCAAATTCGACACTTGCGTTCCACCCAACCAACAGGGAGTGCAGTGCCCGGTATCGAGTCGGTCGGACGGTGGACAGAGCCCCTGTCCTGTGTCCATATATGGAGCTGGCCTGTTCTGACATCACAACACTCCATATTTGGGCATGCCTGACACAGAACTCCATAGGAATAAAGGGACACAGAGAGACAGAAACAGAAATATCCATATATTGACATGGGTATTGCATAGCCGGGTGGAGCATGGATCTCCAATCCATCGTTACAAGAACTCCATATACTGTATGGGCATAAAAGGGACACAACACATCCATAATAACAGGGTGGGGCATGCATTTCCAACTTGCATCATTTCCAAGTACGTCAGTGCCCAACAGGCACCACTCTAGTATACTGTATCTACCTAACTATAAATGCACCAAGTCTCTACGTCTGTAATCCACATAACAGTGCAGTGCAGTGCTCAGTGTCGAGTCTGTCAGACCCACAGTTGTCCAGAACCACCCCAAAAAGGCCTCTACCCGGGCTCTGGACAGCTGGCCTGTTCTGACATCACACCACTCCATATTTGGGCATGCCTGACACAGAACTTATAGGAATAAAGGGACACAGAGAGACACATAAAGAAATCTGAGCCATATATGGGCATAAAAGGGACACAGACATATGGGTGGAACGCGTACTCTGCATTTCCGGTTGTCCAGAACCAACACAAAAGCCTCATTTGGAATGCTTGACAAAGAACTCCATATATGGGCATAAAAGGGACACATACATAATAACTGGGTGGGGCATGCATTTCCGGTATAGAACCAGCACAAAAGCCTCTGCCCGGCCTCTGGACCTGATCACCCCTATATCTCCATGGATATGTCCTGTTCTGACATCACAACATGGGCACCGCTCTAATATATCTATAAATGCACCAAGTCCCTGTGTGTACGAATATGTCTGTGTGCACGTAACTCAAGAACCGTTTGCCCCACCGACTTCAAATTCGACACGTGCGTTCCCCGCCCCACAGGGAGTGCAGTGCCCGGTGTCGAGTCGGTCGGACCCACGGTTGTCAAAAGCCTCTGCCCAGGCTCTGGACAGCTAGGGCCCCTGCACAGGCTCTGGACCGGGCCCAAATGAGCCAAATTGATCACACCATGATCACTCCTAGATCTCCATATATGGAGCTGGACTGTTCTGACATCACAATGATGTTCTGACATCTGCATAGACATCTGCATAGACCCATATATGGAAATAAATGGGACACAGACAAAATAACTGGGTGGGGCATGCATTTCCAAGTTCCAAGTAGGCCAGTGACCAACGGGACTCTGCTTTGTATGTTACTATTCTATACAATGTTGGGTGTCAGGCTGAGATTTCGTTAGAGGGCACAGATGGTCCTGCAATTTGCATGGTATCAGAATGCAACATTTATTATGAATAGCCTCTATGCATGGACAAGCAGCCACTTGTTAACCCCCAAAAAACAGAGCAACAGCTACAGAAATTGGAATTGACTCTCAATATATGCCAGTGGGGAACAGGGACACGGCATGTGAGTGCCATGTGCTGCTCATTAAATTATGATTTAGCCTCAGATAGGACAGTGTCTGCGGCTAAATTACATTCGGGGGTGACCTCTTTTAACGTCGTTTGCACCCTCCTTGCTGACACGGGAGATGATTAAGCAGTTCAAATGAAGCCTTATTTGAATTCTCGCACACAGCCATCATGTCACCCCCCCCCCCCCCAGCCCTCTGGCCGTCTCAGCATTCCTGCTTGGTCAGCTCAGCTGTGAGGAGTGGACACGCTGTCGCAGGCCCTTTTCACTAGGGAGCCGCGGCTGCATCGAAGCGCCAGCGCCGGGCCAGGCCCCATGCTGCTTTTGCATTAAGAGATGCTAATGCAGGGAGGTCGCAGCGTCTCGGATATATCCACAGCTCAGCGTGAGCGCCAAACTCCCACTGGCAGCCTCCCCGGGATAACAGAGGGCCCTCTGAGAAGGCTGGGGGGGCCCGAGCCAAACACATGCTGCACAAAAGCACTGCAGGCTTCAGTGAGCAGAACTCGTCAGCCGTACACAGAAGCCCCCCGGTTCGGTGCTCTTTAGAGAACCAAACTGAGAGGAGGAGGAAGGAAAAAAGAAAATAATAATAAACACAGGCACACATCTTGGGCAGATGTTAATGTGAATAGCAATATGCAGCTCAGAGCATTTAGACCTTCAACATCCGGCTGAACATTATTTTAAGCCCCCGCACGTGAGCTTGAAGAGCACCTTGGGCAAACGTAATCTGAGGTGATAAAAAGCCACCTGTTTCCCAGTGCAACGGCTACACTGTGAGACAATTATTTCAGGCATACGTAGATCTCCGTATGATGTTTACTCAGCAGTGAAAAATACAAGGAAATATTGCCCAGCGTCTCGTCTCAAGTCAGAATTTCAATATTTCTCCAGTGGCCGACCTGTGTGTCAGACCAGGTAGGATTTGATATTCTAGTCGTCTTTACTATGCTGACTTTTGAATTAGCTTTTGTGCTGGTGTAATTCCCCCTGAATAACCTGAGACGCATACTAAACACCAGATCTGCATAATGGCCTGCGACTTTGGAGCCACAAAGCCTTTTATCAAACAGAAAACCCAGCATCCACACACAAAATAGAAAGCATTAGCTTTCCATTCCCCCCTCACATATACCCCATAGACGCCATTTAGAGAATACAGTGTTGGCCATGTTAGCCTGTGCTTTTATTATCCCTATACTATATACCCTGGTCTATGCTACCACAATGACCCTCATTGTGGTGAGTCACTTTTAGAAGCTTATAGTGCAGAGCGGGGTGGCCCGTCACTGAAAAGTTTGGGTTTGAGTTCTTTATGTAGCCTACTCATGTTTTTATGTACTTAAGTTGAGAGAGAACATTTAGGTGGTGTATACATAATAATAATATATCATTATTACTTGCGCAAGCAGAGCGCACAAGTAATGTTTTCGCCCGGTCTCTTCCGCCGTGACAGCTGTCCCGCCATTCGATGTTTATGCAGAAAAACATCAAATCTGTGCCTGTTTTGCTGGGACCAAATGAACACAAATGACCATATTTCTTACGTCATCATTTAGAGCTAGTCATACGTATACTATATACATAATCAGTAAAAATAAAATAGCAAATTGTGCCTGATCTGCTGGGACCAGAGTACGTGGTGTGTATATGTATATGTACAGTATGACTAGCTCTTAATGATGACGTAAGAAATATGGTCATTTGTGGTAATTTGGTCCCAGCAAACCAGGCACAGATTTGCTGTTTTCTTGCATAAACATCAAATGGCGGGACAGCTGTCACGGTTTTTGGCACAAAGTAACCACAGTATACCGCTAATCAACTTACAACTACACACTTTATACAGTATAGAGTATAGAGTACTGTATATATGTATACGTATATAGTATATGCCTATATACTATATATATACTATATATATTTCTTACGTCATCATTTAGAGCTAGTCATACGTATACTATATACATAATCAGTAAAAATAAAATAGCAAATTGTGCCTGATCTGCTGGGACCAGAGTACGTGGTGTGTATATGTATGACTAGCTCTTAATGATGACGTAAGAAATATGGTCATTTGTGGTCGTTTGGTCCCAGCAAACCAGGCACAGATTTGCTGTTTTCTTGCATAAACATCAAATGGCGGGACAGCTGTCACAGTTTTTGGCGCAAAGTAACCACAGTATACCGCTAATCAACTTACAACTACACACTCTATATAGTATATATGTATATGTATACGTATATAGTATATGCCTATATAATATATATATACTATATATCAGACAATTGTTAAAGTCGCTCCGGTCCGAGTCCAAGTCGAGTCCCAAGTCATTTGGTCCCAAGTCCAAGTCGAGTCCCAAGTCAATCCAACCCTCAGGTCCGAGTCCCAAGTCGAGTCCCAAGTAATTTGGTCCCAAGTCCAAGTCGAGTCCCAAGTCAATCCAACCCTCAAGTCGAGTCCCAAGTCATTTGGTCCCAAGTCCAAGTCGAGTCCCAAGTCTTTCTGTTGTGGGCAAGTCAAGCCGAGTCACAAGTCGAGTCACAAGGTTGTGTCAAGTCTAGGCATGCCACGGTATGAGATTTTACAGTATGGTACAGTGCCGGTATTGATAACCTATACCTCGGTATTCCACTGTATTTATATTAAATAAAAATCAATAAAAAAAAGATTGCCCCCCCACCCATGTCTAGTGACTACACCCACCTCCTTATAAGCCCTTCTTTGTTCCCCAACCTGCAGGCATACATATCTTATTTTTGTATGATAATTTGAATTTAGTTATTTGTCATGTGACTTGTCATGATTATGAATTGATTACCCAGGACCGAATGGAAACAAGACAGCAAGGACTTTTTTCAGTGATCCCTTTTTGATCAGTGTTTGACTGTACCCTATACTGATACATTTCTGCCAATAAAGTATTCAATCAATGAATCAATAGATATTCCCCAATGTATTTCACTGTACTATGGCTCCCCCTAATGGCCGTTTTGTACCCTTTACGCTTTAGCAGAGGTAGTGCAATCTGCGCATGCTCACAACTGTCACTGTATGTTGACACTATAGTTCACACTTAGTTAGTACATATGGAAATATGGAATATACAATTGGATCTGGGTGTCTTTCAGCAACACTAACTCAAAGGTAGGAAGCAACTTTTCAATCTACTGCAGCTGTGTGGTGAAAATAAATGTTTTGCCTTAGTGTGCGAGTGGAGTTGCTTTGCATATGCGCAGCATGCGCTGCCCACCGACGCTGTATTCAAATACCGTATGCTCGGAAACAAAACAAGTCACGAGTCATCTTGTCTCGAGTCGAGTCGAGTCGGGAGTCATTGGCTAGCAAGTCGGAGTCGAGTCTCAAGTCTCGTTGGTCTTTTACCTTCCAAGTCTGAGTCGAGTCGCAAGTCTTTACATTCAAAGTCCGAGTCAAGTCGCAAGTCGTCAAATATGCGACTCGAGTCAGACTCGAGTCGAGTCACTATGACTCGAGTCCAATTGTCTGCTATATATAGTATATGCCTATATAGTATATGCCTGCTTTGCTGGGACCAAACGACCACAAATGACCATATCTCTTACGTCATCATTTAGAGCTAGTCATACGTATACTATATACATAATCAGTAAAAATAAAATAGCAAGTTGTGCCTGATCTGCTGGGACCAGAGTACGTGGTGTGTATATGTATGACTAGCTCTTCACCCAAACTTATATAGATAGAAACTTGAATCATACTTAATAATACTAGGTGTTTATATGCATCTAAAAATTATACATTTCAAACGTTCCTTCACAGAGATACTGAGATTTGACAGTTTACAGCGGTCGAAAGGACTTGCACGCTCTGCTTGCGCACTAGTTCGCCATTTATGGCCTACTAGTGTGCAACAAGCAAGTATGCACTCGACAGAGTGCAGTTCTAGTTATTATTAAATGGTGCCTTTATATAGCGCCTTTATCCAAGGCGCTTTACATAGATTGTGCATTACATACACACATTCATACACGGATGGCGGCGGAAACCATGCAATGCACCAACCAAGGACACTCGACACTAACTCTGGGGGAGCCTATAGGTTCGAACTGGTAACCTTGCGGTTACCATCCGGTCACTCTACCCCTGAGCCAATTTGAAATTGTTCCAGTTCCAATTTTGTCTGCTCATTTGTTTGATCACTTGATCATCTTGGAATAATACGTGTTCTCTCTCCTAATCAGATTCCTTTTGTTTACTAAACAGCCGAAGAGACAGGGAGAGTCGGAGACCCAGTTACTGTACACTCTATTGCAATGATTACTCTCAGAATAGTCATTAAAACAACAAATTACTTATAGCACCTTTAAATGTAATTGGAATACATTCATAATGTATGTCTTCAGGTAGATGAAATAGTCACTACTTTTGGTTAGCCAGCACGAAAGCCACAAACTCCCATATGTATCTATGTACAGTACCAATGAGACCTAATCACCCCCCACCCCCATAATACCTCACCTGAATTCCACTAACCAGAGTTAAGTGGCCATTTTGGACTTGAAAAAAAAAACAGCTTGAAATTGGAACACACTCAGTCATCAAAGTCAAGGGGGTTGCCGCATTGGATGTACACAGTACTGCTCGCCACCACGGAAGATTACGTGCACGCGCACGCGCACACGCACACACACACACACACACACACACACACACACACACACACAAATGCAAGACATGCAGTTTGGAGTAAATGAAACCAGCAAGCCTTCAATGTTAAGTCATTTGGATGCAATCCCGCAGAAGGCACAAGGAGGCGTGGAGAAAACTGTCTCATTAGATGGTTTAAGACAAGTGAACTAAATAGCTACACTTTCTTATTGGCTCCTTACTGCGGCACCACCAAATACCTTCAGTGATCACAACAGTGAAAAAATGCGAAAGCAGGATAGAAGAAAAGACAAATTAGCTAAATTTACACACAACTAAAACAGGGTAAAAAAAGGCCCTAGCACCGACGACGACTGGAGCCGGGCACTATGACACTCGAAATATGAGCTGTAGAGAAGGTTACAGTCTCAGAGTCAGAGCAGCATGCTACATTCTGCTACATTAAAGAAATGTCACAAAGCCTTAGGTTGTCTTGTGGAAGCAAGCGGGGCAAGGGGTGGGGAGAGGGGAGGCGTTCCAATCTTCAAGCCTCTCCTACCCCTGCACTGACAGCCCCAAGCCAGACCCTAAACTCTGTACCTATGCAAATCACAAGCCATTGTTAAAAGACAAATCTGCTGCAGTAAAGTTCCCCCCTCCTCACACACACACCCAGAGTGGTGTGTGACTGCCGGGGCGACCGGCATCTTGCTGTGGTAGGAATTAGGGGGAGATTTGCGGGTGGGCTTAATAACTCATTCAGTCGGCTTTCTGAGGCAGTTCAAGACAGCCACGGCACTTTGGAGTTTGATGTAATTCCAGCCTGTGGGCAGGCTGACTCGTGAAACCCGATCAATTATTGAGGACGTTTTATTTCGCGTCGCGGTCCGCCAGTGCCGGCGGGAGACGGAAGGGAGCTGTTTTGGACTAAAACGCTGGTTAGCAAAGTGCGGTCCGGGGTCCCTCAGGGCTCCTTGATGGGGTTCCAAGGGGTCCCCAGCAAAACGAGGAACAGTTTAAACATCCTGACAAATGCGCTCTTATGGAGGTCCCTGGCACAGAATCCTTTGGAATGGGGGCCGGTTAAGTATAGATATCTAACATATAAATAAGGGAATATCTGTATGTCTGTAGAGACATGTCGCTACTCCTAACTGGCTGCACCATTACATTATGGAGGGCGTAACGAGGCCCTTTTTTCAAATGTAATTCTGTTTATTAGCGTTTCTAGCACCGTCATTTTCACCGTCACTGTGCATGCGACACAAATCTGGGTATGTCACATTACAGCACAGGTAGAATTCAGTTACCTCCCAGGGGTTGACACTAACGCTTGTCCGACTGCCCGGGGCAGGTAAATAAGGTGTAAATAAAGGGCAGGTGAAGTGTGCTACTGGGTTGCCCGACCGGGCAGGTGCGTTTTTCTTTTTTTTATATATATATTTTATCCCACGATTTTGTAACCCATTTTTCACCCCTGTGTCAATCATCTAATGTGATCCTGGGCTCTACACACCCTCCACCAACCTAGTCCCCATATATGGGGGACAAGGGGAGAGCAACGGACTTGAACTCATGCTTCCTTCATGCCTGAGTGTCCAAGTTGCTCCTTTACACCTGACAGGGGGGAGTTTCCCTGGTTGGACGTAGCGCGTGGAAGGAACACGTTATTCCAACCAGTTCCTTTCCCCTCCATCAGGCGCCCCGGCTGGCCAGGGGGAGGCAGTTTAGAGACCAGGATTACTGCATGTTTTTTGTGAGGGTACCTACCCTAGGGGACACGGGGAGAACATGCAAACTCCACACAGAAAGGCCCTTTCGCCAACCCTGCCTTCGGTTATGGGCACTGATGACATGGAGGAGGAAACACGCCGCCAGCACCCACAGCGTTCCGCGAATTTTGAGTGAGAATGCAACCGTCTTTATAACATAACACGAGATATATCTGTACAGAACGTGGTCAGAGCGCTCAGTGTCTCTCCCTCTCCCACACACACATACACACAGAGTGTGAAATGGCTGCGATGCGAGCTCTGGCAAAAACAGCTAGCTCACAAAAGTGAAAGTAGATTAAATAGGAATTAAAAAGGAATCCGAACGACGTCAGCGTAAGTATGTTGAAGAGTGGAATATGGAGTTTCCAAGGCTGCTGCAGCACAGCCCAGAAGAACATGGTGCCGTCCTACAGTACTTCATTGCTGACCGGTGAGTTCAGTTCAGTCTATCGGTAAACATCGCTTAATGACCACAATTAAACTGCACCATATATTTACTGGTTTATTGTTGTGTTTTCAGAATGTCGTTGCTCGTTGTTTAATGGGTCCCAGTCATTCCGACATTCAACACTCAAATCTCACGCTGCCCTGGGCGGTTAGCTCAACCGTCTGGGCACCTAGGCTGCACCTAGGTGTGCCGCGGGTTCGACTCCCGATCCCGACGGCTTTTGCCGCGTGGGGGAGAGATTCCCCCCCATCTCTCTCCCCATTTCCTGTCAGTATACTATCAATCTATCAATAAAGGCAAGCCAAAAGAATATCTTAAAAATAATAATAATAATCTCACGCTGATAGTAAGCGCCATGGGCCATGGCCTGAAAGGGCTCAAGTAATGGGGGGGGTTTGCACCGAATGGAAGAACAGCTACGGCAAAAAATGGTCAACACAATGCACGTTGCCTATTACGTGGGTTAGGGTACTGGGATTGAACCCATGAAGACAGCTACCTCATGTTCTTATTTAATGTTAAAATAAATTTATATTTACATCTGTGTGTCATGACTTGATTGTTTACTATATTCCCGTGACTTAAACAAAAACATAGTTTTCAACTGGGAAAGCAAAATTAAAAGTTAAAATTAACGGTAATTCAAATTTTAGGATGCCCTGTATTACTTGTCTCTGAGACCAGCCTGGGTACACCTCAAAATGCATACATCAATAATATGATCTATTAAATCGCATTACCCACACTGTACATCATTTGGTGTTCATATATTCAAACGGGTATGGACTAGTATATATAATGTATATAAACACAAAGAAAAACAACCTTGTTGAGCCTGCAATGCATATTCATTACCCGTGGGAGAAACACAGCTAAACATGAATCCCAGTGTTTAAATGACATCATGTTGGTATATCATTTAAAAAAGAACATGATATTATGTACACCTCTTAAGGGATCATACGTTTTGACCGTAACAGTAAACATGAGGTTGCACATATGATGCTGCAGTGCTGCACTGTGTTGCGTGCATGACTGCGTGCGTGCGTGCGTGTGTGTGTGTGTGTGTGTGCATATATATAGCATACATGCATACATTTCCCAAAAAGGACATTTATCCATATATTCATGCATAAGACATATCCCCACCAGCCATAGAAGTGACCAGAGGGCCAGATATCATCCCCAGCAGCAAATCCAGCCCTGAGTGGCAGCCTCTGAGAAGGGCAAGAGGAATGAAAGCCTGACATTTATTAATGGGAAATCACATCGGGATCGTCCCAAACTAATCTCCCGTCCTGGGCAGCGGTGGTGCTCTCTCGGGTGTCCAACCACTACATTGGCTTCGTGAACAAGCAAGTCGAGTACACTGTCCAACTTTATGGCTGCGTTAACCCATTGTTGCCTTTCTAAATCAGTAGTTCTCAAACTTCTTTGCATTTTTTTTCCTTCTTTTTTCCGACATTTTTCAAACTCTTTCAAGCTTTTTTCAAAAATATTTGAAAATGGCAAATTGTACAAGCTCGCTGCATGGCACAAATAGCCAACGCACAAATCTAAAATGACACAGATGCTTTTCTGGTTTTAATGGGTTCAGAAAACAATCACACCAAGCCACATTCTCTACGAGATAAGCGGCCACATGAGTCTCGATAAAACTTAATGAAAGTCACTGGCAGTGACTCATCAGTGACTGCTGTGTGACACGCGGTGCTGCTTAAAGAATTGAGTTGCACCTGGTGTACCGTAAACATTTCTATCACATCTTTCCCTGTCAGTGCCGAGGAGGACGATGTAATTATGCCACGTGTCCTGGCTGCTGGAAATTTCATAAAGTGATTCATCTAGGCTACACCCACCTGCACGCATTAAAATACAACAGAGATGTCTGACAAGGATCGTCCCCAACCACATGCGCGCAAACACACACGCACGCCCGCACGCACGCACGCACGCACACACACACACACACACATACACACACAGACATGCGCAGCGCACGTCACACACACAGTATCTTTGAATTAAAGCCGGTAGGGCTTTGCAGGCCTCTCTTCAGCGCCCCTTTGCATTTCCTGGGGCTATAGAGTGGTTCAAATTTGCATCACTCTCTTGTGGTGTTCGGTAAAGTTTAAAAAGAAGGCCACACTCCCATAGCCATGGTGCGTGACCTACTAGAACACAACACGCCCAGCAGGGGGCTGCTGCTCCTAACCTCTAGAAAAAGCCTTTTTTTTAAAAAGCCAACTCACCATCGGTTCTTGCAGGGGCAGGAGCGTACAGGTTCCCTGAGCCACTTTTAACTAAGAATGAATCGGGACCAAACTCATCCTCAGAGTCAGAGTCCGGGGTTGGCTGAGCTGCACAGTTACCTAGCAACCCTCCCTGGCTCTCATTGGCTGCCACAAGGCAAGGGGGAGGGTATGGGAGTTGCTCCACAGGGGAGGAGGAGGCAGATGAACAATGCAGCGGAGGACCTGTGGACCACAGACACAGGGGAGGGGGGGGGGGGGGAGAGGGGAAGGGGAGGGGAGGGGTTGGTGATGAAATAAGGAACAATCACAGGTGACATCGCATGACATCACTGAAGAAAATCTAAACCCGAGGTCAGGTGTGTTAGAGCACTGTTTCCTAAACAACATTTTAAAAATCCCTTTTTTTCCAAAAGGTTTTTGTTTAAATAAAAAAGGAAAATAATTTTATTAAATCTGTTTTTCCCGTCATATAATTCTCAAAAAAAAAAAAACTGTCACACAAAAGTAGCAAAAACAGCCAATCTACAAGCTGAAATCGCGGCACGTTTTGAGCTTGTAGATCTGCCTTTTTTATCCACCCAACAGCAACTATATAAGTATATGCTGTATATCTTAATTAAAAATATATTTGGGTGTAGGAATCCTAAGTAGTTTCTGAGCCTCTGGGTTTTATTTCCAGTGTTGCAGCAGAAAACATGACACGTGAGACTGAACTTAAACAAATGTGGCACTTCAAAAATAGAAAAGAAGAAAAATAAAGAAAAACTGTTTCTACATTAGTTAATCTGCCTCCCTTCTCACCACCTCCAAGCTCAGAGGAAATTATGTAAATAACCACTGCAATGACTTTGAGACAGAGATGAAAACATGGCTAATGAGTTATGGATCATATATTTTCTATACGCAGTATTCTTTGGGGTTAATTATTTCGTTCCAGTATAAAAGAAAATAGACCCGGAATGTGAGGTATTAGCACACACTGACAAAGCAAGTTGTATTTTAACATATCTTATAAATACTATAAACTTCAGCCCTTACAATTATATCAAAATGACTGTAATTAGTTGGCTACACATGCATGCATACCATATCTGGGGCATCCCACTCCTCCAGTATACACACCATTGCACCGTATTATTACTTCAACACTCTAATTTGAGTAGCCTTTGCGACAGACATGAATTATATATGCCCAGAGATGGTGGAGTGGTTATGATGCTGGCTAGTAGAACATCATGAATCCTGCCAGCATCTCTTTCTACTTATCCAGCTCAGCTTTCCTCAACAGTACAAGACTATTAGGGGAAATGGGGAACTGGACTGTCCATTAAGAAATCATATAAATGACATAATTTAGCTCGATTTATAGTGTTGGCAGCACTCAGGAGCTGTAGAGTGCGTAGCAATCTTCCAATATACCGACACGTCCCTACAACAGTTTCAACATTCAGGGCTTATTGGCTCTAGGCCGGTCAAAATATAGAGCAATTATTTTTGCATCACTGTCAGAGTCGTCAACATTCTAACCTTTTGTGTATTTTCGTAAATACCGCCCTACTTGATCACACTACAGCATCACACAAGAGCACCCAAAGTAGCACATCCACAAGCTCGAAATGCAACGTTTTTTAAGCTTGTAGATCTGCTAGTTTTGAATTTGAATCCTAGAAAATGTTGGACCACCAAAACTTTCCACCAGACAGAGACGGTAAATTTAATCTGTTGAATACATACATTTTCAAAAATAGCAGAAATGGACAATCTACAACTCAACTTCAATTTATAATAGTAGGCTATTTACACTATTTTTAAAACAAAATTAAATCATAAAATATTGCCCATTTTGGCCATATTTTCATTTGATTCATTGTTTACAAAGCCTAAAAGAAAAACACTGTCATTTTGTTCATACATTCCAATGTTCAATGCCAAAAAGATAATCAAATCGTTAATCACTATTATTCGTATGACACTACAATATCAAGTCAAAATTGATGATTGTGACAGCTCTAATTGGCTCCAGCCCATACCACTGTCCTGCTTGCACGGCTCGTATGGATGTAACGTGCTGATATTACTTTTAAAACTTAAAGCAGCACTACTGAACTGCTCAATGGGTTCTTTTTATACCATTGAGCTAATCTCTCAACAAGACATCTTCAGTGCTCAGCTGAATCTGTCGGCAACTCCCGTTACGTGTAGAGCTTGTTGTTAGTAGGAATCAAAACAAAGTCACACCACCAGAAGAAGAGGGCTGAAGGAGAGTGAACAGGCCGACATCCGGTCTCTACATGCAGAAGCGGGCATTTTTTTCAGCAGGATTTTTCCCCTTTTGCTGATGGGTTCCTACATTACCATTGAGCTAATATAGCTTGCCTGCTTGCTAAAGGGATAAATTGGGTCAAAATTTGTGGCAGAGTATAGAGGTGAGACATGACCTTTGACACGGTCTAAATATCTTAATAGAAGAGCAGGGACAGAAAATTCAACCACCCCAATTGTATAAGTTATATTGTATTAACCAACTCTATCATACAGATTGGACAAAATTACATTTTATTCATAAAACAAAAGTTACATAGTGCTGCTTTAAACAGCATCCCTACAGTGAACAGGGCGCACAACATATTCCAGCTGACCGGGTCATCATCAAGCCAGACGGATAACTTTCCACCGTCCCTGTAATTGTCCCTGCGGAGTATTAAACTGCGAGTCACTGACTCGCGTCGAATTAGGAAACAATTAGTGCTATTAACATATGAGCCACGGCCAAACATAAGCAAACCGATGCCCAATGCCCCGTAGTGTCACAGCTTGTGCTTTACATTATCCTCCATACACCACACAGTCCATTTCTCTCAGATACTCCTGGCGCCGTGTGAGGTAATGGCAGCCAGGCAGCAGAGTGCATGGTGGCCACACTGTGGGTTAATAGCTGTGCCAGTGTTGTCGTTGTTTGTGGATATATTGGACTGGACCGATCACGGAGAGGGACCACGACTGCGGGCAGCGCCACCCGACCTCTGCTTAAACGATCTCATGGGACCGCGTTTAGTGTGAATCAAAACAGCAGCGGGACGCTCCACAGGAGCTCACACCGTGGCAACATCTGCCCGTCTGTCTGAGTTGAAAGCAGGGAATGAATGAATGAAGCGGATGGGGTCGTCGGTCTCACGCGGTCAGACAGACACACATCGATCTAACGTCAGCGGTTCCAGAGACGGAGGCTCTGACAAACAGGCGTGTCTGGGGTTTTGCCAGAGAAAGACTCAGGTATACGTCTCTGCTTGTAGGGCTGTGATGGAAGTCTGTGGTTGGTCTAAGGAGGTACTGTATGTGATTGATTCATTAACTACTAGGGGCTGGATTTTGAAGATGTGTTTTACAATGGGGTAATGCATACAGTTTTATGAGCTGGGGGCGTGTTGTATGTCATATTTTTGGGCATGTTAAGAAGCGCTTTCGACACCCCGTGGATTGCGCAAAACGGCCTTGAATTAGTCATGGGTGTGTTTAAGGCATGTTTGAGACGTACCCAATCAACATGTCCGTACTATTCTCTTTACCAGTCAGCTGATGTCACATACGGAATGCGGCGCGCACTTTGGGGATCGTGGTATTACATTTCTTCAGGCTGGCACCATAGAAGACATGACATGACTTTGTCACATTTGGGTTAATTATTCCTATTGCACTGCATGCTGTCACCTTTATGCCTCAAAATAATTTGTTTCTATTGAAAAACACCAGTAAAATAAAGTTTATTATATTTTATTTCATTCAAGTCATGATAAAGGAATGAGTTGAATGCTGCTGCTTAATGCTGTGCCTGTGGCCCCGATGGTATATGGTCTTCGCTCTTAGCATTTTATTGAAGAAGACTTGAATCGGGTGTGATACAGCATATGAAAGCAAACTTCCCACGGATTATGGAGATGTTTTTATTTATTTTTAAGGTTGAGAAATGAAAGAATTATGGCCGTTTCTAATCTCAACATTTTACAAAAAAAATAAAAGAGGCTGTTGCCATGTCTCATAGAAACAAGTAAATAGGTATATAAAAATAAGCGCATATAACAGGGGTCTGTAACCTATTTTAAATGAAGTGCCATGTTTTTATTTTCTAGATAGTGAGTCTGCCATATCCAGATTAATTTTAATGACACCACATTAAAATAAAAAAACATATTTTGATTGTCCACAAATATAAAGTTCTTCCTTCTTTTTAAATATGTTCTTGCACATTGTTATAATGATCATTATATATATCCCCCTGCAGTCAGAGTTCATAGTTTTAATGAATGAATGTGATGCATTGTGAGCTGGTATAGATCTGCTATTTTCAAAAGTAATCTTGGAAATCTTTTATTACATTTTTGGATTAGCCGTCCTTAGTTGGGCAAATGCATTCATCTGGGGATCCTTGACATGGGAATGTGCTGTGTGAGGATCACTGGTTTAAACAACATTAGGAGAAAAGCCCAAATAACCACTTTAGAAACAAGAAAAGCAACCACAACTAGTACTACCAATATTTATACAAGCAACTTTACAGAAAAAGAAGCCGCTTATAATAAACAGACATGGCAACACTCTAGCAGCCTCCCAGAGCCGCTCAAGTGTACAATCAAACAGTGCTTTTTGCGTTTATGAGGTGGTCAGACCCACGTCTAATCGTTATGCGCTGAGTGTTTTTAGGTCAAGGGGCTTAATAGCAAATTGCGCAAAGCGAAAATAATTAACATATGGACACTCCCACAATGCTAAAATATTCAGGAACGCCGTATGCCATATGTGTGTGCGTTCAACACAGCCGATATGCCTTTCATAATACGAATGTGCGCAGAGCGAGAGCAATTTATGTATTACCCCATTGTAAAACGCATCTTCAAAATCCAGCCCTAGGGGTCTCTGTTCTTGGCACCCTCCTTTTTTCCCTCGAGTTTGTAGATTGGCTCCTTTTGCCAAACAATGTGTGCCTCTTTTTGAGATGATATCTTTTAGTTAATATCTATCACACTTTTTTGTCTCTTTTCTTTCACTAATGTGCCCCATACGTATATAAATAATAATGTGTTACTGCAAGACTACAGCTGGTACAGACATAATGATCTGTGTGACTCCTTCTGACATTGAACATCTGATAGTTCTCTGAAATAAAAACAAATAAATAACAGATCCGTCCACATGGCACAAGAAAATTAAAGTCCTAAAAAAAGCGGTCAAAGTCGTCACGTAAACGGGGTCAAGGTAGAGCATGCTCCGGGGTGACATAAGCAACGTCGACAAAATGTTCCACTGTCTCACTGAGTTTAATTCATGCTGGCTCACACGATTCCTGCATGACCCACATGCACTGGCAGAGCCAGGTGGAAACAGAGGGAGGACTTCTGCTCCGCGGGGTAGGCTATAGGCAGAGAACCGCAGCCTGGGGACGCATGGGTTGAAGCAAGAATCTCAAGAAAAGCAAATCTCATGACTGAAAACTCATTCCCCATAATCAATAACATGTAGATGATAGTGATACTTATGTCTATCAAATATGGTTTAATTAAAAGGCAATCAAAGACTAGAGACTAGAGTATGAAGCAGAACGTTGGAAGTGATTGTGAATGTGATTCCCATTACAATTTACTGTAATCCACAAAAGTGTGACTGTTAATTCCTTGTGTCAATAAATTGTGCTTTTATCAGCAGTTACCAGTTAAGCTTATCAAAGACCTGAATCGCCAGAACATATTTTTGAGGGACGCTATCCCCTCCTATGCCCAGATTTGAGGGTTTATGTGAACACAAACATTGATCACCCCAAAGTGATTGGCTAATGACATTTGGGATGATTTGATTGGCTGAGCACGGAATGATTATGTATGATGATAAGAGCGCACTCACTTCAAACAAGTGTGATTTTTTTTTAATGGCCGTGGGTAGTGATTCAGGGCTGGAGCCAGGCTAGAATGTTTTAGTTCCCGACAGCACATCCCCTGGGGGCGTTGCCCGACGGCTGGCGGAATTGGCTATGGCTCACCACTGACCATCACCACCTACATACTGTATGTAGATCCAGGGCTTTCATTCCCTAATTAAATGACAGGGTGGATACGTTGGTGACTGTATGCAAGGTAGTGAGAGCTGCTGTCACCATGGTAACACGTTACTACACCTAATCCTGCAGGATGAGACACACGTGCACGCAGGCATGCACACACAAACACACACGTTTGGATTACTAGACTTGTGAGGACATTGTGCATGGACAACTAAGTATAAATGGGCACAGCTCCAACACGTCCCCAACCCATCTAACCTCTAAATGTCAGGTTGCCTAATCCCGAGGACCAGCTGAGCAAAGGCCCTCGCGATCGGGATTCAAATTACAAGCAACATGCAGGTGCCTGTAACACTACGCCAGCGATTGTAGCATAGATGCCTGGACCACTAAGCCAGCGTCCCAGGCCTAAATGCTTAATCCTTACCGTATCCTAAATCTTATCCTGAATGTAAGCCTGACCATAGAAACACCATGTATTTTGTGAGGACCAATATCTATGTCTCATATTTTACTAGTGGGGACATTTGGCACCTCTCATGCATAGTTATACAAACACACGCACACGCATACGCACACGCACATTTTTAGTGTGGTTGATTGGTTCTCTTTGCTTAATGCCGTCTAGAAAAAGTAATCAAATTGACATTTGGCACCTCACATGTATAGTAACTTGCACGCACACACAAACGGAGAGAGAGAGAGAGAGAGAGAGAGGGCGGGTGGGGAGGGAGAGAGAGAGTTTGTGGCTTATACATTATGGCCGATATAGGTTCTAGTTGCTTGATGCCGCCTTGAAAATTGTCATGCTGTGGTAGGGGGTCTCATGCGGATGGACGGACCCCCGCAGGCAGGGATACGTGCATGTGTTTCAAACAACAGCTTTTAGCAGCAGGTCTCATGTTGCTTCATAACCCGGTGAATAATGGCCAAATCAATGAGGCTTTTAACTAGATGTGGGATTGTGGGCACACCTTGTTCTCCACAGACCCCTGGCTGCCGTGTGCATTATGTCACTGTAATCAATGTGCCGTCACACGCGTGTGTGTGTGTGCACGTGTGCTGCTGCTGTGCAGAGCCTATATTGTACTGTATATGTGCAGCATAACGTTGCTGTTGGGCAGAAACCTCCTATATCCATATTCTACCTGTTTGGTATTTGGTACTTGATCAAACTACAGCGTCACACAAAAGCATCAAAAGTAGCAGATCCACAAGCTTGAAACATGGCGCAAAGCGCTGCGTTCGAGCTTGTTCTGCTACTTTTGCCGTTTTTAAATTTGAATCCTTGTTTTGGACCTGACAGAGACAATATTTATATGGAAGCGTGATTTATACTTGCTGTGCATCATGTCTCTCAACAGCAGATCCACAAACTCGCAATGTGTCACGCTGCGAGACGTTGGGAGCTTCTAGATCTGCTGTGTGAGACACTGAGTATAAATCAGGCTTTTATTCATGTTCCTCACACGGTAAATCCGCCTGTGCGTGTCAAGTGTGGTGTAGGCCCCACAGTGTTTTTTATTATGCATGTAAATGTAGTTATCATGTGCATCATGTATGTGTGAGAGGGAGTCAGTGCACGTGGGAGTATAAGCAACTTGGTGTAGTAAACTCTACAGTACATTAAAACAACTATTGCCTTTGTTACTGAATGAGTTACTAATGCGCCGTCGGAATTAGGAGCGGATCCCCTAGTGAGGAGCTTCACCATGAGGTTGTAGCATGAACGGGTAAACACACTGGTGGACAGGAACTTTATACCTTTGCGTCACCCGAGTGCCTAAATACTGGTTGTCACGGGTTGTGATTGGTTGGGCCAACATGGGAACAAGTCTATAGCCCTCAACATTTACAACAAAATGTCTGCCGGGGTCCACCCATAATTTAGAAGGGCCACTGTTCTGGTGTTTCGTCGGGCCGGTGTTTTCCCACAGCCGTGGGAAATAATAAAAATGTGTGTACACATGTAGGCTAGCCTATATCCTACATATCTTACGTGAATGGGATATCTTTTATCTTTATCTTGTTATGGCACAAGGACGGTGATCCCAAACTCCATGGGTGCGGCCCCGGGCACCAGGGGTCATCCGAACAGCGAGCCGTCAGGACAATGGGTCATCGGAACAGCGAGCCATCAGGACAATGGGCCATCGGAACAGCGAGCCGTCAGGACAATGGGCCATCGGAACAGCGAGCCGTCAGGACAATGGGCCATCGGAACAGCGGCCCTTCTGAACACCGTCCTGTCGGCACATTGACGCGGAGCCCTGCCTGCCCCAGATTGCTATCGTGAGTTATTGTTGTTCTGTAACGAAGGGCTGACAGACAATATACATTGTAAACGTTATTCCTCTAATTATTGATTTGGCTATGCTGAAGTCACCCCTGCATTCCCCTGTCAAACATCTGGCACATGGTAGTCACATAGAAAAGCGTCAGTGAGCCAACACTTACTTTGCAAACACATAATCATGGCCTTCTTTCTCTTCATCTCGTCCTTGCTATTATTTCCTTTCAAATTTGCATCTAATCACCATAAATGCTGAAGCCTGAAGCCTCCTTCTCTTATCTCTCTCTATCTCCCTCTTTCTCTCACACTTTTCAAATAGGCAACGCAAACACAGCCAACACAAATGGTTTCCTGCTTTTAATGGGTTAATTTTTTTTTAAATAGCACAAATAGCGTTGTGAGCTTTTAGATTGGCTATTTTTGCACATTTTGCACATTGTATGATGAAGGGCATTCATTTACAGACAAAGTTGACAAATGGAGATACAAGGTTACTTCTGCCCGACAGCAGTGACGATAATATAATGAACAAGTATGTGCAGCCGAGCGGTGGGGGGAGGTCCAAAACAAATGCGAAAATCTGGCTTTTGAGCAACTTTACCTTGGCAGGCAGGCAGACAGGCAGAGCTCATATTATCATACAGCACGCATACGAGTGACTCATGAAAGTCTCTGTGGGAGACCAACATCAGCGCCACACTGCTGTTATTGTTGTGAGAACGGCATGCCTAAAATTCACACCTGTGTGAACTAAGCGGTGCAGTGTCTGTGTGTGACCCCAATGAGACCCCAATTAGTTGACTGCTTAGTGTGTATGAACAGTGTGACCCGACGGCCCCAATCATCTGCAGGGGTCAATAGGTCGTAGTCTAAACAGACACAGGGACAGACAGAAACAGGGACACACATACTGTCATGGTTTGGGTTTGTGGCACCACTCTGGTGGCTATTTTGGACATAGTTTTTGCCTTGATTTTGTGTTTAGTTTTCCTCTGCACCTCCTTAGGCTGCAGTCGCACTGTCGAAACAGGTGTTTTGTCGCTGTTCTGGAGGAAGAGGGGGCAGAACAGCTCGCAATTCATTTTAAAGGGAGTCACGTGGTTTTGACGAAACAGCCTTGCTTGATGGCTCGGTTCTGCCCCCCTCCCCCTATCGTGTTTATAATGTGTGAGTGGAGCCCTATTACCTACAGTACCACACCCTTAACCACCACACCTGAGTTCTGTTTCAGTGATTGCCCTGTTTGTCTTTCAGTTTGCGCTTGGTTCTTGAGAGTTCTTGTCCAACAGATTTTAAGGTTTCACTCTAGTAGTCGACATTTTGTTTTGTATGTGACATTGTAGCTACTAGAGTTAAGCCTGATTTTTTGTAAAATATTTTTTGCCTTTTGTGACTTTCTGGCCTTTTGGATTTTTGCTTCAATAAATGAATGAATTTCTTCTGCATTTGCCTCCACGCTTTGCATTTTTGAGGGTTCCCGACCCTGACACATACCTATTTAAAGGAGTGGTGTGCACCGCTCAAAAAAGATACGATGAACATAACCCACATAACCCACACACAATGTGCATAATATTCTGAAGAACTGAAGAATACACTCACATCACACTCTCTTTGAAAATTGAAAATCGCTTATACTGTATGAATCATAGTGATGGTGGCCTATCAGACAGTTTTGTATTAACGTTAAGCTTGAAATTCAGCCCCATTTGAAGCTATGGAGTGTACTATTCTTGCTAGTAGTTGTCCTGGCAGCTGCCTCGAGCGAACAACAAAGATCTTCACTGGCTGTGATCAAGATGTCCTGAAAATGTCTTGCAAAACAAAGGCATTGGAAGCTGCTAAACCCATGAAAGGAGACTCGATGGCCATTTTTTATTTCCTCGCAGAAGAGTCTTGGTGGAAGTATAATCTGAGTTCCGCCGTGACTGATTAGAGGTGGCTTCAGCACTCTTATCGCTGCTCTTGGATTTAAACATCAAAGGCTTGGCTAAAAGAGACATGCCAGCCACGCCTTTGTGGCGACGACAGTCCAAGAAGTCCAAGTGATTTGTGCGAGAGCAAGAAGTAAGGAGAAGTGTTGAGCCTGTACCCGTGTTAAAGGGACACTTCACTCTTTTTGCAAAAAAGATATGTTAATGACGTTTAGAAGATTTAGAACACTTTCCTGGGGTCTTTATGGGTGTAATACTGTGGTTTTAGATATTTTACATTTTAGCAGTGTCCATGACATCATGGACACTGGGCTTACTTACTTCCTGGACTACATGTTGTCTCAGTAAGACAGCCCTCCTCCTATCCACAAGGAGGAGCAGTGCACCAAAGCATTATGGGAATTGTAGTCCAGGAAGGAAGTGAGCCCAGTGTTGATGATATCATGGACACGGCTAAACTCTAAAATATCTAAAACCACATACACATAAAGACCTCAGAGGGTGAAGGGTGAAGTGAGGCTTTAATGCCTTTAAAACGGATGTAGAACCAACAACCAACTTTTTTGCTCATGTACATACAATAGGTTAATCAAATTATCGAGAAGCACGTGTGTGCGTGCCTGTGTGCGTGTGTGTATACTGTATATATATATATATATATATATATATATATATATCAAATAGTGCAGTCACTGCAGTATGTAGAGACCAGTGATGTGACTTGGCTCACTTTTTCCACACTCACTCACAGTGATCCTCGAATCGAAAGCCATTATAATATACAAATAAACATGTCAGTCGATTAAATAGAGATGTTGTTCCTGGCTGGAAGGAAAGGGGGCAAACCTTGTGTATCATATCCCGCACAACGTAAGTCCTACCTGAAAGACAGCTTAAGCCAAAACAACACGTCTTAAAGGTTAAGTCAAAGTGTCAGACACAGAAAGGTAATCTCCTACCTCACTGTCACAGACCCAACAGCATCTACAGTACATATCTCTCTCTCTCTCTGCCTGCATTCCACCGTAGCCAGCAGAATTTTGCTCTGCCGCGCATTTGTCAAACAGTAAGTCATAAACAGCTTCCCAGGCACGTGCCAGCAGTTCAATCACTCTCAAGTCTGACAGCTTCTACAAGAGCAGTCCCCCCCCTCCCCATCTTCTTTTTTAAATACAAATAATGTGTAGTATAAGCGTGCTGTCATCATCGTCCAATGACTGTCACATGACTGTCATATGCATGGCAAAAACAATTAAATAAAAGAGAGAGAGAATAGTTCTTGGCTGGAATTGCATTAAAACCCATTTTGGGCAGGAACCCCTTTTGGTGTTAGCATTATGTTATGCTTTAGCTATTGAAAAATAGCAGATATACAAGCTCATAGCGCACCACCGAGTGGCGCGCTATGAGCTTGTAGGTCTGCTATTTTTTTTAAACCGAAGAACGACTGACATAGAAACATAGCTTTTTCAGAAAACTGTTTGGATGTAGAAGACATTTCTTTAATCTGATCTCAGGTCAAAATGGGCCATTCAGGACGGGAAGTTCGGGAACCCCTTTTAGCTATTGAAAAATAGCAGCTCATAGTGCTGCACTATGAGCTTGTAGATTATACATTTGGCTGCGGACCCCCATCTGAAAATATATTATGCCAGGGACACCCAGAAGAGAAGGTAATACATTTTATATATATGCTTGTATATCTATTCTATATTGGAGAAGTTGTACCCAACACATGGCAAGAAACCCAAAGCCACAACAGCTACGTCGCTATTGCAACACCCACAACACCATCTTACACACTACACCCACACACACTCACACGGCAGTGACGTCACACACTTACCTTCGCAGTGTTGGAACGCTATCTCCTCCTATCGCACCAAACGCCAAAACTCGACACCACCCGCCAAACACTGGCACTGGCACTGCCACCAAAAATGCCTCCCTTCCACACTCACGCCGCCAATGCATTTGTTTACTACAAACATTATCGCCCGAAGCACCCACACCCCCGGAACACTGTTGCCCTTTCACCACGCTAAATTCGCCAGGTCTATGCAAGTGAGCACAAATTATGTGAGAAAATTCATTCACAAGCCCACAAATGCCATTCAAATACCATTCAACACACACTACGACTCGCTTACAATTCGCAAACCTGGCAACACTGCCCTGTCTTCTAATAGGCCCACACTAGCTCTCAGACTCTGATTCTGATCTCCCGCAGGAGAAGAGAAACGAGGAAGGGGAGAGGAATCTCGATTTTGCTTATTCCTTCTAAATCTCTGTATATAACATTTTAATCACTCAGCGAATCTCTTAGTTACATCAACATTGTTCTTTGTCAGTAGTTGGTTTGTGCTAAGTATTCACGATTACACAGATCGCATTGGGCTATTTCGCCTGCAAGCCATACTGCAGAGTACTTTTGATTGCGCGCACACACACACACACACACACACACACACACGCACGCACGCACACGCACGCCTGGCTTGCACACACACACACACACACACACACACACACACACACACACACACACACACACACACACACACACACACACACACAGGAATAGCCATGCAGGCTATACGCGGCGCCAGCAAGACAGGACGTTATAATCTTGAGTTTAATTAAATAACTGTCTTTCTCTGCACGTGCGCACACAACATCATTCAAGTCAAATGCGTAACGGCAATATTTGGCTAATATAGGCTACCAATACAGGACGTTATAATCTTCAGTTACAAAATGTAATTGAGGCTACATACAGCTGTGTCCCCTTCGTCTGTACCAGGCTGACTTCTATAGGTTTTGAAAGGTACCTTTCTTTTTTTTCCTTTTTTTAAATTTATTTACCCAGGGAAGTAGCTGAGCACAGGTGCTCATTTTCAGCAACGCCCTGCACATCGAAACACACACACGCACACGCACACACACACACACACACACACACACACACACACACACACACACACACACACACACACACACACACACACACACACACACACACACACACACACACACACACACACACACACACACACACACACGCACACGCACACACAAAATGTCAAAGGTACCTCTGGAAGCCACACCTCTGATGGGTCGGGTTTAGTCTTAAGGGGTGTGTTTTTTTCACCCACTGTGTAATACAATGAATGGACGGTAGGTGGCAATAGTACAGAGGCCAGAGAAACTATAAGACAAACGCACATGGAATGGGAAATAGAGCGGGGGAAATGGAAATGGTAGGGTTTTTATTTTTGGTATTTGACTTTGCTACTGATGATTGTACGCAACAACAACTATTGCATTGTGTGTTTGAGCTGACAGGCCCTTTTTTATGTCAATCAATCAAGTCATCTCAGGTCATCTCAAGCGGCAGATGCAAAAATAGTTTTTTATATTAAAATTATATATATTTTTAGGGCCATGTCATGTGCTCTACCTGCAAAGCCTTTGTGATCTATAACTTTTGGGCACCGCTTAACGTCAGATCAGGGGTTTTGTCGGCCAGCGCCAAAAATGCTCCCCGACAGCATAATCGGAGCAAATAACGGGCAGTGTGTATGAGCCATAACGTGTTGACTACACTACACTACACTAATAAGGACACATAATAATAACTAATAACCCATCCGTTACTACATGTGCTCCCGCAATTTCCTTCTTCCCATAGTGCGCGGCAACGTAACTCTGGGATGAGCGGCCGCAAAATTCTAGTGTATAAAATGGATAAAGTTGAAATGATTGTGCTGTATAAGCATCACAATATGGACCCAATCTGGAAGGTGCGTTACAAGTGGGAGCAGATACATATTCCATTAAAACACTAAACCTAGCCTTGTTTTGTGTAGGTATTCCAAAGTTCAAGGTTTCATTATTTATTGTTGTATTCCTTATTCTTGGTCATTATCTTTGCCATCATTCGGGTATACTGCATCTATGGATAGGGTGTTCTTTTTCTTTGTTCATATTTATCCTTCATGTCCATTTCTTTGTGACTCATTAACCAATGTCTTGTAGCTTGGCAGTAGCACCTTGTATGGGATCTCTACCTTTATTTCTATATATATCTATATATGTTCCCAGGAGAACAATGATCATTATGTGAATTTGTTAAAACAAATGGCATAACAGCAAATGCCTCCCTGATTTGACAAATGATGACTGACATCACGTCATAGACGCCGCTAAGTACGGTGGTAGTATGGTTTCCTCCACCATCGGTGTATGATACTGGGCCTGATTCATTAACGCGTTTCCGCTGATATATTGCCGTGACGCTGGCGGAAAGGCATTTACGTGGATTTCCCACATTAATTTGGAATTCATGGAAATGGCCGTGAACTTGACGCTGTCTTTGGTTGATCGGAAATTCCGCTAAATGCTACGGGAGCTCTTTAGGTGGCGGAGAAATTTGCGGAAGCATACACTAGCGTATAGATTTATTCAGAAGGCTTTAGTCTTCATGCTGAATCAATAAATTGTTCCCAAGTCTCAGATAAAATATGTAGGCATGTGTCCCCAACATATTGGTCGATCAGCACATAAAAAACGATATATATATATATAAAAGCCGAGTGCACTTGTATGCCTGAATGCATGCATTCTAGAGGCAAGTTAGCTAGAGTCCCATAAGGAAATTGCCCCTGCAAGCCCCGACACCTTTTTATTTATTTATTAGGATATTTCTATAGCATGCCATGCGCGATTGCGCTGCTCACTTGACAGCCTTCTCTAGGCTACTCGCAGTGCAACGCGTTGTGAGCTTGTAGATCGGCTCTCGCGGACTGCATGTTAAAAAACAAACTCACAATTATAATAAGAACATAGGCCTACACTTATCTGCATTTTGCACTGTACGAATCTAACGTTGTTTCGGTGTGTGTGTGTGTGTGTGTGTGTGTGGGGGGGGGGGGGGGGGGGGGGGGACAGCAGCGTGCTGCCGATCCGATTCACATTGGAAAATGAATAGGGCTAATAGCCCTATATAAAAAATAGAAGACCACATTTATAGCCTAATGAATGCAGCGTGTTTGAAAGTCGGCCAGTCATATCAGTTTTAAACCAGCTCACCTCCACTCGTGAACATGACGGACAGACAGACAGAATTTATAATAATGTATATTGATATTGATCACATGGATGCCACACACAGAATAGTTTAACTCACTGGATAAACTCACTGGATTATAATTTCTTCAGACAAGAGGATCCCAGGCCTATAATATATTTACTTATGAATGTATGGGTATGGGCTACTGTTCTTTATCGCGCAACAGTGTCGAGGGCCCATGCAGCCCCCCTCCCTCTCTCGTCTCTCTCTCTCTCGCTCTCTCTGAAAAGATGACTTTTGCATTGACATATCCGATATTTTAAATATCGGTTATGTTTTACCTCTGCAAAGGTGTGAGTGAGCACCCGCCTTGGTCCCGAACTTAATTAAATAAATTATAATTATATTGCTTCAGCGGAGCACGCAACGTTGCAAGCTTGGATAGCAGTGACCGCGGCTGTGATCTCAGACAAACTGCTGTCTGCTGAGTCATGCTTGAAGCCTTTTATGGTATGAAATTGGGCGTGGATCAATGCAGATGAGGTTGTCGGTTGCTTTTCCGATCACTTTGCACCCGCTGCTTTCAGTATGACATACACCTGCGATACGCCAGCGCACCTGTGGTACACACCACTCTCTGAATAACACGTCACCTCAACGTAGCTTGATCGGACGGATAAATACGATATCTGTTTCCGTCACCGTTACACTCTGGCGCATTTCGTTTTTGAAGAATCAGGACCACTATGTGTATCAGTGTGTGTAATGAAAAATGTGTGTGTGAAAGGGTGAATGTAATGCACACTCTATGTAAAGCGCTTCTGATAAAAGTGATGGATAAATGCACCATTTACCATTTATACCAGCATGCAGTCACATGTGTGCAGCCCAGCACCGTGATAGGGGTCTGAGTATGCTAGACAGAGGCCTGGCAGAGTAGAGAGGAGTGTCCTTGGAATGCTTCTCGTAGTAGACGCATCAGGGTAAGAAAGCTGAACTACCCGCATTCACACAGTTGGAGTCACCCTTTTTTTTTTTTTTTTTTACGATATTTTTTTGCGGCTTACGCCTTTTATTGATTTTTGAAGGGACAGACAGTAGGCTGACAGGAAACGGGAGAGAGATGGGGGGATGACATGCAGTAAAGGCCGTGTCGGGTCCGGGAGTCGAACCCGCGGCACACTGCGACTGGATTACCAGTCCGGTGCCCAGACCGTTACGCTACGGCCTGGGCCGGAGTCACCCTTTTTACTGCCTTCGCTGCCTGAATGAGCACTTCTGTGCACTGCATTTGATCAGGATCAAAAGTCTGCAGAGACTGACACACACTTTCAAAGAGGCATTTTGTACTACAATGGTGTTGCATAGGGCCCCCGACGGCCCTATGCAAGTCTGCAGACGGCCCCTGACGGCCCTATGCAAGTCTGCAGACTTCAGCACACAGGTGAAGAGTCCACACAGAGACGTCGTACACAGTGGTATAGACAAAGGCTGCTCTGGCCTGGACGCAATCATAGATGCGGTGTCGCATTAAGTGCAGCTTGACACCGTGTGAGGATATTTTTTACTACTGGAGTGTTTCCAATTTTCCATACTTTTACTCCTTTCAGTATATCTCAGCGGTTATTGTACTTTTTACTCCACTACAATAATTTCACTAATGTTAGTTAGTAGTTACTTTGAAGATTTTTATTATTGTTACAAAACATGCATTAATATTACTTCAGACCTATACATTTGGCTAATTTTAAAATAGCAGATATAAGTAGAGAAATATTATCCCTCACACTGTCTTCACTTGAGATTTTATTGAGCAACATTTCGGTCGTCAGACGGTCCTTCATGCCTGATGAAGGTCTGACGACTGAAACGTTGCTCAATAAAATCTAGCATTTTTATACATTTGGAAACATGTTAAATGGGACATTACTTTCAGTACTACTTTAATATAGACTTTTAGAAGCCTCCTTCCTGTCTCCGTATTCTAACTTTTTTCTTATTTAAAATAAATAAATGAATGCCCTACTTATAAACATGCGGGCCTACTTGATCATACTACAGTGTCACACACAAGCATGCTATTACTATTGTTAGTATAGAGGGTATGCGCATGCATAAAGTGAATGGCTGATCGAGTGGCAAATCGAGTGGCAAAGTGAATTTAATGTTGATTAAAGTAATTTAATGCAATCAAATATGACTTTTCTGTTTGGATGTATGGGCTGTCAAGGTCAGACAGTAGTTTTTTGCCACTCAGTAGGCATTTCTGCAGAACTTCCTGGTATGATGATGATGTCACGCGCATACCCTCTATTTGAATCCTGAAAAGTAACAGCTTTGGACAAAATGGGCTTTCGACCCGACAGAGACTAGAGATCTATTTATTCCACAAAATGGCTCTATCTGTCTGCAGTTTTTGCCCAAATTACAGAAATGTCTGTATGTCTGTCTGTCTGTGTCCCTTTCCTGACCAAATACAGAGATCACCCAAACCCTCCCCACCAATAGTGTGTTATACACGGACACACCTTATTGATGCCCCGAGCATTACCACAGGCACACGTATCATAGTATATGGACTGTTTTATAGTGATTCATCACGGGCCTGTATATGATCCACTCTTACTTTGCTTCTGTTCTTCTAATACAGCTCTCCCTCTCAGCTGCCCCACCATCTGTCTCCATATGAGGAGTCTATCATTAAATAAGACTAGGCAAGCCTAGTTAAGCCAGACCCGGATACTTTGCCTGTGGGGGTTATGTGTTGGGTGAATTATGATTAATGTATATAAATATGTGTGTGCACCATATGCCTAACACAGTGGTGGAGGTTAGCGTTTCTACATGCACTTAGTGTACACACTAATGATGCTGGAGAACTTTTAACTTTAAACGATCGTTACAGGAAGTAGCAATGCGACACTCCAACAATGTTACATGTCATAGGGTAGCAACCAACCACATATCCACAATGGTTACTTTTCCTCTAAGTAGACTTTGAGGACCCCCTCTAAAACAATGGTTCCTTTTCCTCTAAGTAGACTTTGAGGACCCCCTCTAAAACAATGGTTCCTTTTCCTCTAAGTAGACTTTGAGGACCCCCTCTAAAACAATGGTTCCTTTTCCTCCAAGTAGACTTTGAGGACCCCCTCTAAAACAATGGTTACTTTTCCTCTAAGTAGACTTTGAGGACCCCCTCTAAAAAAATGGTTCCTTTTCCTCTAAGTAGACTTTGAGGACCCCCTCTAAAACAATGGTTCCTTTTCCTCTAAGTAGACTTTGAGGAACCCCTCTAAAACAATGGTTCCTTTTCCTCTAAGTAGACTTTGAGGACCCCCTCTAAAACAATGGTTCCTTTTCCTCCAAGTAGACTTTGAGGACCCCCTCTAAAAAAAGATGAAGCATCTCAAGGGGCTTATCCTTTAAATACAATTTCAATATACGGTCAAATATTGTTAATGCAGTTTTAAACTAGTCATTGTAGATCAAGAGCAATTGCACTGCCTTTTTTGTTTTGGTTGAACTGTAAACTGTAGGTGACAAGCTGCCATTGCTCTCGCAGGCTTTTTTTTCCTCTGCGATTGGCTAGTTTGTTGTCAGGGCAACAGAGGCTAGACTAGGCCTACATCCCATAGCCTGGAGATATGATTGCACTGCAGATGGCTAGATTATTATTAGGCCAACTGGCCTATCAATGCTATAATTTCACTCAGTCAGTCAATGCACCCATGGTGTGTGTGTGTGTGTGTGTGTGTGTGTGTGTGTGTGTGTGTGTGTGTGTGTGTGTGTGTGTGTGTGTGTGTGTATAACAATAATAATTATTATTATTATTAATATTATTATTATTATTAGTATTATTAAGAAGGCCGTGCCAACATGTATAAAGTCAATAACGACCGCCTGTCCACAAACAGATATGGCTGCTATTTCAACTATCTGTCTATCCAAAGTTAAATCATGCTCTAGCCTAGTACGTACCTACACCATACACTACAACCACAACCTCGCTCGCACGGACGCACGCTCGCTCGGACGCACGCACGCACGCACGGACGCACACACGCACGCACACACGAACGCACACACACAGGAAATTAGGAAATGGGTTTCCAATGGCCCATCATCGGAAAAATAATAAAATTTTCTCTGACAGTGCCATTTAACTGCAAGGAATCAATAACATAATAACTGAGAGAGGGCATAATGTATGATAAGGCTGAAAACAAATTGTAAATACCCATAAATGCTTTTTTAATAGACACGGCTGACCATTACTGAGAAAATGGAAATTATATTTCTATGCAATAAAACAGCATTTAACGACCACAGAAGGTAAAAACCCCATTTAAGGCTGACCCACAGAATTTCAATCTGCACTTTAAACCCTGCCTCCATTACTTACAACAACGCTGGCCATGTAGAACATCAATTATGAGTGCTTGCTGCTTGGTTAGAAGAGACCCTAAAACACAAAGCAACAAACCGTACGCCCATTAATACCCACAGCCTGATGTCTGCAAATCACTCTCTCTCAACTCAATACATTTGCACACCAAGCCCCAGATCCCCTGCTACGATCAAACAAGTGCCGTCTTTACTATAAATTGCACAATTCAAAGGTGCAATCTCTCGAGTGCTAAAAGACATTAGCCTTGCATGCAGGGGGGGCTAGGCGCCACTTCTGAGGATAAAAAGGCAGGCCTGCTCGGAGGGGAGGCAACGGTGGCACAGGATTTAGCAGACTGCGGAATGATCATGTACCAGCGGCTTTATATTCAGCAGCACCCGGAAAGATGAAAAGCAGTCCAGAGTGTTTGAGACTGGAGATGGGAGCTTCCTCTACCTCAGGATGATTACATGCACACTCTCTCGTTCCCCAGTTCTCCTCTCTCTCTACCCTCATCCCATCCCAGCCCGACTGTCTCCCCCTGCTCTCATCTGCCCTAACCACTCCGCTTCACTCCCTCTATGCATTAGAGAGAGAGAGAGAGAGAGAGAGAGAGAGAGAGAGAGAGAGAGAGAGAGAGAGAGAGAGAGAGAGAGAGAGAGAGAGAGAGAGAGAGAGAGAGAGAGAGAGAGAGAGAGAGAGAGAGAGAGAGAGGGAGAGAGCGAGAGAGGGAGAGAGGGAGAGAGAGAGACAGAGAGAGAGAGAGAGCTCTCTGCAATCCCTCAACTAGCTGAAAGACACCATCTGTCTGACTGCTCTGTGACAGTGAACAGGAAAAGGACGCAAGAGACCCCTGCCAGGAGATTGGAATCAGGGGGACGGTAAACTGGGATTTCTGACATTTTGGAGTGAATTGTTCACATCGCTGCCTTTGCAAAGCTTCATAGGAAAAGTTGGAGTGTGATGGCCAAGCTCCATAATGGCAAAGCTCCACTGACTGTGTTGTGTTGTGGTGCTTTCTGACGGCGTCAAAACATGAACCGCGTGAATCTTTGCCATCGAACACCAACACAACGTCAGCTGTGGAGCACCCTTCATTGATTCAAAAGGGAACATTCCCTGCGTTGATTTGATGCGACATCCGATGGAACGACCGTCACTCCATTGTCATCAAATGAGGACAGAGTCAGTAATATGCATTAGCCCGATTCATAGATATGTTGAAAATAGCAGATATACTAGCCTATAATGTCACGGATGCATCGTGTTGTAGAACTGCTGTATTAGTGCGCAACACCGCCATACAGAGCATGAGTTAAGAATGTCTCTGACCAATCCCTTTCAGTTGTCTGATCTTTACTTCTCTTTACCACATACTGTAAACTGTACATTTAGTGAAACAGACCTGAATTGGAGCTCTGTACTTGGTCTGCTCTTGTTTCCCCTTCAATGTGGTGTGTTTGCGACCCGTTGTGAGCTTGCAGATCTGATATTTCCGGTGACTGTTACAGCAGAATAGGGGGCGCTATAGTGGATAAAAATAATATTGTCTCTGCTGAGGGTCTGCTCCTGCCAAATCCCTCCACCAAGCCTCAGACAAGCATCCCTGGGGATCACTTTGTTCCCGGGATAAGAGAAAGACAGGGGGCTCACAGCTCTTCACCTCACAGTATTAACATGTTACCGGCCGCCCTTATAAGGTTCTGCTGGCCAAGCACCATCGTCTGAGGAGTGGGGAGATGTCTCCGCCTCCTGTCTTAACACACATGCACAGTCAATGTAGCGTGAAAACGGGCTGATAAACGCATTCACACCAACTCAATATCTCTCCGTAGACATGTGTAGACTTCAAAGGGTATGTGTGTGTGTGTGTGGGGACGACGACGTGGTAATCTGTATTAAATGGTTTCTGGGCCCTCTACCGTGGCCGGAAAAAAACAACAATGCTAATAGCCGACAATTATCAGCTTTTACGCCAGTGTGCGATTGTTGGTCTATTCTATCCTCGCAGTGCTCGCAAAGGAGGCTAGGGCGAATAAACACAATGGCATGAATAAATAATGATGCCCGCCATCCTCTGACGGTCCCTGAATGGTGAGGGGGGAGAAAGACAAAAGTTTACTTTAGCTGTTTGGGACCAAGCAGCGCCTGAAATTGTCAGCGATTCATTAGGGCTACATGTGGCATGCCTGGGGCCTCACTGAACAAAGATGGCACCGGCCCCATGCCATCATTCCTCCTGTGCGTTCTAGGCACAGGCCTAATCAAATGCAAAAAAAGTACTCCCTGAAAAGAAGAACCACATTCATTCAAGCTGTAGCAATTGAGGTCTGTATCATGTGGGCCGAAACGCTTATATGTCTGTATTTACCCAACATACACAATTTATGTATATCGTTTGCTTACATTTCCCCCCTTGCTGTTCCATGGGCTCTTTTGAGTGACCTCATGCAGAACGTAGGCGTTCTAAATTACATGTTTCTTTCATGTTAAATGATTACCATGTTCACCTACAGCCGTGGTGTCTGTGCATGCCGCTGGTGCATTATTTCTTATTTCCCCCCTTTATGGCGAAGTGCCAACCCACTCGCCTCAGTATTTTCTTTATTCTTTTGAAGGAGAGGGAAAGCAAAGCCAGGGACAAGGTAGGGCTGATTGCCTCCCAGACAAACAGCGGCTCCACAGCCTATAGGAGCACACTTGTCAGCAGAATTACATTTCATACATTTGGTGTACATGTAAGTTATTTGTTAACACTTATTGTGCCCAGAACTCTTTATAATTACCCATAGGAGGCCCAGGACGTCTGGAGAAGTCTTTAGGTCCTTTTTGAGGGGCACTAGCCCCTCCTACATCCAGCTTTTAGCTACCGTCCACAAACTTCGTCTTAAACAAACCATTGACAATGAATGGAGAATTTCTTGTCATAGTATCTGAGCAAATAGGCATATAGACAGTGTCTATTTTACAGCATGATGATACACACGGGTGTGATTTTTAATGGTATAAAACGCGGCCGTTGACAACGCCTTGCTCAGCGCTCCCGGACATGTTTTGTGCATGCACGCAGCCATTCACTTCCTTTAGTAAAAAACGGCTAGGGCAGAATTCTCCTTTAACCAAGCATCTAATTTGGAATGGGAAAAAAGACAGGGCTTTTCAAGGTAAAATCTGCCTCTTCTGCTGGGCACTCTAGCACTTTAATTTTGAAAAATGCAGGGGCATAAAAGTGTTAAAATAAGTGTTAAATAGTAAATGGCATAATGACAACTTATACGACATAGACAGTAATACCACTACACCTGATGACAATGTCGCTCTCTTCCTTGGAGACAACTGTTATAGCCTTCTAGCTAGACGTTTGATATTGCTTAGGTGCCCCATCACGAAGACCACGGAATGAAATGAAAAATTGCATCTTTTTTCAGCCATCATTATTTTTCAGCGGGTGAACGTTTTCGCTGCTGGACGCCCATCAGAAGCAAATGTCATCCCAACATTTCTACAAATGCACTTCAAAAAGTTCCCCAAGTGTGTTTCAGCTTAAATTTCTTGGTAATTTGCACAAGTCCCAAGTGATGAGGCTCCAAAAGACAGGCAATTCCTACAGCTGAGATAAGGCCAGTGTTTCCAGCGTGACAGTACTACTTTGTGAGAACCTCAGGAGGGAACCAAAATAAAAACTCCTTATGTCCAAAGCTATTTTTCTTCTTCAACGTGCACATGCTGTGAAATTTCACAGTGCTCCCAGTAGCTATAGCCTGGGAAATAAACCCGGGAGAGCCTTATCTGTCCACCACAACAAATGTTTGTCGTCAGTGGGCGTTTTTGAATTTGTGCGTGGGTAAATCACACGTATATACCGGTACTCTGCCTTCTGTTGACAATCACGGATGCTCTTGCCAAACGGGCTGTTGGAAATAACGGTGCGGCTATCTGCAAACAGCAAAAGATGTCACGCTTTTGATGTCACGCTGTTGGTTTGTCGTGACACAAAACTGATCTAGTGTAAGATAAATACTGAGTATGTATACAGTAATCCTTTTAATTCCACCATTTTACTTCGGCTGAAGTGTTCTCTAAGAGTATGCAATTTAATGTATTTTATTCATACTGAGCAGTACAAATGCATTTATATAGCGCCTTTATCCAAGGCGCTTTACAGTGATTGTGCATTTCTGCCTACCGACATGTGCACTTAAGCCTCTCCCTGATCAGACCCTACAACCTGCTCTGAGTGGTTAGATCAGCCAACACAGGGAGGCTGGCAGAACATTCACTAAAACAGCCGGACAACACGTCCCAGACTCTTCTCCCTTCTGGCTACAAAACTATGGAATTAGCAATCAGAACTGCAGACTCACTCCCAATCTTCCGCCGTAGTCTGAAAACCCACTTCTTCAGACTGCACCTAAGCCCGTAGCACTTGCCGTGATAACCTTACAGGTGTATGCAAAGGCTAAACTTCTGTAATTTAGATTTTATGTAGACATAGCATTCTATAGTGAATATTCATAGCTTCACTGTACACATTTTCTCCTGTTAGATGCTACTGTAGGTTCTAAGCTTTCTTATGATTATTGGTGACTATTTTTGTTGTATTATTACCATGTGTTGTTCTTGCTTACTGTAAATCGCTCTGGATTAAGAGCACCTGCTAAATACCAACCTAGCCCACCTATGCAATGTCAATAGTAGATCCTGAAAATTGCCGCAATACAAGCTAACAACGCAACACGCCAGAACCCAACCAAATGTAATTTAAGCTCAATGCTGATAGCATAGCACCACAGCATCTGTGAGGGGACTCCAAGCCAAGCTCACTAGTCTATATGCAATAGTAAATCCATCACAGGTACATTTTAACATTCATCACAGCATTCAGGTGACACTCAGGCAGCTGACAGTCTCAATAAGGCACATTGAGCAGCCTGGACTGAATGTGCAAGACAGTCTCTCCACCAGACACTACGCCACAGGGTACAGGCCATATTGATGTTTCACACTCCTACATTCTCATATAGGTTGTATGGATTATACCAGCGGTACTCAAAGTGCAGTTCGGGGAACCACAAGGGCCCTTGAGGTGGTTTCAGGGGGTCCCCAGCTTAATGATTGATAGTTACTTAGGAACAAAATGGACCCTTCTGCAATTCAGAACGTATACAAATCAAACCAAATGGACCCCTTTGGTTCAGATTTTATACTCTTACAGTTATGGGGGTCTGGTCTGTGGCCTATAATGCAAACTAAACTACTACAACATGAAACCCTCGTATCTGCAGCACTGTCATCACACATGACCCACATCTTCCATCACCAGCGCATAAACAAAGATCCGCATTTTGTTTCAGTGACTGTTTTTAGGCCATCTGGTACACATTATCCCTGTTTCATTATCTGCTGTTGAAAAAAGCGAGGCCTTGCGGCAGTTCGCTATAGCTAGATGTATACATTCCAACAAAAAAGCCCTGCTGGGGAGGGGAAATGAAACATGGACACAAAGGTGGTCCAGATGGTCAGACCCCCGATCTGATGCAAAAGGACCGCTTCAATCCATAACAGGGGAGACAGGAGGTTATAAATAAGAGGAAACTAAAATGTTCTGGCTGACGCCATGCTCGGTGTGTGTGCATAATTTACAAACTTTCATCATCACAACTTAAGACACACTGGTGAAATGCTCACGAGTAGTATAGTGTAACATCCATTTTGAATAGGATGCAAGTGATATTTTGCATTGTCGTTAAAATAAGTCGTTACATTTCTTTATATTCTGAGAGCAATCACTACTATGGAGTCTTTCTTTTGTTCAATCACAACTTCTCCAGCTCTTTAATAAAAAACCAGCTCAGGATAATATGTTATCCAATGAGGAGATAGAACCTCAAAATCATTAATCGACAAGTTCAATGAGTCCCGAGTTGGCGTTGGCTAGTCCGAATAGCATTGCATCTTCTTCTTTCTTTTTTTTTGTCCCCACCTGAAAATATAGTTATGTTTGTTTACTAAAGAGCCGGTTGACTGGGGGAGACCCCTGTTACTTAACCCATTAAAACCGGGAAAGCATTTGTGTCATTTTAGAATTTTGCGTCAAAAATATAAGATGTACGTGCTGAGAGCTTGTACATCTGCAATTCTTTTCAATCTTGAAAGTGTGAGAAGTACTGATTTAGAAGGCATTCGTAGAATCAACCTCAGGTCTTAAATAACACTTGAGAGCAACGATTACTATCAGAATATAGAGCTTTAAACATTTTATTTAAAAGAAAGATAATGATAGCATATTACTTACACCCCCTTTATCTCTGAGAGTGTACTTCCATGTAAACATTTGGTTACATGTGTACATCCTCTGAGTTGCAAATGGATAAAGTAACCATGAGGATTCTCCTGCACATGCAGCATCTCTCAGGCTGACATTAGAGGGATGATGAGGACTAATAAAGGTGATGGCATCGCGCACAGAGGGAGGTCATTAATCTACCATCATTCCACAGCAACTGCACATAATGGTCTTTGCTCTCCGCCCGCTCAACCTTAGCAACAATGTCTAATGCTTTAATAAGTATGAGATGTCTCCTGATTAAAAGCTATCAGCATTTTGTGGTGGTGCACTGCACTGATGTGACGAGCTGGGCCGATTAGTTTTCGAGAGCCTAATAATTGCGGTGTCGTGTCCGAGTCTGATGGGATGCATTGCACACACACCCTTCCAGCTCGGACTTTTCCCCTGTTCCTCTCCACTGGAATAGCTCATAAAACAGAAATTAGTGTCACTTTTTTAATGTCAAGCCCCCCTGACCGACACACACACACACACACACACACACACACACACACACACACACACACACACACACACACACACACCATGTGGCAGATTTTTGCAAAGCAATTTTTTTGATATTACAGATTTTGTCCAAACATCAGGCAAATCAGTAAACAGTATCTCTGATTGTCATTTGATCAACACGGATCTGTATGATTTTCCATATTCTATCCCGATCGATTAAGCTTAAAAAATGTGCAGGATTGCCTCAAAATGCCTCAAATCATGAATGCAGCGTGCAATTTCTGTGAAAATGTGCACACACATTTCCACTAGGCGAAGGACAAAATGCCACTTGAAAATGTTCAAATCAGCCTCATGGTGGCTTTCTACCTATATAACTGCACCGATATGCGTGAAACTTTGCATGCACACTCATAGAGGCCGTTTTTTTATATATTACTGGTACTTCTTCAGATTCTGTAAAAAAAATAAAAATCACGGAAATCGGTTCACAGTATCGTCATGTGATCAAATGGATCTGTTCGATATTTATAATAACATGCTAAATAGGGGCATTAAGTAGAGTAGATGCAAGTATTTAAAAGCCACCCGTTTTTTTAATTTGTATGTATACCCCCAAACAATTTTAGATTAATATATTTTGGATATATATTGTTTTCTTTTACTTTTGCCCAAAAATGCCCAAAATAGGGGCATCAAGTACAGTAGACACAAGCGAGACCTGTTTTTTATATAAACATGTATAGCTATGCCAAATAAACAACAATCGCATCTCTCCCCTGCCAATTGTGACACATTAGCAGGCCACCTGTCTCAGCTACTGCTGAACTGCACTGTCACTCCACCAAACTGCACGTCTGTTGCTATGGTAATGCACTGCCATATTGCTTTAGAACGCAGAATGCTGCATTTTCAAAATGTATGCGCAACGGGATGTTAAGTATGTGAGGGATAATAAGCCCCAAATTTATGCACATTACTGCATCCGAGCCACGTCCCGCGCGAAACACATGGCACATCTTAGAACACTGTGATGAATAATTGACTCGTCGCTGCTGGGCAGAAACCTTGTATCTCCGTATTTCAACATTTTATGTTTATTTCCTTTTTGTAAATCAGTGCCTTAATTAGTAATGTGAGTGTCTATCAAAAGATGCAAATATAGCGGATCAACAATGCATTGCAATGTGTCGCATTGCAATGCATTGTGAGCTTGTAGATCAGCTATTTTTGCTATTTTTGAAAGTGAAAGTAAAATAATGTGGTTAAGTGTTGTCTGTGGATTTTATGAATATTTAATCAATGAAAAGTATCAACTATAGCGTGTGACTAAACAATAACTACAGTACATTGGAATGATTTGAAAGACGTTTTCTCCACTTCCTGGAAAGTAACAGTTTCGGCCATACAAGGTTTCCGCCCGGCAGAGACGATTATGGAATGGATGGTGCTGAGACAGTAGCGGGGGGGAGCGGGGCTTTGGATGATCCTCCATTAGGGGACAGCTCATCCCGGCCCATGTCGTGTGCTGAGTCTGAGCGGCTACAGTGGGGCCCCTGAGCCGTGGTCGCATGACGGACCCTGGTGTGCTGTTGGGTTTCCAGACTGGCGGGGAGCTGGTGTGGAACCGCAGAGATAACTGCCCTAAAACTGTCCCACAAGGGGCTCTAAAAACCCTGCAAATTAGCCTTCAAATGAGCCAGAGAATATTCTGTACTAATCCGTGATCTGGAGCTATAAGTCTCTTCCCCACAAAAAGGCAAAAGTAAACAAATAAGTAACTCACATGAGGCATTCTGGGTGGAAATAAACATGGCTGTGGAAGTGAGGGGTGGAGCTGGGATGGTGTTGTTTGGATGTAGGCTGGGTTCTCAAACCAAGTTGGGTTGACATGATATTTCTTTGCAATTGTTGTGGAATGAAAGTTAAGTGCATGGGTAAACCTGAGACTGTAGGCAAATATCATATCATGATATTCCAAGAGTCATCATTTCACAATCATGTTCATAGTGATTTACAACATGAAAAACAACTCTTTGCATACCAGGGCAAGTGTTTTTGAAGTTAACAAAATAAATAAATAAAGAGAGAAGGGGAATGGATGATTCAATTTCTGCCAGGATAATATACCGGCATAGAGATTTGTTTTGGTTTTCTGTTCTGCACACATCCCTGTCTTCACTAGATTGTTGCCCTACTAGATCAACGTCACGTGCATTTTACCATTCTTTAGAGATTTTCCATTACAGGAAAGCATCCCATCTTGATAGGTTGGATAGCTAAAACCCAGGGTCATATCAAACAGATCTAATGTCATCGCAAAGTGCACCTTTCTTATTGTATCTATTTACTGTAAGGGACAATCATAATAATGGACTACATTTTCAAGCACCACTACTGACGACCGTAAAGACGACCCTGAAAGACACTTTTTTCATGATTGGCTGCCTCTAATCCAATGGGAGACGTACCCATAAAACCCATAGTCTGAACACCATAAAAACCCATACTCTTGATTGAAGACAGTGTGCAGGACTTTTCATTTCTTCTGAAAATGTACATGAATTCAACACTGATGACAGTGATGTCAAACAAGTATATGAAGCGCAGAAGCAGAAGCAGAAGCAAACTATGAAATCTATGAAAAGGTTTAATCTTCAATATAATGTTATACAATATGTAGTGACGGTCCCTGTTTCACTCTCTCTCAGCTAAGGGGTCCTTGCCCTGAAAAACTTTGAAGATGGCTTGCATTTTTGTGACGGTCCCTGTTTCACTCTCTCTCAGCTAAGGGGTCCTTGCCCTGAAAAACTTTGAAGATGGCTTGCATTTTCGCCAGCCATGAGAGCGACACCAACAATGTTACCGCCACTCTTACTGTGTAACAGTGGAGGTAACGAAATCAACACCATGTTGAACACCAAAAGACTTTGCCACAGCAGGACACCAAGCCACAGAGACACGCTTTCATGTGAGTGCCACTGAACAGCGGAGCCCATGCACCAAGTGGAGATCACTGGAGGGAAGACACACAAAACCAAATGGACCCGTACGCCACTTAAAATGGAGGAAAGAGCCACGAAGACTGGAAAACTATGTTTGATATCCAGCCTAATAAATTACGGTAATATAGAATAGGAGTTTTAGCATCTGAAAAAATGCATTTGCCACTAAGGGCCCTTTTGCCTTGAAAAACAGATATTTAAGGTAACAAATAAAGATTTCACATTATACTAAATTCGAGCAAGCTTTCTAACTCAACTACAGCTGTGAATCTAACATGCTTACTATCACTCTGTCAGCGAATGTGTACCTGTGTAAACGAATATCACAGCCCACATTGTTATGGTTGGCCCAGGTTCATGTCTTATGGCCCTCAAACAGATGTTTGCCCACGGCCACATTCAATGCATTAAACACTTTTGAAACACATTGCACATATTGGAAAAACACACAAAGAACGTTCAAGTCATCTGTAATACAAGACACCGACCGGATCCTTGTCGTATCATCCGTTTTCTGGAGTTTTGTTTTGTGACCTCCAAATGGATTTGATTTATGAGCAATAGTTGCCCAAAATTCAACTCCTCTCTCAGTGCAGAGCTGCATCCCGTTCCTCCAAAATGTTTCAGTGTTCTGTTACTTAATCAATTTCACCATCACTGAATTTAGCTTTTCTTTTTATTATTGACTTGGCTCAAGTTGGTTCCAATTTCCACCAGGCCACTGTCCTTTTCATGCTGTATTTTAAAAGCTGAATGTGACTATAAGGCAGTCCAATGCACTAATTGTGCAATTAGCCTCAGTAAATCAGCCTTTCCTTCCGTCTCTCTCTCTCTCCCTCTCCCTCTCTCTCTCTCTCTCTCTCTCTCTCTCTGTGTGTTCATCCTGGCTGTCTCTCCTACACTGTCTCGCTCCCAGCCTTCATTCTGTCTGTCTCTCCTACACTGACTTCCTCCCAGCGTCCATGCTGTCTGTCTCAATGAAGGAAGCAATACATAAGGAATTGATTGATTGATTGAAATATTTATTAACAGTTTGTAGAATTTACAGTAAATTTTAAGCACAAACTCAATACAAAGACTGTTAACTGTGAGTGGACGACCCAATTAAGCATTACACTTGTTTACAACAGGGTCCACATTGTTCAATTCATCAAAACATTTAGAGACATACAAATAGACACTTCTATGTAGCTAAAGAACAGAACAGGAATTCATCATATAGGAAGCAAAAAGGGAAAAGATACATATACAGTGAGGGGAAATGGGGCGGGGGGGGGGGGGATTCAGATTTTACAGAGGCCAGTTTCGAATTGCAGCCATCCGTAGGTGCCCTTTGAGAGCGGTTTTGAAGGAGTCAAACCTGCAGTTTGTTCCTGTCCGAGACCAGCAGTGCTGAGTCATCTGCGAACAGGAACAAGTTGCAGTCACAAGCTGAAGTCATGTCGTTAACATATATTAGGAACAGTAAAGGCCCTAGTATGCTTCCTTGTGGGACGCCACAGCTCACTGGGAGGGGAGGGGACAGTGTTCCGTTCACCTCCACCATCTGTTCTCTCCCCTCCAGGTAGGATTGCATCCAGCTCACTGATGTGCTATCAAAACCAATAGCTTTAAGCTTGTTAACCAGTATGGAGTGGTTCACGGTGTCAAAAGCCTTTTGGAGGTCCAGCATGACCATGCCGCAGTATTTTCCAGCGTCCACCTCGTGTTTGATGTGGTCGCTCAAATAGAGGAGGCATGTGTCAGTGGAGTGGGATGTTCTGAAACCAGATTGGAACTCGTACAGCAATTTCTTAGTGGCAAGATACTTTTCAACCTGTTCATAGACTATTTTTTCCATCACTTTCGAGATGGAGCTTAGAATAGAAATAGGGCGGTAGTTGCCGGGTTCTAATTTACTCCCTTTTTTGTACAAGGGGGTTACTTTGGCCAGTTTAAAATCTTGGGGGACCTGTCCCTGTTTGATGGAGAGGTTAACTATGTGGGTGATGACTGGAGCTATGGAAAAGGCTGAGTCTCTGAGAAATTTGGAGGGGATATTGTCATGGCCAGTGGCCTTGTGGGGTTGGAGGGCACTCAGTTTTTTAAGTACCTCCTCGGTTGTTACCATTGCCATTTTGAAATCATCTTTACAAACACCAAGGTTTTTGTAGAAGGCTTTGATGTGCTCTACACCAAAACGCCCAGAGTGGGAGGGCAGTTTGCTAACCAGCTTTGTTGCAATGTTTGTAAAGAAGTGAAGTGACTGTCCATTCTCCCCTTCAAAAAAAAAGGGATGGATTTCATACTGAATCTTATAATTTGAGCTATTTCTGTGGTCTCTCGGTCTACATTGACATCTTTGCAATAGTGTATGTGTAGAACCACAAGCATAGCTTAGAACTTCCTTTTTCACAGGGACAACACTGTCCTTGAGAGCCAAAAAGCCTTTACTAAGTGTGAGGATAATAAAAACACCACATTGGGTTTCAGTAATGAAACCTTACAGTGTAGCTTTGCAGACTGGGGTGTGCGTGTGTGTGCACGCCGCACGTGCATGCCTACGTGCCTACTTTCCACCTGTAGTTCCCATACAGAAAACAATATAAAAAAAGAGCACATATAAACATTACTAAAATGTTGCAAAGTAAAAAGGCCTAGTTTTTACCTAAAATACAAGACTCAATCTTGAAGCTAGAGAAACAAAGACTGCCGAAGAAGAAAACCTGCAACACTCCAATTTAGAAGGGTGAATTATTGTAGGTGCAAGGCTCAAAGATACTCAATTAAAAGAAGGAATGCCAGCTCGTCAGAGGTAAAGGACATTCATTGAGGGCTGGCATTCCTTCTTCCAATCTTGAAGCTACCAAAGAGCCATGGTGCAACGCGTTGTAAGCTTGTAGCTCAGCAATTTTGAAAATCTCTTGGAAAAGAATCACACCCGTGTGAAGTGAGGGGCGCTCTTAACCTTCTAAACTAACAATCTCTAATTGTCATTTAATCTTTATGTAGGACAAAAATACCGATTTGCTCAGACACATATGACGTAAATTATCCATTAATTTACGTCATATTTGGTGGACATTTGATCTAATTTTTCATTTCATTGTCAATGGCAAATATTGAGACGTGTGGGGACAAAAGCTGTATATAGGAGGGATTAGCGCCCATCAAAAATAGCCCATCTACAAGCTCAACATGCATTTGGGGTTCAATCTGAACCGTGGACCCCCATCCTAAAATATTTTGTTCCAGGGACGCCCCAGAAGCAAAGATTTTAGTTACAAATGTTTGCTTTAAAAAACATATATTCAAAGATTTGCAACAATTTTCAAGATATTTCAAAACAAACAGGTCTACAAGCACATAGTGCGGCACCAAGTGACACGCTATGGGGTTGTATATGTTATTCTTTAATAACCAAAGCCCAAAAAATGCTTTTAAATGTCTTGATGAATTGAAGACCACAATGGAAACACTTAAGCCCTCAGGGCTTTTTGTGGTATCCTTTTAGCATCATTGTATAATCGTACTACTGTACTATATTGTTTTTTTTTAAGTATCAAATCAATGAACATTGCAATGAGACGCGGTTTGAGCTTGCACAGTAGATCGGCTCTTTTGAGAGATTTAGTGTAGACTGAAAAAAAGTTATTCAGAGTAACTTTGTAAGTCTGTTTCACTAAGACTAGAGGTTTTAACTACAGTATAATGTAAGAAAGAATTCTCCTCACCCCTTCCTTCCCCACATGGACTGAACGGTGCACAGACAAATCACTTCCATCTACTGTACGCTTGGCTGAAGCTAAGTCTTCGCAGAGTGTTGTAATTGGGTTGCTTTATGAAAGTGGCTCAGTGGGATGTCGGGTCAGTCAGATTTGACTACCGCAGTAGTAGTGCACTGAAGCATGTGGATTTCAACTCAACACGCACATGAAAACTGCACGTCCAAAACGAACCCGATGCCTTCAACATCATTCTGATTAGAGAAAATGGAGGTGTTAGAAGAACTCCCCAAAACATAAATGTTTAAGTCATCTGTTACCACATACGTTTTAAGCAAAAAATATATCATCTTTCAAAACTGCCCCTCAAAACCCAGCCTCTTCAATATTGCTTTTCCCCAGCTAACTATTTTTATTGATTTGTTTGTTTGTTGTTTCCCCATGCCCCCCATGTAAATCGCCTTTGGGTACTAGTGGTGTATACATTTGAGATATTATTATTATTATTAAAACACAATTAGATATGTAGCTATCTGAAATATCTCTAATAATAGAAAACAGCGTTCAGGCCACAACACGTTATACAGCAGAAAGAAGCTACTGTAATTGACCCTATTGAGTGTATTGTGTCATGAAGGACACAAAGTCTCCCCTCAGTATCCTAGGGGGAAAACAACACATTGTTGTTCAAAGGCGGGAATGTTTATTATAATTCAATTATCGGACGCATGCAGACCTCAGAGAGCCGTTAATGTGCATATTTGAATATATTCATAGATTTTTCTATCAAAGCATTTTCCCATTGTATCAATATTACAAGTGACCAGCCTGTGTGTGCACGTGCTTGCATGCGTGGGTGCGTGTGTTTGTGTGCACGCCCTGTATATGCAGTCTTGGTCATTGTTCCTCCAAGGTCACTTTGAGAAACCCCATCCCTGCGGTGCTACCACACTGCTGTAAAACATGCCCTAATGAATCCAGCCCCTGTAATACAGGAAATGTGTCGTCTTAATTGGAAGTCTGATTTCACTCCACTCCGAGCGAGTTCCTAGTACAGCGGTAGCAGGACTCCGGGGAGATGGCGGTTCAAAGGACGAGAGGAAATTAAAATGCATCTTAAATGTTGGAGCGCGTATCAAAAGAAAATCAGCGTGTCCACCTCGGGAGGGCGTGGCAGCAGCCGGCGGCACAGCGATATTACCGTGTCCGTTCTTTTTAAGCTGTAACATGAAGGTTCTTTCCTGTATCAAGCACAGCAGTCTACTCGTGGCTCGTTGAATATCGCCTAGAGATGTACTGATACCATTGCTTCCTGTCCCGATACCGATTTCGATTTGCGTATCGGTCCATACCAAGTACCGATCAGATACCAGTGTGCAATTTAAACACATCTAGGACAGGCTCCAGGGACCATCTGGGTTCCTCGAGGGGGTTCCAAATGGACCCTTACAACTCTTAAGAGTGTACAAATGGAACCAAATTGGTTTATTTGGTTCCATTTGTACACTCTCAGAGTTATGGGGGTCGACCCGGTCCTTGAAATTAAAAGGTTTGAGAACCACTGATCTGTATATATATAAAATAATCAATTAATAATTGTTAATGTAAGCCTAAGGTTAGTAAAGCGATAATGTAAACAGTATAGTACAGTATAAAACAGTTATGCAACATTAATTGAAGCAATCAAAATATGACTGCAAAATAAATATCATTATATCATCGTCTGGTATCAGAAGACTAGCATACGTTTTAGAAGAGTATACTGTGCATGGTGTTTATGGAAAACATTGATATTACTTTGTATCAATCAATCAATATAGGACTTAACCCATTCTGGACGGGAACCCCTTTTGGTGTTTTAACTAAGCATTATGTTATACTTTAGGTATTGAAAAATAGCATCTACAAGCTTGTACTGTAGGTCTGCTATTTATTTTTAATCGTGAAAATGCGGCACACATCTTTGAATATATATTCTTTCAGAAGACTTTTTATTTTATTTTTCGACGTCAGGCCTAAATGGGTTAAACAACACATTTGTATTTGTTTAACGTCAATCTGTCATCAATGCTCTATAATGATGATTATAGTTCGCTGCTTTGCAACCTCTGTATATTAACAGCAGCTACTTATTTGGAACATTGCTACATTTTTTGGGGAGGTTTACTTAAAGCCGTCTTCAGTCCAAATGGCACAATGCAGCAGCCGTGGCAGGAATAACTGAGTGCCAGCGGAGTCATTTTCTCAGGAATGGCCATCCGTCTGCATGGCAGCTAGTTAGATACTGAATGACCAGAGTCAACAATAACAGAAGATAATAGGAATGAAAAGAAGAAGTCATCGAAGACTTTGCAACAATGGCCATCTGAAGTAGAGCCAGGCAGATGTTTGGACGACATCGGTATAGGGCCAGGCAATTATAGAGGGTATGCGCGTGACATCATCATCAAACCAGGAAGTTATGCAGGAACGCCTACTGAGTGGCAAAAAACTACTTTCTGGCCTTGACAGCCCATACATCCAAACAGAAAAGTCCTATCTGATTGCATTAAACAACATTAAACAATGTTAAACTCACTTTGCATGTTGCTTTGCCACTCAATGTGCCATTCACTTTAAGCATGCGCATACCCTCTATTGCGCCTGATGAAGACCTTGTAGGTCCAAACGTTGCAATTGTTACCTCTTAATAAAGTAAGTCTCGGAGCTCTAGAAACTAGCGTGGGGATGTTTTTTCTCCTCTTTGATGTTTGCCTTGATGCCTGACATCCAGCACCTGGTCTAAATATAGGCTTTGATTTCTCTGTGAAGAAATGCCACTTTCCAAAAACGCTCATATCCTGGTGGAAACCTGTGCCCCAAGGGCCACTTTTTCTAGTTTTGGACATGTTATTATAGGATATTTTAAACTCAGCATCCTGATTGACGGGATGGCTGACTGCCGAGTGTGACCGTTAGGCCTGTCACGGTGTCCGGTGATACCGGTGTTACCGGTGGGCGGGCACGCCACCGAGTACATTACTTGCACACTGATAGCACCGTTTTATTATTATTTTTAATACTAGACTATTTATTTTCTCGTGTACCCTATAAAACCACTTCAGTTCATTTTCGTGTTGCACCCGTGTGCTTATAAGCAGGTTATCAATACTTTAGTCAGATAACAGGTTGTATTATTATTATTATTATGAAGAGAACAAAAGTGATCTGCTCTTTAACGGGGCTGCAGCAGGCAGAGCGAGCTGTCTGAACACACACAAGCATGGTGTCAGATTTCACTTTCGCTTTGGTGACAGGTCTAGTTGCATTTTTTGACCGTGCCTGCCTATACTGCCTAAAGCCTCGACGTAAGTAATTACTTTGGAAGTGCAAGCGCTGTTGTAGTTTGTTTCTAAACTTTCTGGATCAATGCGAGGCAGGTCTATTAGGACACCTAGTGGTTGGATTCGGTGTTACCGGTTTAACCGGTGTTGAGAAGCACGGTGGAAACGGTGGGAAAATTCTAACTCCGCGACATCTCTAGTGACCGTGGACCAGGCCTCTTCATGGAGCCCATCAGAAGTGTGACAGTGGACCAGGCCTCTTCATGGAGCCCATCAGAAGTGTGACCGTGGACCAGGCCTCTTCATGTAGCCCATCAGAAGTGTGACCGTGGACCAGGCCTCTTCATGGAGCCCATCAGAAGTGTGACCGTGGACCAGGCCTCTTCATGGAGACCATCAGAAGTGTGACAGTGGACCAGGCCTCTTCATGGAGACCATCAGAAGTGTGACCGTGGACCAGGCCTCTTCATGGAGACCATCAGAAGTGTGACAGTGGACTAGGCCTCTTCATGGAGCCCGTCAGAAGTGTGACCGTGGACCAAGCCTCTTCATGGAGCCCATCAGAAGTGTGACAGTGGACCAGGCCTCTTCATGGAGCCCATCAGAAGTGTGACCGTGGACCAGGCCTCTTCATGGAGCCCATCAGAAGTGTGACCGTGGACCAGGCCTCTTCATGGAGCCCATCAGAAGTGTGACCGTGGACCCGGCCTCACAGAGCACGACCTGGACCAGACGTGGACCAGGCCCCTCCACGGAGCCCACTCTGTCTATCTCTCTTCTATTCTTTCTTCCTATTCAAGCTCAGGGCTTGTCGATCTGCTATTTTCAGCAAAGACTTTCCCAACCCAGAAAACAGAAAAGACCCTAGTAGCCTACTGTAGAGCCCTGAGGGACTCCGGTTAACAATACTGTATAGAGCTTAAGTGGTGAAGGACTTAAGTTATTTTAATTAATTTCTTTGTTTGCATAAAGTCTGATTATATGCAAACAACTGAAAATGTTGCACGCACGCACGCACGCACACACACACACACACACACACACACACACACACCCACACCCACACCCACACACACACACACACACACACACACAAAACATTGATAATCAGCGGTCTAAGACTCTTCTAAATCGAGATGATCGTCAGACTCCAAAACCAGGCATCCGTTGGGCTGCAGCCTGAAGTAATCAACTCTCCGGCTGAGACATTTCACAGAGAATAGCCAACACAGCACAACCTTTAGGTCATTGGTTTGGCTGCAGACGTACAGGTAGCATTTCTCAGAGGACCACACATTCCCTTACAGACAGCCAACCGCACTACCTTCAAAGACTCCAGTTACCAAGCCTCCCCTCCACCCTCAGAGCCCTTAACCCCCGTCTTTCAACAGTTCAAAGGTGACTAAGTGTTGACACATTGCACATGACAGCTGATATAGGTGGCATGGGAAGAACTGGAGCCATCCTCAATATGTGTGTTCACACTTTTGGCTGGGAGCAAGCTTATTACATTTCATAGTGTAATATGTCATAATGTGACATTTTCTCACAACACCTTGAAGCAACATCTCACACCAACACACAACCCACATTCACATTAAATTATGTATAAAAGAATGCTGCTGCAGACTGATTCATGTTAACAATGAAGATGAACCCTATTGCTGAAACGAGGCATGCAGTCTAGCCACTTTCATCTGACAACTGCACATCAATACATAATGCTCCTACCCCAGCTAAAAGCATGATCACATCAGCACATTAGCCGCTACGTGCCTTGAAGGTTAAAATGCTGATTGATGGCTTCTGTTTAATCATGCAGGGGGGGGGGGGGGATTGTAACTGAATTGAGAAACTATACCATCACTCATCTTCAAATCTTTTATTTTACGTGGCTCTCCAAACCATTAGTGAATGGACGCATTTTTATCTTTCTTACAGAAAGATCTATTCTGTCCAGTGGATTACATAGTGTCAATACGTTAAAGGCACTGACAATCTTTAGAATGTATCACAAGAGACTGCACTTTCTGGAATCAGAGGGAAAGGGGTTCCAAATAGTCTCCTAGATTAGACATTTTGGTGTTGTGCAAGATCACGTTGCATCTCAAGAGATAAAAATGAAAAAGCAACTACTGTAAATCTTTCATCAGCTTCCAGGATAATTCCAGCCTTGTCTAGGGTTAGCTTTGTTACAAAGATGATTTTCAATTCTATCCTTTTTAAAACGTTTGCAGAGTTTAACTGTGATATGTTGCAGACCGTGCATTCATGATTGACTCATCCAGGGGATGGATGCCCCATTGGCCCGCGGCATTAACATTGCGTGTGTGCGTACGTGCGCATCAATCAGATTTGAGTGGTAGCACATTTCACACCAGAGTTAGTATTTAAACTTCATGATCAGTATCGACTGTCATGTAAACTATTATGTCACTATTTCAATAGAGCGAGCCCAAGTAGAACATCTACAGAGTTATTCTTAATTAAACACGGTGCTATACTCGTATACCTCTTACAGCCAAAACCATGTCATTATCATTCTTACTCCACACAATGTGATCCTGTCAAAAGAATTGTATTACTGTAAGAAAACATAATTATAGTCTCTGTGCAAAACGCTAGCATGATGACGACTGCTCAAATTAAATCCACCCCAACAGGCAATTACTGTCCATTACCGTTTTAAAAATGAAGCAATTAAATAGTAGTTGGACATTCTGCTAAACTCACACGTTGCTTGTGAGCTGCAGTCAGCTGACACGGGGGCAAAGTAAGAAAAAAAAGATGAAGAGGTAGTGGAGCAACTCCCCCTGTAATATTTCCTTCACAATCTCTACGTTTGCCCAATGCCTTATATCCTCCAAAATGAGCAAGCTACAGTAATATAGTATGAAATAATATGGAAACCGAAATGGATCATGAGAAGACCAACATGAAACATCACACCTATCAATGCTGCACACACAGGTTTTAGTATACATTTAGTATACATGATACGGTTGATAATGCTGCGTGTTTGGTCGTGTAAACTAATTTAAGATTTAAATGTATGTTTTATTTTTCTATGTTTATCTTGTCTATCCTTGTTTTATATTGTGTTTTTGTGCTCATAATGTCCATTCTGTTGTTGTTGCTTGTGTTTGTTTTTTCTATCTATTTGTAAAATACATTGTTTCAAAAATGATGACTCCGAATAGGATTGCTTTGCTTGTAATATCGGACCGCTAACGTGTCGTGAAGGGACCATCTTACATCCTCAAAGCCCATGTTGGAGCAAGATCAAAGTACAGCTAAATATATCTCCCACGATCGATAGTGTGTGCAGATCTCCTGCGAGGTGCGATTGGCTGTGAGCGAGTGCGCAGCCGTGCAGCAAAGCCCTGACAGAGAGCTCTCTGGAACTAATTCCATTTTGTCGTTTTGTCTAGAGCGCAGCGGCCTAAGTCCATGTGCAGGCCCTGGCGCTGCATTATTAATCTGGGCAGGTTGCGCGCGGCACACGTGAACAGCAGCGAGACCGCTCCTCTCTGGTGTTCTTCCAGCGCATCAGCAGCAGCACTGCAGTTTCTCATGGTTAGAGTTAGAACCACTTAAACCTGTTATACTTCATTGACCGGGGTCCCCCAGGGGTCTGAACCTGGTCTCCTCCTTTTTCTCTCTACACCAAGGGCTCCATCTTGCGCCACCCTTATCCCTTATCCCTAAACTAATTTGCCATTTTTTGAAAAACTATTTAAAATAGTTCAACTCGCCGTTCTACATCGAGACATTGTGAGCTTGTAGATCGGCTATTTGAACTATTTCAAAAAGGTATTTTAAAAGGAAACTATTTCAGACTTTTTACTTGTAACGGAGTACTTCTACATTGCAGTATTGATATTTTTACTTTTTCCCACCACCGCAGGCAGCACACATCTGAAAACCGCAGGGGAGAAAGCAGACAGCTCTAGCGCCGTCTCCAGCACCCTGCGGGCTGGGCCGCGTGCTGTGCTGATCAGCCTATGCACAGACGAGAGCTGTGACTCAGCAGCTAGAAGAAACACCCCGGGGGACGTCCCCCCGAGGGACCAGAAGCAGTGTGTGTGGTGGTTGATAGGTGCATGCGTATGCACCACTGTGACACACACACACACACACACACACACACACACACACACACACACACACACACACACACACACACACACACACACACACACACACACACACACACACACACACACACACACACACACACACACACACACACACACACACACACACACCCACACACACCCACACACACACACACACACACACACACACACACACACACACACATTCCATGAATGTCCCGCACTCCCGCTGAGCATGAACACGTATACAAATATAGATTGCATGTGTTGTTCTTCCTATTTGAAGAAAAACACACATTCCCACAGACCTGCTCACAGACTCACCTGCCCACGCACACACACACACAAACACAGAAATGCCAAAATGCCACTGAGAGAACAAGAATGTTCAATGCATGGCAATGCAATTTCATGTATTAACACATTCCCTGGGGATCACGCTATTCCCGACTATTTTCTCATTGTCTTTTCGTGCGGAACACGCTACGTATTCCTGCCTTTTGTTTTATATGTTTTATTCAATAGAAATCGATGAGTCACACTGGCTTGCTAGGGCTTCTGGGAGACTGAGTTACAATGTTAGTCTATATGGCTCGTAATGGCCGCATCCCTGCGCTGCTGTTCCTCCTTGATCTTTGTTATCCACGGGATATTTTTTACAAGTGATCACAATATTTTAAGGAGGATATTCATGAAACGGAATGATCGTGGCATGCATGGTTCTTCAAAGGTTAGTGAAAACATGGGCAGGGAACTGGAGTTAAAGACGCAGTCTCGTGTTAAAGGAATGAAACAATAGCACGTTGTGAGTCAGAAACGTACCAGGTGTCAATGTGCCACGCACCCTGAAGGTCTGTTGTAAAAGGCACGGCAGTACAGTACACCAGTGAAACATCTGGAGAAATTATCGTTTCAAAAACGATTCCTCATTTGCATGCACGCATGCATTAGCAGCCTGGTCAACGGAGTCACATGTGCAGAGGGGAGAAGTACCCAGCGGCTTGAATATATTAAAGCAGAAAAGTAAATGGTTTGTTGATTTAAAGAGATTAAAGCAAACACAACCAAGGCAGCTCGATGGATTTTAATTAACTTGCCATATATAAATTGTATGTTATTAGCCATTACTGAATTAAATGCTGAATGCAAGTGCTTTTTCTGCTTGGACGCCTGGAATAAAAAGACAGGCATTGTGTGTGTGTGTGTGTGTGTGTGTGTGTGTGTGGGGGGGGGGGGGGTGGTATTTCCACAGACACAGCCTAGCCCACTGTGGCTTGTTTTAACATTCCATCGCTGTTGGGCAGAAATTAAGCTTGCATGTTCAAAAGCACTACTTTTCAGGAAATGGAAAAAGGAAGCCGTGTTCCAATGGATACAATGTATTTAGTCACAAGCTCTTGTTAATACCTTTCTGCGGTTAGATATTCATAGACACATAACCATTTCACTTGTCACAGTTTCAAAAGGTTTCTAAAATAGCTTGAGCTTGTAACTCTGCTACTTTTGATGCTGTAGTGTGACACTGTAGTGTGATCAGAATGTGGAGATAAAGACGTTTCTGGCCGACAGCGACAAAGTTCAGTTGGTGGTCTAATCCAGAGAGACTTGAAGCACATGAAATGAGCAGTGCCGTGAGTGCCAATAAGTACACATCCCCTGAAAACACCCATCCAGGGAGATCCTCTTTAATTATGCACAACGGCAACCAAAACCACGTCCCCGTTGCCACTCAGATCCGATCAAGCAGATGCGGGGTGCAGTGTTCTCTGCCCGAGTCATCCACTTCCAACAGCCCTTTCTGTCAGTTATAATAAGAAGCTAATACATAATGTGACACACTCTGAAATGCAAAACTATTCACCGTGGCATGCGTGTGGGGCGGGGTGTTTCTTCTAGCTGCGGGGCCTGCAGGGGCAATTAGAATCTTTTGCCGCTGGGTCCGTGATGAGTTCCTCTATCTCTGAATGATGCTGGGTGGAACAGTGTCGTAAATCTGCCAGTGAATATGCATGACTGCAACAGAGGGGAGCTCCGATTTGTAGCCCCCAAATCCAAAAAATGGAGAAATATAAAATAAAATAAAAAGCGGAGGCTAAATGATCAAGGCCTGTGTTAGCATAAACACTGTTCTGTCTTTTCTTGCCGAAAGCATTTCATGTTTAGCAGCAAATTTGGCATCCAAGTAATTATTACACTGCAGGTCAGTTTATCAGCAGAGAATGGCTGAGGAAAACTAAGCCGACGGTTCAAAAAGCATTTCCTCTTTCAAACACAATTCCTTAAAATCATGACTGTGCACTAACAATGGTCTATACAATTTGAATGACAATACCGTCAACAAAGCTATTATTTTCTGGCTTTTTTCTCTCCCTGCTCCGTCCACATGAGCTTTAAACGCAGGGCCTTATACACTTGACATGTCTCATTGTGACATATTCCCAGAGCGGACGTGACCTTCTATGCTGCATTGGGCCCCTGGGGCCCAAATTAGAAACACCAAGTCACATGACAATGGAGCCAGTAAAGCTGCCAACCTACCGACCCCCCCCCCCCCCCCAACCCCTCCCCCATTTCTCCAAGGACTGATGTCACCATGAGCCACCTGCCGAGGCCTTGCCAAGAGGCCACATCCACGCGACAAAGATAAACACTGCAACTATGCATTGTTACTGTTTGTAGTCCTAATGTAGCGCCTAATGTTTCCCACCGCTGCCACCAATGTAGTGCCGGCCACAGCTAGAAGTATATGCAGGCTTTAGACTATCTTTAAGGACAGATGTCAAGGAGTTGTCTCATTGGAATGCCACCGGTAGCTCTGTTTATTCAATCCTCCTCCACAATACAAACTGACGCACAACAACACTGCGTCATCATTTCACGACAGCCTTCAGGCAAAACCAAACGATCCCCGAGCCTATACATAAACACCCAGAAATGTGTCCAAAATGGGTTTGGGTTCCAAGCCAGATCTCAATGTTGTTTTCAGCTTACCACATGGTTTTCAATTTATGCAGAAAGTAAGGTATGTATGTGGTTAATACTGTGAAATACATACACTTGAACCCTATTATACTTAGTTGACCGGGTCCCCCAGCGCTCTATGATCACTGCTCAGTCCCTTACCCCAACACAGAATCTGTTCTACTACAAAATGTGAAAATCATAAGTCTTGGTTTGCTACAGGTCTCATTTTCTTAAATTCTTCCCAAACTCAGTGCTAACATTCTGTGATCAGAGCGCATAGGGTAGCCTATATCTCCCATCAAAAAGAGATCCCTGTAGTGCTCAGACTGCTAGACTGCTTTGTATTTGATGTACAGTAGAGGCAAAGGTATTACGCCCCAATTTCCATGTCTTAGGGTTGCTCCTACAATGCTACGTGTTTTTCCCTCTAGCCTGAATAATAAGCTGTTCTCTCTAAGTTTCCACTGAATAGATATGTAGATATGCAGTAGATATGCTTAATGAAATTTGTCACCTTTTGTCAGAATAAAATAGTTATATCTCGAGGCTCCAAAACTCATCAAGGCAATTTGAAAGAGAGAGGGAGAAGATATGATTCATACTATGCCTAATTCACCACAGCCTTTGTCTGTTATAGTCTCGAAGACATGGCAGGTTACTCTGCAGAAGCAAACACAACCTTTCCTAGATAAACCACAGATGGCCACGGTTTAGCATGTTAGCAAACGGTATGCTTAATATCAGCAGCTAGCAGAGGATCCTGAAAAAGACAAGACAAGGCACCACACTGCATAGTCCTTACCGTTCTCCGTGTTCTCGTGTTCGGTGTCGGTGAGGGTCAAGTTGGAGTTGGCCCTGCTGGACAGGCAGGAACTGCGGCCCGACTTGGTGTTGCTGCGGCCCCATAACCGGACGGCGTGCTCCGGCGACATGATGCCGTCTGTCTCTGTGTCTGCGTCTGACCCGACGCTCACCGAATACTCGCGGTGAGGCATTCCCAGGTCGCTCCTGTATGTGGCCACATGGGATGGGAGGGCCTCGCCAAAGCCAAGGTCTCTGAGGGAGAAGTCGGTTCCTGCAGTGTGCGACAAACACATGGTGGAAAGAAATTACATCTGCAATGTGATCCATGCTTCACATTCAAACCCCAGGTCTCCTGCATGGGAAACCAAACATCTATCTCCCAAACAAAGACGAAGCTCCCATTGGGCTTTCGCCAGGTTTACGCTCCCTTTTTTGGTGAACGTTATTTTGGCCAATCTGTATGCGCTGTAGCTCACTGGTATAATTTGAATCTCTCATGCGGGAGACCTGAGCTAGAATGCTGGTATGTATCGCCTTGGGAACAAACAGAAGCCTATCTCCTGTGTGTCCATGATGCTAGTATGTCACAGGGACTTCTCCCCCCACTCTCTCAAAGTAGAGAGACATTGAGTATACCTTTTTTTAGGGGTGCTAGCCCCTCCAATGCATGGCTTTCCAAAATTATGTCATAGGCCATGTTGTTCGGCCACTCACGCAATGTCCAAAGCTCCTCCGATTTATTGATCAACTTTGATCATTCAAATACCTCTGTGTCACGATGGATCTGGAACTTTATTTAAAACACCATATTGATCTAACCGTTAACAAAAACCTATGGCAGCCTGTGCTCACTCTACCCATCCATCAACTGTTTCTCCTTTGAAGTGAGGAAAATAATCTATGCCGACATTGTATACCAAAACACCACAGACACTCGCCTCAAAGGAGAAAGGGAGCAAGCTAACTGTACCTGTATGTGTATGTCCTGTGTATTTGTACTGTATGTTATGTTATGTTGCACCTGTGTGTACACCATGTGTACTTGCACTGCTGTAATGTTGTTGTATGTAAAAGTCTATTGACTTTTAACTAATTGTCTGCCGCAAGGTAGCGACAGAGGCCAGTTAGCTGTGCCACGCAGAATACAGCAGATTACCATGTTTTCACATTCGGGTTACTTGCTCGCAGACCTCCATAGTAAGATAGTAGTAAGCTACTTGTGTTAGCAGTAGCTCACGCTGTTTATCTTTCACCAGAAACGGGAGTCGGGAGTGATGCGATAAAAAAATCACGAATCACATCCGAACCTCGGATGGATCATCACCACCACGGACAGCGCTCGTAGTTTCAGAGATACGAGGCAAGGAAGACTACTTTGAATGCGAGCTCTATGGGGAGCTCTATGTGGCCGTGCGCAAAACTCCTGGTGCTATGGGTGACGAAGGTGTTGCCTAGCAACCGGGTCAGTGTTGAATGTTGCTTTTCAGCGAGACAGTTTCATATCGATAAAGTACATTAAATGACAGAGAATTCCATCAGAAGCAGACAGCGGTTGGATTTTAAGTGACGGAATATTCAGTCAAAAGCAATTCATGTTTGTTTAGAGCCTATAATTATAAATTCCCCATTGCTAGCCAAGTCTATAGACTGTAATGTTTGTTCGGGGCAGTAAATGACAGCATAAGATGTCACCTTGCTGATATAAATACTGCCCTCACTGCGCACAAGTGTGATTTCTTTATAGTAAGACAAGTATATGATATGTTGTCTACTTTTACTCACTTAATACTTTTACTGTGCTTTAAAAGCCACAGTTTGAACCATGCTAGACATCATATAGAACGTGTTAAGAATTCACAAGTATTCTACTTTGCAACTGCAAGAGGGAGATTGCAATTGCATAGAGTGACTCTAAGTTTTATCGCAACACTTCCCCGATGCTTGGGGAAGATTTGGAGTTGAAATTACTTTCTTCAAGTGGAAGCTCGGTCACAGTCCTGTGTGCGTACGTGCGTGTGAGAGAGAGAGAGAGTGACAGTGAGAGAGAGAGAGAGAGAGAGAAAGAGAGAGAGTGAGAGAGAGAAGGTGCGTGCGTGTGTGACGTGTTGTTCAGTCAGAGCATCTACTGACCATCTACTATGTAATTTGAGCACAGGTAGTTGTCTCCACCAGGCCGAAGGCATGGGGAGAGAGTATGTTTTGCACTCCGTCCGTCCGTCCGTCCGTGTGTGTGTGTGTGTGTGTGTTAGGGCATTAACCAAACGTGATTTTTGATAGTCGACTCGACTACCATCAAAATCGATTTATAGTCGATTAGTCGGCGGTAAAATATGATATTTATTCCATCCAATCAAGCATTAAAACATCGCGTTCTGAAACAGCCAGCGAGTGAAGCAAAACAGAGCCGGTGAATGCACTCAATGCAGGCCGTGTGGAATAGTACTAAGAGAGTGGCGACACCTATGGGCTATAGTTCCAAACATTGGAACTGTATCCCATTGAGATAGAATGAGCACTTCCGCATTCCATTGTTACAGTGGGAGTCAACGCGAGTGTCGCCACTCTTACTAGATTACGCTGAATGCCGCTCTGGTTGGCCGAAATTAGCTCAGCTGTTTCAAGTCAAAGTTGCAAGTCCACAATGACTCACGGATGGACGCGTTGTGAGCTTGTAGATCTGCTATTTTTGATGCGCAAGACCGTTCTACGGTCGGAGCAGCATAGCATGTTACGTTGTTCACAATGTTTTGGAGTGGAGACTGAAGCGGGGAGGAGGCGAAGGAATAAACCTTGCGATGTTTTTCATACAACCATAAATGTTCAACAACAAGTTACAACAACAGTTCCTTTGGTTTTTAGAAGGAGCTACAAGCTAGGGGGAGGTTTGCTAGCTAGCAGGCTGCCAGGCTATGAATCAGATGATCAACTACTTAACTCCATCGCGAGTCTTTTGCGACTATTAGAACTATGATCGTGCGGCATAGCTGTTTGTTTTTGATAATGCCACACGCGGCACGCCTGGACTTTTGTTGGATAAGCATGAAGAAACATGAAATCACGGCAAGAGCTACTGTAGTTTGACTGTCACCAAACTGGATAATATTGGGCAGAGCGAGGAGGAACTCCTGCTATACTTTACTGTACCGGATGACGACGACACGTCTCCAATCTAACTTGTTGAACAAACTACAGTAATAAACTCACCAATAGTAAAAGTATTTACACACTGCAGTTGTCCCCATTGATCTTATGAGCCTATGAGGCATATCGCATATGCTTTTCCCAAAGAAAATCTGTCTTGAATGCTGCTAGTGCCACCGCCGCCCACCGCACCTACACGAGTGAGGGTGACGGCAAAACCCACGTACAGTAGGCTTGTATATGATATGAAAACAATCAGCCAAGAATGGATTAGTACTGAAGTTGGCGAACTACCAACAAAACAACCGAGCTCACAGCTGCATGACTGCATGTCTGCTGTAGAAAAGCAAAAAAAAAAAAAAAAGAAATCATAAAAGATATTAAAAATTAATATTAGCGAATAATCGGATGTCAATTAACAGTGTCGACTAGTGTTTTGCTAGTCGACTATTCGATTATTATGTTAATGCCCTAGTGTGTGTGTGTGTGTGTGTGTGTGTCCGTCCGTTAGCAGCTAATCTCGGCCACCGTTAACCCGGTCGATGCCAAATTTTGCACACACACTCCCTGGATGCCAACGATGAACCTCTGCCCCAAACCTTCCAGAACGGCCTGTTATAGCGCCACCAGGAGGCTGCTTTGTGCAAAACAAGTTTTTGCACAGCACACCTACAGATTTTGTCCAAACATCACGCAAATTGGTACACAGTCTCTCTAGAGCCATTCAACCAAACCGGTCTTTCACATTTCTCACACTCCATCCTGATTGGTTAAGATTGGCTTCCAAAGTTCACAGGAGTGCTCAGTTTCAAACAAAATGCTGCAAATCATGAACACATCGCGTGATTTCCGTGAAATTGTGCACCCACATTCCCACTAAGCCGAGGACAAAATGCCACATGCACAATTTCAACTCAACCTCAAGGTGGCGCTATAACTGGCCGAAAAGTGTTTTTACCTCTAACTGCACGGATCTGTGGATAACCTGGTGGAGACCTGTGCCCAGAAGGGCACTTTTTCTAGTTTTTAATGGTTTAGTGGTCTCCAATTGAAGTTACTAGAATTTGACTGGCCGTTGGCCGGTCTCACTCTAGCGCCGAGCCACGCCATCCAGGTGGCCAGTGTTCTGTACCATACCATACCATACTGTACTGTACCATACCGTACTGTACTGTATTGTTCCATGCTGTACCATAATGTACTGCAGCAGACTGTACTGTACTGTACTGTACTGTACTGTACAATACTATGCTGTGCCGTGTGTGTGTGTGTGTGTGTGTGTGTGTGTGTGTGTGTGTGTGTGTGTGTGTGTGTGTGTGCGCACGCGCACAGTTGAATGGAGTGTGGCCTAAAATGTGATGTAATTTGCGTCACTGTGAAATGTTGCGCAATAACAGGGTTTTTCATGCAAATGCAAACTGTACAGTAATTATGACAGTTGCATGGATGCAAAGTAGTGCGTTATGTCTGGACAGGCATGCTATGTCTGGAAGGGGGACAAAGACGGCCGGATAAACGGGGTGCCTGGGTTTTAATTAGGGTGGCAGGATTACAATAAATATGATACTATATTAATTGTATTCATATTTATTCCTGCCTCCCCTCATTGGTTTTGCAGCTACAAAATGACAGTACATAGAAGAGAGGTTTCTGACCGACAGCAGCCATATACTGTGCCGAGGCCCGGGACATTTTATTTGACGTGTCATTCTAATCTTGATGATCAATATAATGTTCACTATTTGTCGTGCAGTGAATGAAGGCTTAAGTGTTTTACAGTGTATGGCTTATAAGCAGCCAGCTTTCAATATGTGTGTGACAACAAGTCCAATCCATGGACCCACCTCTACTAATGGTGCCCTACACAGTGACAGTGTCTCATTTAATGTCTGGTCTTTAACCATCAGAGTGTACTGTTAAATTACTCTAATGTAGGTCAGTGGCTCTCAACTGGAACCCAAATTAAGAACCATCAACATTAACTACACTTAAACCTCATATACTTGGTACCGCCCAACCCCCCCCCCCCCTGCCCAACCCCCCCTCTCCCCAAGCATTCGTTTTTTTCCTTTACACAAACTCTCTTCAGCAAGAATACCCAATCTATAAGCTTGAATCGCTTGAATTGCTACTGAAACACTTAAATGAGAATTCCAGACCAGCACTTTATTATATATTAATATTAGCATTATTATTACACATTCAGAGTGGACGCAGCACAGAGCACACACGCTGAGTCTTGCTCGTTCGTCTTGTTACAGAATTAAGACCATTTGGGACAAAACACTGTGCAACGTCTCTGGTCATTATGAAAGAAAGACAGATGTGTAGATTTTCCTCTGAGATATCAAAATAAGTGATTTAGCCTAAATTTAGCCTCGTGGCTAAATAATAACTACATTGGATCCACTTGGAACACAGGTTCTTCTTTCCAGTTCCTGAATAGCAGAGGGTTGTGTCATTCTTTTAGCATTATTGTATAACGGAGGGTTACACGGGTAACCCAGGTTCTCTGAGTGGAGAGACTGGCTCTCCACTACATATTTCAATATGTACGGGAACTGACCCCACGGGACAGTGGACGTGGATATCTCTTTAAGACACATCATCTATGGTGGCCCGGCCCTGATGCCAAACAGTGGGCTATTTAAGCCCCATCTGGGCATGGCCACTTCCATTAACTCTTGATTGACTCGAATTTCGGAGCGGCTCTTTCGTGGAGAGCCAGTATCTCCACTCAGAGAACCTGGGTTACCTGTGTAACTCTCCATTCTATATCGTGTTCGAGACTGGCTCTCCACTACATATTTCAATATGTACAGGAAATAAGCAGACCCAGCTGCCCCCGCCGGCAGCCTGAGGCAGTTTAACCTCTACCTATGTGCTCATGGCCACATAGGTAGTCACATAGGCACAGGCATAGTCACATAGGCACAGGCATAGGCACAGACATTGCTGGTTGTAGGAGTGGTTGCACCACTCAAAAAACAAATAGTCGTTTTTCTCCCACTGCTCCTTACCTTGCCTGCTGAACTCATCCACCTCGTGATGCACCATGTCTTTGACGCGGGTGCCGTACGCCATCCTGGAGTCCTGGTCGAAGGCCTTGAGCGTCTCGCTGGAGCTGTAGGACTTCTGGTTGGCCTTGCCGTCCTCACTGTCGGCAGACGAGCTCGTGTATCGCCGCTCCGAGTCCCGCCGGGCGGTGAGCGAGCGGTAGGGCCGGCGTTCCTTCACTTCCATGATGGCTGCTGCCTCCTCGCTTCGTTTACAACATCCACTCTGCGTCACCCAGGCCAAGGCTTAGTCTGAGTGTCTCTGGAAAAGAAACATAACACAATTCACTTGATGAACTGAATACATACAGTAGGACCACAATGGTAACACGCCCTCTGGGTGTTATTGGTGTTAAAACTGTCAAACACTTTTTTCACACTTTTAGAGCATATCTGTGATCATCATATGGGCATGCCTACTGTAACAATAGATGGCAAAACAATGGGGAAATTTCCATGTAGGCCTATGTGTATTTGATTACAGAACAAGATGACATCCAGACAGTGCATTACTCATTTTAAACGTAATCAGCACGCTAAAATATGTATCTGAAAACATTATAGGTTAGAAATAAGCCATGCAGTAGCAAACAAACATGCTTTGCTGGCCGCCTCTTTCACTTGTAAACATACACTATCTCAATCACTGCATCCGTGTGCAGCACAGCTACTGAAATGTCTAAATAAAACCGAAAAAGCCATTGTAGTCCGACTTTACTAAAGTATTCCAATAAAAACCCACACAACCAATCATTAGGTCAGTGGTTTTCAAACCAAACGGGCAATGTGACATGTTTGTGAACTTGTAGATCGGCTATTTACTTTTTTTTATTATATAAATAAATGAATGTATAACTTTTGCCTAATGACATGCTCACAATAGGCAGATAAAAAGTGGCAAAACAAATGTTTTATAATTTGCCTCTGTGCTGGGAAATGAGCGCGCGCAAAGTACTGGTATAGTATATAAAAATAATTCATATGTGCACAAAACATTTTCAGATCGGTTTCCGTGGCCAAATATATAGTTATATACAGTACAGTATATCAATCTGGCCTTATTATGTGGGGATCCTTGACATGAAAAGGTTTGAGAACCACTGGTAAACAGCAAATGTGTGTGGTCATCACAAAATCCCCAGGCACACCTGGACTTGTCTCATGGAACACCAGAGAGTCTGGCCACACCGTTTAAGAACCACTCCATTAGGTCACTGGCTTTTGTGGCTATGCTTTTAATTTTGCAAATGATTTTTTATAATATATATATATATATATATATATATAGCATAATGTTTCCCTTTAATAATTAATGCAACCACTCAGCAAAAAATCTGAAACCCGATGTACTTTCTTTCATTTATTTCTGTATTGCTTTGCCTCAATATTATAGATTATATAAAGTCGTGTAAATGTGTATATTAATGCCTTTTTGAATATATTCCTGACTAACAATCTATTCCTCAAAGTGACCTTCAATTTGATACCGTGGATTGCTTCTTCACTCGCCTAGAGAGCCTTACAGTCGCCACATTTTGTCATTAAACTGTAAACGACAGTAATCCTGCTGAGTGTAATCTATTTCTCAAACTCATAAACTGTGCTTTGAAAAAACATATAAAAGTGCATCTTAGAGATGAATTAGAAGTAATTGATGGGGATAAAAACAGTATTTACATGTTAGACAATGAAACAGATCACCAATCCCTAACTGTAATTCTTTGCAGCACGAGTACAAATGGAACCAAATGGTTCCATTTGTTGAGATCAGTGTTGGGCATCGTTACTTTTGTAAGTAACGTCGTTAGGTTACTGGATTACTGTCTATAAAACTAATCTCGTTAAGTTACAAATTACCTTCTGAGAAAAGTAATTTAATCGATTATTTATATGTTCTTTTCCATTACCCGACAATTAAAATCCATTTTTGAATGTTTGTTCATCACGGCCCATATTAATTAACCTATGGTTAAAAACAAGAATGACATACACTATACTGACGATAGACAATATCCCCTTTACAGCTCTCTCTTTATTAACGAATATAATTCGTTGTCTTGTTGTCGTGTCGGCAAGAACTGACTGTTATGGCAGCTGGCTACAACCGAAACATACTTCCTCTTCAAAATAAAATCTACTTGAACACTAGTTTTATTTCTTAAGTGAATTTACAGGATGTTGTAGATGCAGGATGTAGGACACATTATAGTAACGGGATAACTTTTTTGGAAACGTAACTAAGTAACTAACTACTAAATTGCTACCAATAAAAGTAGTCTCCTTATATAACGTTGTTATTAATAGCGCCGTTACACCCAACACTGGTTGAGATCCACTGGAATACACCAATAAAACGTCCTGACAAATACAAAAATACTACCAGCAAATACATGTTACATCCCCAAAAAAGGAGCACATCCACTAGTAGTATTTGTATGGCTCTGCTGCAAGTGCAAGGGGAAGATGAAGGAGCTGTTGGGATTAGTTTTAATAATATACAGCATAACAAATCCTCCCTCCCATAAAGGTTTATGACGTGAGTCTCTCACAAATATTCCTGTTTATGTGTCATCTAGACACGCTGGAGGCCCCAGACACTCCAGACTGTGGCAGCTATCCTTCCCGGAATTGTGTTGTTTATAAGGTGCAAATCATCACCGCTTTGAGTGAATCTCACAAAAAATCCCAAAACCATAGAGTGAGCCAGCACAGGTGATTGAAATCTGAGCCAGAAATAATGCTGCTATGCTCAAAAATAGTCTGCAGAAAATAATGAATCAGCAGCATGTAAATGTAAAAGTTTTGAAAAGTTGCAGAGAAAGAAACTCAATTGTGACTCAAATGTTCATTTTTCAGGAAATAAAAATAATAATAAAATGATCTATCTATCTATCTATCTATCTATCTATCTATCTATCTATCTATCTATCTATCTATCAAAAATATGAGTTAGCTGGTTTCTGCTGGAAAGCGACAATGTATGTTTTTTTTGTTTCTTTGGAAAGATGTTTATAAATTGTATATATTTTTCTCACCTGTACATTGTCGATTTAAATACTGTGTTTTTTATGACTTTCATGTCTATGCTTGATACAGTGCATAGTGGGCTATAAGCCATTACTGTGCAAACTGCACCTTCTGAGTGACCATAATGCTTTAAAAGCTATTGAGCTGGTTTAACATCTGTCAATGTGGATGTCAAGTTGATTAGCGGCTAGGTCTCTGTTTACCTTGAAGCTCAATTATGGCGCTTTTCGATGCCTACTCACGAGACCATAAAGATTCAGGGAACGCAAATATCACATCAAGATTCACTCCCCATCCTTCCTTTTACTGCTCCTTCGACATTATGTGTCACAAATGTTTGCCAAAGCAATAATAATACTTGTGAGGGACGTGGACATTTAGAGAAATTATCTCAAACTAATTGTCTTGTACAAGTTGGCTCAGGCTGTCCTCTTTAGAAGAAGTCATACATTATGGGACTAAGTATTCAATTCAGCAGGACAAAGTCATACAATACTATACAAGATAGAAATCATCAATACTAGGAGCAGTTAAAGGGTAAGACCACTTCTTTGGAGGTTTGGGTTGTTTTCTTACCTTATTATGGTCAAACTAGTCCAGTCCAGGAGTTATTTCGCTCCATTGTGCAGTTTTATAGAAAATAACGTTATAAAAATACCAGCCCAATGAGCCCATTGACTTACATTGTAGCGGGGAAACAGCTCTCAAAGTCACTCTTTTAGCACATGAACGAACGCAACAAAAGCTGATTCTGACAGTTTATGACATCAGGACAACTCATGCGGTTTTATTTTCGTGTTTTAACGTATATTTATAAAGGTACTATTTTGTTTGGAGAGACACTGAACCTGCAATGCGGTCTTCCGTTTCCGGTTTAATTTGTAAACAAGGAAGCACGCTGGCTTGCCTGTGTTGTACGCTGAGAGCACCCAATCCATCTGCAGTCGAGCAGTACCCCCGACAGACACCCACGGCAAGCAGTCATAAGTTTGTAGGCTTACGATACTTTTAGAACGGAGGATGAAGTGCGCTGTTCCAGATTGTTGCAGTTAGAGTTGGACCAATCGGATCGTAGTACCGCGGTCCGCGTCACGTGAAAACAGAAGTGATTCGGTTGGCGTAAGCATACCTACCAGATCTTCTTTCTACACAAATTAGTCAAAACAAGACAACGTTGACATTTTTTATTAAAAATAAAACCGTTTTCCTGATGTCATAAGCTGTCAGAATCAGCTTTTGTTGCGTTCGTTCATGTGCTAAAAGAGTGACTTTGAGAGCTGTTTCCCCGCTACAATGTAAGTCAATGGGCTCATTGGGCTGGTATTTTTATAACCTTATTTTCTATAAAACTGCACAATGGAGCGAATTAACTCCTGGACTGGACTAGTTTGACCATAATAAGGTAAGAAAACAACCCAAACCTCCAAAAAAGTGGTCTTACCCTTTAAAGTATATTGACAAAAAAAACAGTGGGGGGACCTTGAATTTCCAAAACTCCACCAAAAATAGCCAGTCTACAAGCTCAATTTGTAGAATTGCTATTTTCGCAGAATGTTCTGCCCAGTATAAGTTATAACAGGCACGCTAGTGTTCATGTGGTTAATAAAAGAATGTGCTGTTATCCATGCCAAATAAAGAGCTCTTACAGTTACAGAGAAGAAAGAGGGGATGAGAACAATTACAATTACTAATTATTTGTCCCAAAGATAAGCTCTTGAAATGAATACTGTATGAGATCTTAGCTGGACAGAGCAGTAAACAATAATCCTCAGTGAACTGTTTGGCTCGACTGGGAAGGAAAACGTAATTGAAGACACCATTGTTGAGTTGGGGTGGTTTCTTTTGTATATATTGACAGCTGAAAAGATGTTGGTGATTAATGACTCCAGGGCCTCCAGACCAGGACCGCCACCACATTGATGGGTGGTTGGGTGGGGGTGGGTGGAAACACTACCAATTTGAAAAAGCTAGAGCACTTCAGCTGCTCTGAAGTCTTAAACAGCAGCTTGTGTAGGTTGCAAAATGTTTCTTTCTGTACCTTCTCCTCAAGAACCTTGTGATGCTATGCAAATGTATCGAGTGCAAAGAACAAGTGGCTTTCAGAAAAGTTTTTGTGAACGTTCTCTAAAGCACATTGTTTTTCTCGTTCCCCTCGCGCTCGGCCATCGCACATCCCTTCTTCCTCATTGTGCGTTGCTTGGTATGCGGAGACTCGTACCTTTCAGGGCATGGGAAACGCAAGAGGCTCTTTTCAAAGAGGCAGCTGGCCACACCGAATTGTACATGATGCAAATGTGAGTCTTGGAGCCCACCTTGCAAGCACAGCTCAATCATAATTCTCACTGTAAAAAAACTAGACAAAATAGTTTAATCTTATAGACTATAGCTGGTATTGGGTTTTTCTATTTCAGACACAGAGCCACAGGGTAAAGCTGCATGTCTTTAGCGGTCTAAAGTTTAAATCCAGACCTGTATCCAAGAAAATGGCAGTTTGAGTTTATTTTGTGTGTGTATGTGTGAGTGTGAGTGTGTGTGTGGGCCGTGGGGAAGCAAATACTTCTTACTTCTCAATGTTTTCAGAGATGGAGTTGGCCGTTAAAGTTAACATGGTTAATAGGAAACAGAACAAAGGACTGATCAGTGTTACTTTGAAAATGTCTTGTCAGCATGCGATTCAGCCTGAGGTACATAGAGAAGTGAGACGCAGATAGTGAGGGGGAAGGTTAACAAGAACGAACCCATAAAGACTCAATTAGAAATGTTCGTTACAAAGGGCAAAGACAAATGGCTGCCACAGGCCGAAGCCTCATAAGACAAAGATACGAATCGCTCGCTTTCATTTCAAAGAAAAAGATTCTCTAAAACCTGAACAGCAATGCTTGAACAGTGCCAGGGAGAAGCTAACTACATATCCATGCAATGATCCAAAATCAATTGACACCTCTGTGTACAGACAAAAGAAATGATGGATGGTCTGTTTTCCCTTTTAGAGCAGTTGTGCAGACTCTGCATTTCACTGTTCAAGTGAAGGGCCTACAATTGGCCTACTCATCTGGCTGTGAAGTAAAAATTGATATAATGCTAATAGAGGTCTGGAAACGAGTTTGTGTGTTTGTCAAAAAGACAGCATGCATGTAAGCAAATGTGTGACTTTGTGAATAGTTTTATGGTTTCTTATAAAAACAACTTTCCAGGTGGGCTGACTTAAAAAGTTAATAATGCGTTGCATAATTGTAGATAATGGCATTTTAATTTTTAACTTTTTTAAATGACATGCCCTATATATATCTAATTTAATAGTTGTAAAGTTGTCACGTGGCGCAAAAGATGTGCCTCTAGCCAATGAAAAGATGTGCCCTCTAGCCAATGAAAAGATGTGCCCATGAAAGATGTGCCCCCCATTAGCCCCCCCCCCCCCCCCCTCCCTCTTTGGCTGCTGTAATGTGATCTCCCTCCGTCTCCGCAGAGAAACCTTACCTCACGGAAGGTCGCCTCACCATTTCGCTTATTCCTTCTAAATCTCTGTATTTAAAATATAGGTCGCTCAGCGAATGTCTTAGTTACATCAACATTGTGCTTAGAAACTACTTGGTTTGAGCCTAACTACTACGCTTAGACAGATCGTGTTTGTTATTTCGCTACTGCCAGTACTTCTGATTGCACTCACAGACACACACACACACACACACACACACACACACACAACACTACCCCGTGTCCCACACACACACAACACTGCCGCACGGATTTAAGCTGTCAAACCATAAAGCATTGTCATATTTAAAAGGCGCTTTATAGCTTCTCTCAGCTCAAAGCGTGTATGAATAAGGAGATAAATGAACAGCTGACGTCGGTGGGAGAGGACGTCAGCTGTGTGTGTGTGTGTGTGTGTGTGTGTGTTTGTGCGCGCGCGAGTGTGAGAGGGAGGTAAACAGTCAGCAACACGTTAAATTTCTACTTCTACTAAAGAAAGAGGCAGCGATGGAGCCATAAGTCCATATCCATCAATTCGGGGACATAAATTGCGCAAAATACTGTTAAACATGACGGCATCAGCCTGCTGCATCCTCCTAGCTGTTGTGTGCTAAGCTATATCACATCATACAGGACCACAACAGTCAACACGGCATTGACCAGGGTTGCCACATTGACTGAGAGGGAAACAAGCAACCAGGTCTATGAAAATGTTAACAGGCCAGATCAAGTCAGAAACTGCCAAACATCATTGTCCAATGTTGTTTTAGAGCAGTGGTTCTCAAACATTTTCATGTCATGGACCACTAATATTCTATATATATATATATATATATTTATATATATATTATATATAATATATATATGTACTATATATATTTACTATATATACACACCGGTATATATACAGTGTACACAAACCGTATATCTAGGTGTGCCCCCAGATTTTTAGGCTATGAAAAGTGTGCCCTGGGACAAAAAAGGTTGAGTTAAGCGGTGCCCAAAAGGTAGATCACGATCTCGGCCAGCGCCAAAAATGCTCCCCGACAGCATAATCGGAGCAAATACCGGGCAGTGTGTATGAGCCATAACGTGTTGACTACACTACACTACACTAATAAGGACACATAATAATAACTAATAACCCATCCGTTACTACATGTGGGGGTCAACTCCCGCAATTTCCTTCTTCCCATAGTGCGCGGCAAAGTAACTCTGGGATGAGCGGCCGCAAAATTCTAGTATATATATATATATATATATGCACCACGTCTCTGTATGTATGTCTGTCTGTGTGTACACTCGAGAACCGTTCGCCCCACCGACTTCAAATTCGACGTTCCACACCCCCGCAGAGTGCACTCGGACCCATCGTTACCGATTCGGTGCTCTACAGCCGGGCACCGGTCTAGTAGGCCTATATATCTAAAATCACACCCGTGTGAAGTGGGTGGTGCAACTCCGTGTGGGGGTCCCCGGGGGTCCCCGGAAGATCCAGACCCACAGGACCACAGCCAGGGTGCCGGCCCGGTTCCGGCGAGCCGCCCCACGTCCGAAACGTTAGAGAAATGAGAGAGTTACCATGTGGGGGTCTCTGGGGGTCCCCGGGAAGTCCCCGGGGGGGTCCCCGACTCCCCGGAACATCCAGACCCCCAGGAACGCGCCCAAGGGGCCAGGCCGATTCCGGCAATTCGCCCCATGTCCGAAACGGTTGAGAAATGACAGAGTTACAGAGTGGGGGTCCCTAGTATACACTGTACTGTACTGTACTGTACTGTACTGGCACACCCAAAATCATCATATATATAACTAGAATTTTGCGGCCGCTCATCCCAGAGTTACGTTGCCGCGCACTATGGGAAGAAGGAAATTGCGGGAGTTGACTCCACATGTAGTAACGGATGCGTTATTAGTTATTATTATGTGTCCTTATTAGTGTAGTGTAGTCAACACGTTATGGCTCATACACACTGCCCGGTATTTGCACCGAATATGATGTCGGGGAGCATTTTTGGCGCTGACCGACAAAACGGCTGATCTGACGTTAAGCGGTGCCCAAAAGGTAGATCAGGATCTACCAGTATAGATCACAAAGGCTTTGCAGGTAGACCACACGACATGGCCCTAAAAATATATATAATTTTAATTTAAAAAACGATTTTTGCATTTGAAAGTAGCTCTGAAGTAAAAAAAGTGTGGGCAGCCCTGGTATAGATGATTATATATATATATTCATTCCGTGGGTAAATCCCTGTAGGCTACCCACTAGGCATGTGAATCTCGTCTCATCTCACGATTCGATACGCATCTCGATGCACTGCCAGCGATACGATACATTAGAGATACATGGAATCCCCTGGCGATACGATGCGATACGATTCTCCCTCTTCCCGATGCGATGCGATGCGATAACCATTTAGTTCAAATCAATGCGATACGATGCGATTCACCCCTCGACCAATACGATGCGATTTGATGGCGATTCATCACAATAGAAAGGATTTATATTAAAGCTCTATTAATTTCCCAAAACATGTAAAAAAGCATTACATTTAAATTCAAAGGAATTTATTGTTTTACTGTAGGTTAGTATTATAGCTCTGCATCTCAAACAACCCAACTTAGGCTATAGAATTATGTAAGTAAACAAAGGGTCTGCTCTCTGCTGGTTATTGTGGAATTGTTAATTACTAATAATCATAGGCTATAGTATAATTATTATATCTCAAAGGTCAATTTGAGGTTTTGAGTATAGAGGGTTCAAGAGATTAAAATGTAATAGCCTATCGTTCATCAATTAATGTTACCAACATATAAATAGAAAATAAACAAATAAACAAAACAAAAATTACAGGTCACACTTGTATAGTGCTGTCAAACAAGTCTATGTCTAGTTTAATCTGCAACAGTTTTATAATATAATTGCCTATGTATAGTGGGGGTCCCCACTTGATCTCTCACTCTCAGCTAAGTGGTCCTTGGCTTGACCTGAAAAACATTGAAGACCCTGGCCTGCATATATTATTAACGTTATAAATACATAGCAGATGTAGGCCTACAAGCTCACAACGCGTCTCATCCACGCCCCGCTGTGAGCTTGTGGATCTGCAATTTTAGGCGTGCGACACCGTCTTGCTGCAGAATATAAATAAGGCTTCTAAGTTCTATCCCAGAGAACAGCAGGGGAAAGCTGGACAGTGGAAAGTTGTAAACGACTTTAAACGCAATACAAGCAGTACTACTACACCCTGCTGTGGCGTTGTTGTTGTTTTACACATGTGTGCAGACTGCAGAAGCTTTCTTTAATTACAAATTGATGAGGATCGCGACGCAGATTTGCGTCGGATAATCAGCAAGCACAGCTGTGGAGTGTGGATCAGATACGAGCAGTCCAGCACGCAGCGCTACAGTGAAAAGTCAACTGATCGACGGACAAAGCTACTCGGACAGCTATTTTATAAAGCTAAAGAGTTTCTTGTTTAATGCGTGGGGCTCACTTCTGTTAGTCGCGGGTGCTCTTTATAGTCTGACTCTGAGTCTGTTGTCTCAACGTGTCTACTCTGCACCGTCGTACGGTAGCTTCTGTTCACCGACTGTGGGCGCGTTCGGAAATACCACACCGGAGCACTCTCTCCTATTAGTTTGCATTGCACAGTGGGCTCAGTGCGCTATTTCCGAACGTGCCCTGTGTGTGCGCTGCGAGCTATGGCTGCGAGAGACCTTTTTTTTTTCTTCCTTTTCTGATCCGTTCAATGCGCCTCGGAAACACAGGATAGGGTGAAATTTACCATGAAAAAACGGTGCAACCACGGATTTTACCGATGCAAGCACTCCGCGAACGATGCATCGAGATTTCACCTGTCAATTTTACCGATACACAGTGAATGGACCGATTCACTCGCATCGCGCACGTCATAATCGATGAATCGATACGTATCGATTATTTTCCACATGCCTACTACCCACATATTGGTAGCCTATTACCTATATTAGCCCAATATTGGCGTTACGCATTTCGCTTATATAATAATGTTGTGTGCACACGTGCGCATGCGGAGAAAGACAGTTATTTAATGAAACTCAAGATTATAACGTCCTGTCTCGCTGCCTCCGTGTATAGGCTGCATGGCTATTCCTGTGTGTGTGTGTGCGTGTGTGTGCGTGTGTGTGTGCGCAATGAAAAGTACTCGGCAGGCGAAATGGCGAATTCGAACGGTGTAATTGTAATAGTTTGGCACAAACCAAGTACTGTGGAAGAACATTGTAACTAAGAGATTCGCTGAGTAAGCGATATTTTATATACAGAGATTTAGAAGGAATAAGCAAAATCGTGAGGCGAGAAGTCCTCTCCTTCCTTGTTTTTTTCTCCTGCGGACAGGACTGTCAGGGAGACTCGGAGATCAGAGCAGCACAGGGGAGTGGCTTAAAAGACGGGGTAGTAGTTGCCAGGTTGGCGAATTGTAAGCGAGTCGTAGTGTGTGTTGAATGGCATTTGAATGGCATTTGTGGGCTTGTGAATGAATTTTCTCACATGTAATTTGTGCTCACTTGCATAGACCTGGCGAATTTAGCGTGGTGAAAGGGCAACAGTGTTCCGGGGGTGTGGGTGCTTGGGGCGATAATGTTTGTAGTAAACAAATGCATTGCCGCCGTGAGTGTGGACGGGAGGCATCTTTGGTGGCACTGCAATGACCAGTGTTTGGCGGGTGGTGTTGAGTGTTGGCGTTGGGCGCGATAGGAGGAGATAGGTCCCGAACACTGCGAAGGTAAGTGTGTGACATCACTGCCGTGTGAGTGTGTGTGGGTGTAGTGTGTAAGATGGTGTTGTGGGTGTTGCAATAGCGACGTAGCTGTTGTGGCTTTGGGTTTCTTGCCATGTGTTGGGTACAAGTTCTCACTTGTTAATATAGATATATACAGTACATATGTGTGGGTGTGTGTGTGTGTGTTTGTGTTAGGTAGGTGGTGAAAAACAACCATGCTATTTTCGTGCTCAGACCCAGGCACCCAGCCAGCCACACACAAAGCTCCGTAAGGCCCTTTTTTAAACCGCCTCCTCGCCACTCGCCCTACACACTAGCACTCGGTATGCGCGTTCACGCGAGGCTGCGCCATATTATGTGCCGTCCGAAACCAAGCAGCCTTGGGTCAAAGTGGCTTATAAAGCCCTCAAGAGCAAGTCTATGCTGATCTAGACTCGATTGCCTTGTGCAGCCCTGCTC
>NC_139706.1:32719567-33079567 GCF_964188405.1 Protomyctophum parallelum
TGGTATGGCATTGGTGCTATTAATGCTTTTACTTTAGTGAAAATCTGGGTCTTCCACAACTGAGATGAATTGGATGGATTGTTGTGTTTGCTGTGTTTGTTCACCTGGGTTGGAAACACCTCTGAAGAGTACTAAAGGTAGACCGTTTTGATGGTGCACACACGGTGCACACGCTGTACACATATTCTCTGGTTTGTAGAGGCAGATTAAGACGTATGCATCAAGCATTACATATCCAAGACTCCTGAATTGAAAGTAATTTTGCAAAGCTTCAACTATCCAGGGTGGACAAGAAGGGTTGGTATAGTACTATACATCCCCTTCTTATTTATTTGCACATACTTTGCTCCAACAAATCCTTATTGCGTGTACAGTACTATATGCACCATGCAAATTGAATCCATGCATGTAGTCTGGATCCAATCTGCAAAGAGAAAGACTTAACTAGATGCCTTCTTCTCTGTGCATTTAATCATACTGTATTTTGATCCTCTGACATTCTTTTTTTCATTCTATACTGCTAAGATAGAGTTTTGGCATATGGTCTATACTATATGACCATATGCCATATGTCTATTATTTCAAACGTATGCCTTATATTATAATGTTCTGCAGATCTACAAGCTCACAATACATAACAATGCAAGACATTTTGAGCGGCTATTTTCACTACCGTTGTATGCCCCAATTGTACAACAAAGTATCATAAGGTTAGCTAAGTGGTAAAGTCAGACTTGATTTAGTTAATATATATATATATATATATATATATATATATATACACACACACACACACACACACACACACACACACACACACACACACACACACACACACACACACACACACACACACACACATAATGTCAAGTGGCATTTCTTCCTCAGCCTAGTGGGAATATGCTTTCACAGTTTCACCGCAATCGGACGCTGTGTTCATGACTGTACAAAACGGCCACTCCTGAAAACTTTGGAAGCGAATCGTAGCCAATCAGGATGGAATATGAGAAATCAAACAGACCCGTCTTGATCACATGACTATAGAGATCATGTGTACCGATTTGCATGATAGTTGGATAAAATCTAAAGGAGTAATATCAAAAAGGTTTTTCTAGGTGCCTCTAGTGAGTGTGAATACAAAGTTGTACACAGATCGGTGCAGTTATAGGTAAAATACTAAAATCACGAATGGGGCAGTTATAGCACCACCATGAGGCTGATACATTTTCAAGTGCCAATTCTCCCTCAGCATAGTGGGAATGTGCATGAAATATTTCCCTCAAATTGCACTCTGCGTTCATGATTTGAGGCATTATGTTCAAAATGGACCAATCTTGCAAACTTTGGAAGGCAATCCTAGCCAATGGGGATGGAATATGGGGAAGTGGACAGGTCCTTGTTGATCACATGACTATAGAAATGGAGTATACCGATTTGTGTGATGTATGGATCAAATGTGTACGAGTAATATAAAGAAATGTGTTTTGCAAAAATCCTATTTCCCAGCCCTAGTCTGTGCACTAACTCACTAAGCCAAGAAATAACAGAAAGAAATCCCTCCATTTGACCTCTTAACCTGAGTGTAGGCGTCTGTCGGCTAATGAACAAAGGCACTCTTGCCATCCCTTCAAAGAGAAAGTCTGCTGGTCCTAAGAGACAGGCCTGAAGTGATCCCATGCCTTTAAAGAGTTAAAGTCTGCTGGTCCTAAGAGACAGGCCTGAAGTGATGCCATGCCTTTAAAGAGTTGGCACGACACAGAGAGGAGTGCCACTGGACGCCAATTACAATCTGCTCACTACAAGCCTGTACCAAGACCCCTGGTACAGGTCCAAAGCTTCTGGATGCATAGGCGCAACATTTTCTTCCATTCACATATGGCTGCTGTCGGGCACAAACATGTTATCTCCATATCCAAACTTTTAGTGGGTTTTTTTTGGTAAATGAATGCACTACTTGATCATACCATAATGTCACACAAAAGCAACAAAACTAGCAGATCTACAAGCTCGGAATGCAGTGCAAAGCGACACGTTTTGATCTTGTCAATCTGCTACAATTTACAATTGAGGCATTCAGCAAACGCTCTTTATTCCCTCTCTTACAGAGACAACATATTTATCAGGCATATATAGATTCTAGAGGTGTCTGTCTGTCACATCCCTCTTCCGTAGCACTGCGCAAGACTGCTGCTCGCTTATGGATCCATCTGCAAACACGCCTCCACACCCCTCATGCAACATTGCCCTGTGCTCTGGCCTCAATGTATGCTGCAAACAAGCACCCAACATGTGCTTGCACTATCTTAATTACCTAGCATCGCGCCGCAATTTCCTTCCTCCGATTGGCTACCACAGATCACGTGACACGCATGGGATATAGATGCCTGACGGGAAGCAATTAACTTAAATGAAAGAGTTGTGGACTATTTTCACAAAATGTTCACCCTAGAACACGGAGGCTATCGTTCAGTGATTAAAGGATTAGAAGAATCAAACGATAACAATGACCCACACGGTGCGGAGCCAGACGGCGGGTTCAATCATGAATATATGAGCAAAAAACACACGTGAGGCACAGGAATACAGAGGGGCTTCTGCATAGTTTTAATCTTGCTTTATAACTTAAGTGCCTAACTGAGTCATCTCTGCATGCAAGCCCCACATTGACAAGCACCCACCTCCCACATCCCTACAGCCTCTGGGTGGAGCTAATCACTCCGTAGCTTCATCATCAACTACTGTAGATGACAGCTCAGGCAGAAAAACACTCCACAGATACGAGGTGTGGCTGCCCACTGCAGCAGCATAAATACACCCACAGACAGTGCTGCTTCTCCCAAAGCTACCTCGCACACACACACAACCACAAAATAAAAACCCCATAGCATCAGAAGACATATTTTGCTAAGCACCTTTTCCAGTGGAGCACAATCTAGCACTGGAGAGACAAGAGTCTTTAAGGGCGGAATCCTTTTGACAAGGATCCTTAGAGAGGATTTTCCCCACACACACACACACACACACACACACACACACACACACACACACACACACACACACACACACACACACACACACACACACACACACACACACACACACACAGACAGAGAGAGAGAGAATGCTGATCTGTCCCTCAGATGATTATGACATGAAATGGCTGACGAGTGGCTAGGCTATGCATGGGTGTGTTGACCTGTCCTATACAATCCTTGGCTAAACATTAAAGAGTTTTATGTCTCTGAAAATAAATAAATAAATAACCTAGTCTCGCAAATGCAATCGCTGCAATTTCTTTCTAAGCTAATCCACCATCAGTCCTCAGAGCCGCTTCACTTCTGTTCCCTACGGAGAGCCTCTGTTATAAATGCTTTTTAAAAACACACAGACACAATGAAAGAACACTCCATTGTCTTTTTTCCCCAGCTCCCTTTTCTTTAGTTTTTCTTTCTTCTTTATTTTATTTTCATTGTATTTATTTAGGAGGGGGGGGGGGGGGCTTTCAACTGTCAGGTCAGCACACTGCATCCTCCTATATATAAACGTAATTCTCTGAGTAAATCAGGATTGATCACCGCAGCTCGGGGCTACAATCAGCATCTGTGATCTAATCAGGGCGCAGTGCCCTAGACAGAAAAGGATACTTCCATAAATAAAAACCATATGAAAGCTAGCAAGTGCCCATAACACTGATGGGGGGAGGGAATCTGATTACACTCTACCTCTCTCTCCACAGGTGTGCTTTTAGCCTCCTGCCTCCCAAAGGCTGCCGTTCTGTTCTAAGGCCAGACTGTGTGTGTGTGTGTGTGTGTGTGTGTGTGTGTGTGTGTGTGTGTGTGTGTGTGTGTGTGTGTGTGCGTGTGTGCGTGCGTTACTGTGTTATGTCCCCAGTGTCGCCTTCCTTGCAGTAAGGGGTTTTACATCACACTTGCATCAGCGGAAGGCGAAGCGCTGCACAGCTGCAGTCACCGCTAACCAGTGGGGTAAATGTACATGTACAGTAAAAGTTCTGCCTTGAGTGTTTTTTTGTAGTTATCATTTGAGCACGTAAACCCCATGTGGGTTGAGCGGAGTCCGCCAGGGCTCTACGCTACTGTCTAGTCGTGGGTATTGCCTGAAACCTCACGCACAGCCACCGTGATTTCTGGTATAGAGGGGCAGGTGCCGCCGCGATCACGGCGTTGGATCATATTGGTTCACCAATCTCAGCGCCCGCCCCCGCCACCCCCTCCGCCCTGATAGAAAATAATACACAACACTGACGTCACCAAATTTGGAGCGACGACCCTCTGCACTGTAGTTCACTCCCACTCCATTTCCCCAGGCTTTTCTTTTTGAGCCGAATGCGGAAATAAAAGAAGCCTGGGTACCGAGGCTACCTCACGATAGTTATCTATCATGATACAGAGGCCACGATATGAGATATATATCGATTATACGTTGATTCTAAATAATGATCATCAGGGCTGGGTATTGCCAACAACCTCACGATCGATATGTAATGATACAGAGACCACCAGTGACCACCGATAGCCGATGTTTTGACAAATATATTGTCATAAATGTTCAAGTTTCCAAATCTGCACAATATGACAGTTGGCAATTAATTAGATATGATTATTGCCATATTGTTTAATTGAATCTGGCATGGAGTGAATTTTTCTGTTAAAACCTTATCACATTGTCTAGTAATAATATTAGACTAAAGCAATGAAGTCCAATTAACTAAAGCAGTGGAGTACAATACTTCCTCTGAGATGCAGTAGAGTATGGGTAGTATAAAGGTTCCAAAAATCAACATGTAAAAGCAAGCTTTTATTTGTGTATTTATAAATGTTTTACTTAGGTACAGTAGGCCTACTTGAATAAATGTATCTAGTTACTTTCCACCCCTGGCGCTACCAGAGCTACGCCAACGGAAGGCCGGCTATAGGGAGCATCCCAGTGAGACAGGATCTGTCAGGAGGAGCTTCTTGCCCAGCGACACCCGAGGTAATAAATTACCCAAAATTAACACGTCATCCACAGCTCCGGAGAGCAGCCACACTCCACTCTCACCATGCTGCTTAATGGATCTATTAACCAAATGGATACTGGGGGTAAACTGCTTTCAGAGGGAGAATTCTTGTTGGGTGCAGGAGCTGCAGGGAAGGGTAATGTGCAAGGCGAGCCGGGGTGTGTGATGTACCGTGGAGATATTATTCACACGCACATGCGCACGCACGCACGCACGCACGCACGCACGCACGCACTCGCTGGAATTGCTGATGTTAGAAGGATGGGACTACATGTGTATACCAGGGATGATTATGTGAACAACAATGTTGATTTTCAACGCAATCAGAGACTGAGAGTTGAAAGTCAACATGTTGTTCACATGATTATCACTAATCCCTAATATTACAGATTATTCTTATTAGTATTATTACCATATGTCGCATTTACTATGAAAACCTGCATTTCCATGTGTCATGTCACGCCTCCATATATGGTCACGCCTCGTGACATCACACCTCTATATGGTCACGCCTCGTGACATCACACCTCTATATGGTCACGCCTCGTGACATCACGCCTCACGACACGTCATGCCACCATAATGGTCATCTCCATAAATGAAGATCACCTGGATAACCATACATGGAGAAGACGGGAGAAACCTAGATCTATGGACCCGGCCACCAACTCTACATCTGATCTCAAACGCTTAGATCTCCATATATGGAGCTGACCTGTTCTGACATTCCATATGTTGATCCTTCCTCACCCTTTCTTCATGTTCAGACATTCCATATGTTGATCTGTCCTCATCAAACCCTGTACACTCAAGACACGCTCCATAAATGGCCAGTACAAAATTCATTCCATAATTATGTTGATCTGACCCCCCATGCCAAAGCGCCAGCGCTTGCCCAGCAGTCTGCCGTCACCCAGGCGGATGCGTGCACGCCCTCAGGGCATCTTACTGGTTATAATTAATCCATTTTGATATTTTTGAAAAATCAAAGAAACATAGCTTTTTCAGAAAACTGTCAGGATGTAGAAGACATTTTTAGAATCTGATCTCAGGTCAAAATGGGTTAACAGGTTTTTTACCGATACCATTACCGATCTTGTGCGTATTAAAGGGCAGAATTCCAAAACCTAAACGTCAACACTGCTTCTGTGTGTGGAAAAGAAAGGGGAGAATGTCTAGGCCCGTCACAAAGATGTAAAATTATATTACCGTATTGTCCCGAATATAAGACGACTCTGATTATAAGACGGCCCCCCATTTGTCAAGACTCATTTGTGGAAAAATATCATTGAATGTCAAATTGTCTAGTCCCCGATTGGAAAAATTGGTCTTATATTCAGGCCATTTGATTGACCTTTATATCACTTAAATGATAGAAAAGATCGGTTTATCTAGATAGGGAAAATTGCCGATCACAGATAGAGTAAATTGCTGATCACCGATAAGAGACATTTGGAGTGAGCATCTCTACTATAATTGCCTACTCAAAAACATTTTATTCCAAAATAGGCTATTAAAATACTTACTACAACCATTTTCCAATGGAGTGTGTGTGGGAAACGTTTTGGTGTGCTGCCAAATTGGTGTGCGAGTGTGATCTACAGTAGATGAAAAAACATTGCACTGCAAAATATGCAGCACAGAAAGTCCACATCCATGAGCAATGCGATGAGTTTTGAGCTTTAGTTCAGCGAAGAAATTGGGCTTTTTCATGCCGTTACCTGTGACTATGACAAAAAGTAGTGGATAAAACGCTGACTGTGTGCGAGCACTGTGCAACACCTATGGATTATGGTAGCGGGCGGCAGTACTTCCTTTATGACCCATTTATGAAGATATCATCACACCCGATGACAGCACAAGGAGGAGAGGGTTTAACACCTCCTCCTCTAACAGAGTCGCAATGCAGAACCAGAGTTCAGACAGATCAAACTCCGGAACTAAAGCATTGTGGGGGTTTATAGTGAAACATATTCAGCCCCATGCATGCAGTCGTAGGATTTCAGCATAAGATTACTGTAAAGCGAGCTGCGCTGTCCCCTCTCACTGACATTAATATATACACGTACATACACAATGCTGTATATCTGCACTAGCCAGAATCTTTAATCATTAACGTACGTGCTGAGAGGCTAGTTCTATTTTGACTCGTGGTTGGACATGTGACCTCGGAGTCGGAGCTACAGTGTTCCATTATTAATACCACTCACGACCATGTGCTGCAGATGGAAGTCACTATACCCACAAAATGGGATTATGAAATGACAGCGTGCTTAGAAGCCACCTGCACAGGGGGAGGAAAGGTGCAGTGCTCTCTCTATCTCACTCTCTGGTTTGTGGATTCCTCTGGTATTCCTCTGTCTTTGTGACCATTAAGCACATACTGTACTCCTTCGCCGATTGTCACTGCTGATAGCGGATGCTTTTTAGTGGAAGGGTTCAAAATGCCAGGCCTGCAGAGCCGTTATCTTCTCAGCATCTCTGGCACCCATCTGGCTGTGTGATATGATGACGGTGTGCCACGCAGGACCAGTTTTTTAAGCAGTGCTTGCTCAGCACAGAGGGGAAATACAGACACTGAGCCAGGCCAGTTACGGCTTAAACAATATCTAATTTCATTTGGTGCACACCAAGTCACTCTCTCCTTTTGCTGTGAGTGATCGAATAAGACACCGGGGGGTCCCAACCTGGGGTCTCTTGGCCCCTCTTGGGAGGGTACCAAAGATAACAAGGCCCTTAAACTCACTTAACTTTCCTGACTATTTCTACATGAAAGCTAAGGATTTGCAAAATAAGCCTTAATTCTCATCTCATACCACGCAAACATGAATAACACAGTTGTGAGAACCCACAGCAAATATTCACATTTCATCCACTGTGTCTGTGTCAGTCCAACATGTACAGTATCTATCATCAATGTGATATCAGTCCAGCATGTAGAGTATCTATCATCAATGTGATATCAGTCCAGCATGACCTGTATCATAGCAAAAATGTTCAATCGCATGATACTGAACAGGATTAGGAGCGCAATCGACCCCCACCTCAGGGAAAACCAAAACGGATTCCGAGAGGGGAGAACAACCTTAGCCCAGATCCTTGCGTTACGGAGGATCATTGAAGAGGTCAAGAGGAACAACCTAGCAGCAGTGCTATGCTTCATTGACTTCAAGAAGGCCTTTGACTCAATCCATAGAGGAATGATGGTGAGAATACTCAAGGCCTACAATGTTCCTCCGAACCTGCTCCGAGCCATTGACACCATGTACACAGGAACGAGAGCCCGAGTGACAACGCCGGATGGTAACAGCGAGGAATTCAGCATCCAAACCGGAGTGCTGCAAGGAGACACCCTAGCCCCCTTCCTTTTTATAATAGTGTTGGACTATGCCCTGAGACAAGCTATTAATGGAAGGGAGCCAGAGCTCGGCTTCACTATCTCACCCAGAAGGTCTACGAGACACCCTGCAGAAACCCTCACAGACCTGGACTACGCCGATGACATCTGCCTGCTATCGGACAACGTAAGGCAGGCACAGGCTCTCCTGACCTGTGTGGAGTTGGAGTGCGCCAAAGTTGGCCTCAGTCTAAATGCAAAGAAGACTGAGGTCATACTCTATAACATCCCCCAGGAACATCTGCCCCTAACGACAATAGAGGGTATTGTCCTAAAGGAGGTCAGTGACTTCAAATACCTGGGCGCATGGGTCGACTCCACAGAGAAGGACCTTAAAGTGAGGAAGGCACTTGCCTGGCGAGCTCTTAACGGTATGACCAGTGTGTGGAAATCCAACCTCCCCCGACACATCAAGATCAGTTTCTTCTCTGCTACCGTGGAGTCCGTCCTCCTCTATGGCTGTGAATGCTGGACACTTAAACAAGCCCTACAGAAATCCCTGGACGGGTGCTACACCAGAATGTTGCGTGTGGTACTTAACATCAACCAGGATGAGCACATCACCAACAAGCTTCTGTACGGGGCATTACCAAGTGTAACAGAGAAGATAGCAGTAAGGAGGATGAGACTAGCTGGCCACTGCCACCGACATCAAGAACTCCCGGCCAAAAAGCTTGTACTGTGGGAACCAACACACGGGCATCGATCGAGAGGACGTCCCACACCTACCTACGTGGACGTACTAAGGAAAGATACTGGTGCGGAAAGCACAAAGGAGCTGGCCAGATGTATGGAGAACCGAGATGACTGGAGACGCCGATGGAGGGCTCGTCTGAGGACGACGTAGAGAGAGATGTAGAGTATCTATCATCAATGTGATATCAGTCCAGCATGTAGAGTATCTATCATCAATGTGATATCAGTCCAGCATGTAGAGTATCTATCATCAATGTTTTTAACTAATAGCATTTCAGTATCAAAGCCTTCCTCAGCATGAAGAATGTCGTCAGTGATATTGTGTGTACCAGGAAGGAATGATAGACAGACAGTCGTGTGTGTGTGTGTGTGTGTGTGTGTGTGTGTGTGTGTGTGTGTGTGTGTGTGTGTGCGCGTGCGCGCGCATTTGGGGGGTTTAGAAGATAAATGGTAGGGTTTCGTTAGTGTCAAGGTGTGCCAACAATGATATCATCACTGTATTCCCATCTCACCTCGAGCGCTTTGGTACCAAACCAAGAGGCTACATGGACAAACTAGACCGCCAATCATTAGTCAGCCTAGGGCTGTGGTTACCCTGGGCTGTGTATTGTTTGGGGAGTCATACTTCCACTCTTATCCTCACATTTTCAGATGACGGAAAGCCTTCAATAGCTTTTGAAGACTGACTAGGAGGCCTTGACTGAAAGCAGCGCATAAAAACCACACATTTTCTACATTTCTTTCTGCAATGGTTTGATTTATTTATAATAATTTTACAATGCTATTTGGGTAAAGATTTTTATACTAATGTGAAAATCCTACATTTATCACCTTTAATATCCCATCATGTTCTCGGGCAACTCCCGGCCATTACGTCAAAGTGCCCACTGCTAGTTGAATACGGTAGCTCATTGTCGATGTCGGGTGGAAACCTTGTGTCCAAACAGTTACTTTTTTTTCCCATTAGGAAATGTAAAAAATGATCTGTGTTCAAATGGATTCAGTGTAGTTATTATTTAATCACAGGCTCTTGTTAGTAGCCTACCTTTCATTGGTTGAATATCTGTAAAACCCACTGACTAAACCGCTTTCCCTACCAAAATGGCAAAGAAAGCAGATCTACAAGCTCACAATGCTAACGATGCGGCACATTGTGAGCTTGTAGATCAGCTTTTTTGAGTGGTGCAACCACTTCATCACACAGGGTCTGGAACTTCCGCGGACCCCCCGAGGACCCCCACACGGAGTTGCACCACTCACTTCACACAGGTGTGATTTTTCATTGCTATTTGCATGACACCTTGTACGGCAAAGTAATACAAAAATACAAGGGTTCTGCCTGACAGCCATGTTATACAAATTACATATCCTGGGCGGTCCATGTACGGAGGGCCAAGCAAGATCCTACATCCCCTGTTCTTATTTGGTGCGCTATTCCAATGCTTCTACTTTTTGCTCAAATTTTACTTTTTTTTTAATCATAAGTTGTATCTTTTTTCTTTCTTTATGTATATGTTCTGTGTCAGTTAGAATTTCTCTTATGGCCTCAATAAAGGTCCAGCAATCTACACAGTATAGTTCCCCTTTAACCCTTGGCCTACAATTAACGGAAAAAACGGAATTAATCTAAAAATCTAAACCTCCCGTTAACGGAATAAACGGAATGACAGTTATCGGGGGGTCAAAAGAGCAAAAGTTTCTATTTTTTCGCTAATATTAATATTTTTGGATGTAATTTACCAAAAAACGGCCGAAATCCGCGTGATCGTGCGCTATCGTGCACGCGCGCCGTCTCTATGTGCGTCGCTGTAAAAAATGTGATATTTTGTGATCTTTTGGGGTTGATTTGAGGTTAATTTGACTTAGTTATGAAAAATATAGCATTAGCTTAGCAATCCGGACCAGCCAAGCTATTGACTAGGGTCAAAATACTACAGGATGTTGTTGATCGTTGAACCGGAAGTGATTTAGGAAGATTCGTCTATTTTGGCCAAAATCAGCGTAATGGTGCTTTCCCGCCATCTGGTGGCGAATCGAGAGAATACACTATCAATGAAAAAAATGTTAAAAAACATCTTTTCAAGCCACCAGATCTTTCTTGTATGTTAAAACGATGAATTAAAAATATGCCAATTTGTTACCCAAACAAAAAAATTGGGACTGGCAGTCCAAGGGTTAAGTCATTACATTACTTTAAGATGTCTCGTCCTTACCGCTATAGCTGTCCCATTGTTACTTATGCTTTCTAGCATAAAATGTGCTTTGAGAATACAGTTGATTACTATAATGACTTAATTAGCGTGATTGTTATGTTGCACACAGTGAGGTCTGAGAATCCTCTGTCCGCTTTCATTTAGTCCAGATTTAGCGTTCTCTGTCTTAATTCCACGTTGAGCCCACAAAATCCCTTCCCGCAGACGAGGAAATGATGTATCAAAATTGGGGGAGGAGTGTGAAAGAAAGAGATAAACGGAGTTAATTAGCCTTTCAGAATTCCTCAGGTATTCATTGTATATTGTTGTTGTCGTGCAGAAACCTTGTGTCTCCATTTAAAATGTGTGTGCTTTTGTTTGTAAATTGATACTTCATCACACAAAAGTAGTGCAAATAGCACATCTGCAGTAAGCTCACAATGTAGACTGGCTATTTTCACTATTTTAATGTTTTTTTAAAACAATAAAAAAGGAATGATTTAGACATAAAAGGTTTTCACCTGAAAGTAAGATGAATACATCTGACGTAATTAGTTGAAAGAAAGGCGCTGACTAAGGACAATTTCCCTTTGTTTCATAACAATCACACATTACTATTTTTTATGTATTTATTTTTCTGTACATCTGGAATAATGTCCTACATCTTGTTTTACTACCTGTTTTACTTGAAAGTAGCTAGCATTGTGAAAGCTTTCACTGTTTCTTGAATTGAGTGTGAGAAATAAATTATCCCCAAGGCTAAAACGGTCACACTAATGGACTGTGATTGGCATGCATAGTGAAATCCTGAGTTTACAAAAGGAACCATAGAGTTTCACCCTGTAGCTACAGCAACCACCCTGTAATTTCAAATGAATCTGCTGAGCGGAGGTTTTGTTTTCGATTACAGCGCTGCAGGTCTGTGTCTGGCTGATTGGAAGGATTGAAACAGTTGTGGTTGGAGTCATGGAGTGACAATCACAAAACACCCTCGAGTGTTTTGTGTGTGAAGTGGAGATAACTTGAACCTGTCACCAATCGCAGAGTGAAATTATATGGAGCTATATCAAGAAATTCTCTCTGTTATTATGATTTTCTTCACCCCAGCGCATGAAAATGGTGGTATAGGCTCTGTTTAACACAATCAGATTTCTTTCAAAATATCAGCTTGGGGTGCTGCACAGATATGTCCGCTTTTACGCTGTAAGCCCCCCCCCCCCCCCCTCCCCCCTTCCGTTCCAGACAAAAAACGGGAGAAATACTTGTGCTTGCTTACCTCGCTATCGTTACGATAAAATCACTGAATAATCCATCGCGTTCATATTTTGAACGAGAGGCATGTTGGAAGTCAGAAATGAAGAGCTTAGTATATTCATCTGGTCAAAATCACAGAGAGCTCCCTAGATTAACAGATACGAGGCATTCTTTCTGATCCGTATACAGGGAATGTTGATGCTTTCTGTGTTGTTGTTGTTGTTGTTGTAGGCTCATATCGGATATAGCATAATGACCTGCTTAGCCTCAGCATCGATTATCTTTTATCTCATATACTACCATAAATCTACACATCAAAGATCGATTTGAAAATGTGACCCTTCACTCACAACAAATTGGTTGGCGGTGGCGAAGGTGAAAAGTTAAAACTGAAGGAGCGATGGACCGAGGACAGAAAGGGAAAAGCCCTCTAATTTATATCGAGTGTATTCATTGTCTGCTCTGAAAGTCAGGTCAAGGAAAGCCACTGGCATACCACACAGGCTCTACGCAGCACAAAGCTACGCTTTATCCGCACGCACACACGCACGCACGCATGCACGCACGCACCTCTTCCAAACCTCTCATGTGGTAGAATTACTTCAAGTTTAACAGTAAACTGCACATTGGAACAGAGGGCCCTGTTAAGACAAACTCGAGGCTCAGCAGCGCAGAGCAGATGAGAGGAGCCCGGCCTTCGCATTTAGTCTTGCGTTAAAAGATCTCCCGAGACGCTTGGGAGGCCTGTAGGTACGCGCAATGCGAAGGGGAAGAAGTGTATAGAAACACTGAACAAATATCACTTAATTGAGGTCAGTGTGATTGAACAGCGCGAGGCAATGGCTGGCTTTAGCATGAGTTCCAGATGGCAGGCTGTTATTTCACTGTGGCCTGCTAATGCTGCAGGATTCGACGCCGGTAACCCGAGCGTCCCTGGGGGGGCCTCTGCAGGTTTACTCAGGCTTAGAAGGGAAGGGAAGGATGGGGGGTAGTCGTGTAGGGGGGATATTGTTGGGCTGTGGTAGGAGGAGGTTGGGAAGGAGGGGCATGCATGAGGTGGTTGGGGGTAAGCGGGGTGGTTGTTCAGCAGTGGTAGAACAAAGCGTGTTAGCGCTGTATCGCTGTTAGACACGTTTAGAGACAAGAAGGGGTGGGGGTGGGGGGTGTGGGGGGTTGGGTTCATAACTCATCACGAGCAGAAGAGAATACCGGGGTTATATACCCTCTTGTGTTCCCTCTTTGCGTCACAGGGTATGTCAACTGGATTCTGTCATCTGCGAATATGTCTCTGATGATACCTCCCCGAAAGAAGACGAGGCCAAGTAAGGGTAAAGCCATGACAGCCAGGGAGGAAGAGGATGAGACGTTGACGCTGAAATGAGTGGATTCTGTGTAAGAGACACAGAAGATGACATGGGTCTCGACTCTCGACTCTCTCGAGCATGAAAAATGCATTACATACATTGTATAATACCTGCATGTATGAAAAATTATAGTATGCATGTACAAAATATGGATGCATGTACTCTATGTACAGTGTGTATGCTTGCATACATTTTTTAAATGTATGTATATTGTGCACATATGTGTGTAAACTCCCTGCCTCAACTCTTAAAACAAAAGTTGAGAGACAGATCCTTTTTCTAGATAAACCTAATCCCCGTTACTTGGGGCAATGTACCGTGAAATGCCTTGCGTCAACCAGGACTGCATGGATCACCATGAAATGCCCACCAATCGCTTGGAACCAGTCACCTACGTGCACCATTAATCACCCTGATTAATGCTAACAGTCTTTCATTTGGCTGGACCATTTGCTCTCTGACCTTGCTCACGAGAAACCAATGAAAATTATGTTTGCAGACGCACATCTCACTGTTGGAATGGTTCACTGAGATGTTCTGATGTGACGTATGGAAGAGTATAAGTTAGCTGACGATCGCCATCACTCACACATACTGGAGATCAATGGCCTGCTGCTGCTAGCTGCTGTGTGATAGGACAAGCTGCTGTGTGATAGGACAAGCTGCTGTGTGATAGGACAAGCTGCTGTGTGATAGGACAAGCTGCTGTGTGATAGGACAAGCTGCTGTGTGATAGGGTTAAGCCCAGAAAGGGCTGGTAAATTAACAGAACATAGATTGAAAAGGACATTTAGAACCAATTATCAACTTAATCTTGCTCATAAGCTATTCAAATAATCGAGAAGCATAGTTAATGATATATATATAATTTACTGAATTGAAGTCAGATTAACCACTTAGGCTTTTTATTATAGCCTACAGTACAAAAAAAGAAAGAAAATAGCCAATCTACAAGCATGTTGTGATTTTGTGAGCTTCACTTTTCTTTCTTTTGCAATCGTTCAATCATAATCTAAGCAAAACAAATTGATATAAACATGTTATTGATTTGATAAAGCCCAGTCACTTTTGTTCAGCCAACAAAGTGTACTGAGGTAACGGCTGTAGAGCTAGATACCCGATGAGGACAAACATATGTGATAGACATTTAAATTGCTGCTATTGATTGACCCATGCAACACAACATCGACTGCAAATCAATTATAATCATACATCACACATCATGTCCATTGGAAGTCCCTGCCTCTTATTATCGATTTTTAAAACATCCTTTTACTATGTACCTTCCTACTATCTGAAGTACATTTTAGGTATGCGCCCAACGGAATGCTTAGAACCTCTTGAAACCAATTTCAACCAGTTCCAATTTCTAGAACAAAAAGGCATGGATGGAAGCTTTGGAAGAGCCTGCTCAGGGATCTGCGGGTCCATGGATTAAAGCAAAATGAAATCTCACGACTGAAAAAATGTGTATGGCCAAGACGTCCTATTACAGGATTTGTGATAGTAGACGTTTCCTAAACAAGTAACAAAATATATAAATGTATGATGTTCTAGTAACATTGTGCTTGTTCTACATACTGCCAACCACATGAAGAAATCAAAGACTGAAGCTTTAACCTTTGCTTTTTATGAAATATCCGAGACCATTAGGGTCTTATGGAAGATGCTTCTACACATGTGAGTTTGACCACTTCAAATGCTCTACTCTATCTACAGGCTCTCAATGTGCCACGCATTGAGAGCTTCCAAAGAAGACATGCTGGCTATAATAAAATTACTGAGAGCTTTAATCCTTGCGTGTCTATAAATACATATACGTCCCGTCCCCGTCCCCCCTTTTCGTTTGACTTCTAGGTTTTTTTAATTGATTTAATTTGTGCATTGAGCTGTTTATGCCGTATGAAATTAGCTAAATAATGTTTGATTTGAAGTGGTTTGATTTGGAGCTGTGTTCCATTATCGTTTTGGGGATAAGAAACTGTACCTCGCCTCTTGTGTGCCTGCCTGCTAATTAGAAACTGCAGCCAAAACAACGATAAACCAAATACCAATCAATATTTTGTTTTTGTTTTACAATATGTATACCCATTCATCCAGTCAATATATGTCGGTAAATTGTGAATAGATTTAAAAGTATTACTCATAGGGCAGTGTATTCGCATATTTACCTAAATACATTTGAAACAGTGGTAGAGTTAGTTAGACTCAGGCATTACATTCACTCACTTCACAACAAATGTCATGGACACTTGGACAGAGATCTCCGTCTTGTAATGTTTTATATTGATTAAGGTTGGTCGTGGTCCTATAAGCTACATCTGGTTAGCTCTGGAATGCTAACACAATGCAAACAGGCGGTGACCCGGGAATCCAAGACGGCTGTGCACGTAGACTGACAATTTGTTTCGATTTTTAAAATGCTTTTTATCCCCGATTCTAATCAAACAAGCTTTATTTACGGCTGATTACGGCTTCGTCGATGATCGTGGTTACAAAATGTATGTTTCGGGTGACTACATATGCGATGCTAGAGATTTAACATAGGCATCTTTCACTTCCGGTTCACGGACCTCGGCACTGGTGAATTAATTAATTTGTTAATGAATGAATACATGGCAGTGAATATGTTAACAAAGTGGTCAGTGGTGTTGTGTGTGTACAAGGAGGGACTGATAGACAGACAGACATGACAAGGACTTCAGTTGCTATCGGTAAAAATAAATCATACAAAAATAAATTGCACGCGCTGCCTGGGTGACTGTGACAGTCCTCCGTATGTGTACACCCCCCCCCCCCCCCCCCACACACACACACACACACACACACTCATTAATAATCGAGGTAAAAGCTGACTCTTGAAAAAGTCATTTTTACAATTGCAGGCCAAACCACCAGCATGATTCACCATGTCTGTCTCTAGCAATGAATGTACTGCACCTTACTTTCACAACATACTGTCACATACTGCACGCACTATTCTGTTGTTGCAGACAGTACCAGTAATGGGAATCTCAAAATGGTAATAATAAAAGTTTGTTAGAGGCTGCGGAAGGCCAAAACCGGCAGACAATATTGGAGCTTTGATATATGGGTCCAATTCTATCAGATTTTTTAATACAGTTCTACAGGCTTGGTTCCTAAATATGTTAGCCTCCAATGGAACTCTGGTACAGTAGCTATATGTTGGAATGCCTTCAGACGTGGACTTCTCTTGGGTTCCTAAAGGATGTTTTACGCTCGTGTTTCGGCCCATAAATCCATACCAATGCACCAGTGATATCTAGGCTATATGTTTACATTAAATTGTTGCTACAGTATTGGTCAGGCAGTGCACTGAAGCATGCCGGTTTGCCTCCCCATCATATTCCTCTGAGTAAACAATAGCAGCTGCCTTCCTCATTGTGTTTTTTTTATTTGCAGTGAAATCTCCATAGGGTGATTTAAGGTCGCTTCATATAAGAACTGTGTTTGAAAAAAAAAAGATCATCCCGGCCTTTCTGTCAGGGGGGTGGCTGTGCGTCGTTAATGATGTCCATTCATATTTGACACAGCCAGTTTCAGGAGAAAATGGAATTAATTTGGCCACAAAAGCCTTGAAACTACAAATGAAAGCAATGTCGCTGCTAATATACGTCACGCCATGTTGTGCGACGGGCAGATGCAGCCACCCACCTACCCGGAAATGTAGTCTCTCTGTTTGACTTGTTTCTAACGCTTATTTTGTTACTCTTTGGGTATATTTATACATTTCCACCTTCAGTCGATGCTTCATATCAATATGAGTTATTTTTCAAACACAGTTCTTATATGAGGCGATCTAAAATCCCCCTATGGAGATTACAATGAAAATAAAAAGTACACAAACGTGCAGGACTGGCGCCCTCTACTGACAGTGACGTCAGGACTTCGGTGCCCTATTCATCATAACATTTAGAGACATACAAATATACACTTCTATATAGCCAAAAAACAGGAAATCATCATCATAAAGGAGGAGGGGAAAGAAGGGAAAAGGGAAAAGAAAACATATACAGTACCATGAGGGGGAAAAGGGGTGGGTGGAGATTTTATGGGGTGCTGAGATATAGTGGAGTAGAAGTACAAAGCATTATTATATAATAATGGAAATACTCAAGTAAAGGTACCTCGTATTTGTACTTGAGTAAGTGTACTCAGTTAATTTACACCACTGAAGCACATGCACTCTCTGTTTCAACATAATGATGTGCATATAGAAACACACCTCTGAGGAGCCATGGTGTAGGTCTGGAATACTAAACAAAGATTGTAACAGATTTGATTTATGGTAACCTGCGGGTTATATAGCGATGATTCATACACCACAGAATTCTGAGAGTTAATTAAACTCTGAAAGTGTACAATTGTATGTTGTTGCTAATCTTTTTCTTCTTTTTTACATAGTTGAATTCGTTTTGAAATGAAAGCCCATAGGGCATAGGGAATACAGATTTTGGATTTTAACATTCACACATGACATCAAGCACACACAGAGCATTACTGACATGCCCTTAAAGCGGGTTCCAGCGACTCTCAGGATTCCTTTAGGGGGTTCCAAATGGACCTTTACAGGTCTGTAATTCAATGGGACATTCTCAGAGTTATGGGGGGGGGGGGGGTCCTTGAAAATACAATATTTGAGAAGCACTGTCTTACAAAATCAAAGTTGGACACTCAGATGACTGTTAGTGTTGTGGTTGTACTCAGATAATGCACAAGAGGCTTAAGAGTAATAACCTGTTTCCTATGCTGTACCTTGCATAAAAGTATCATCTTATCGTAGCTCGTTTTTGTGTCAGTGGGATAAGTTTAGCAGGCTCACTTTCATCAAAACCTCTAGAAATGTATTTATTTTGCATATGGCTATAATTTAAGCCCTTCCTAGTATATGACCGATTGTGGGCAATATGCCAACGAAATCTGCACAAGACTTTGAGCTTCCAGACCAAGACTGCCATTAACTTCAGTCCCATCGTTCCAATTACATTCCAAAGTGAATAAAACAAGCATGCAAATTGTTAAAGAATGTGATTTCCACTTTCCAAAAAGAACCAGGAGAGTGGGAAATCATTTCATATGGTTCCTTTCATAGAATGATCATATTGAACACAGTACACTAACAATCAACGTGAAAATTAGACACCAGAGGCAGTGTGTTTGTCGGGCAGGAGAGATAGCCATGCATTGTGCATGTTGCACAGTGTGATAAGAATAGTCAAATAATTCAGATATCAATCGTTACAAATTATATTCAATTTGAAGTAAACAATTTGTTTGAGCTGCTTACACTTAATCTGAACCTACAGTATGATGCAGCAAAGTATGCAATTCAAGCAGGGAAATTCTGCCTTTTCACCCAAGAGCCATGTCACGCTGTATCAACCACACTACACCAACCCATGTGATTATACTGTTACTCCCTATTAATCATGTAAACGGCATTTGCAGCATTACAAAAACATGACAGCGAGATATATGGCCTATACTGACAAACATTAAGGCAGTGGGGAGAAGTCTGTGTAACTGAGAAGGCTGGAATGATGTGTGAGAGAGAGAGAGAGAGAGAGAGAGAGCATGTATGGATAAACTCTCTTGATCTAGGCTGTTATTATACCGCAGGCCTGCTGCACGCCAACATTGCTTATTCAGCAGCGCACATGGAGCTACAACACATTACACCACAGCTGCAAACGGAAGATCTGCGAATGCAAGCTGGCTGCGACATTTAACAATGTGCTTTAACATTCACATATGGAATTACAGCGGAAAAGGTTGTGCACGAGCGTGTGCAGAGATGACCACCTAAGCCGCAGTCGACCGGCCCTCTCTCCCTCAAAAGTCCCACTCGCCTTATTAGAGCTACCCACTCAAAGGTTGTCTAATTAAAGGACCACTTCACCACTTTTCAACCTATTGACATATAATAATTATATTATATATATTATATTATATTATATAATATATATATATAATATCATATATAATATAATTTATATAATTGCTCCTCACTACTGTTCATGATAAAATGCCACAATTTCTACTTCTACAATTTCAGAATGCTTGAAACTTTGCATATGTCATTAATATATAATATAAATACTTTTCAAGTCAGTTTCAAGTATTCTATAAGGAATTCAACTCACATAAATAAACAAACAACTCAGTTCATAAACCCAAGGGACAGTTCAGAATGGCTGAAAATAAACAAAATCAATATACATACGTAACTTTCAACCACGTCAATTAATTTGATTATAACCCAGCCTTTTCAGCGCACAATAAACCTTCACAATCCCCTTCCAGGTGTTCATAGATAAATAAAATAAATAAGACTCGTACCACGGGCTTGTCCGTGCCGGCAAAGAATGAACTGTCCAGATCCCAAACCTTCAAAAGATGTCACACAACACGCAACGCAACGAGAGTGTCAAAGAATGAATAAGACCGTCTGACCGTGCAGGGCGGCTTTTAATGGCTCCCCGAAAACAACAATACAAGCGCCTGAAATAAAATAAGTGAAATACCAACGCACGTGTGTGTGACAGCCAACAGAAAGAGGTCAGGATGGGGCAGCGGGGATTTGTCAGTGGTTTATGATCGCCTGCTTTGGAAGGGTTGCATGCATCTCTGTGGGGAAGTTGTCTTCAACAAGCCCGGGACTATGCCATCGAGGGACTGGCTTCCTCGTCCACACACCCAGGTCCAACGCTGAACGTCCCTCGGACCCTCTGTCTGTCTGTCCGTTTTAAAGAAAGCTAGCTAACGATGATGTCACTGGTGGATGGGTTTCTGAACTGCCCATAGCCCTCCTATGAGATACAGACTGAGTAAAAAAATCAGACCTGTCTGAACTGAGTGGTGCTGTGCTGTACTCGTGCTGTATGTACTGTGCAAGCCCTCCACCCTCGCCTCGTGTGTGTGTGTGTGTGTGTGTGTGTGTGTGTGTGTGTGTGTGTGTGTGTGTGTGTGTGTGTGTGTGTGTGTGTGTGTGTGTGTGTGTTAGGCTGCGCAACAGTGACACTTGGTGGTCAGGACGTTTCATGTTTGAACATATGGACGTTTCATGCTCGAACATACGGATGGACACACATTGCTGTCTATAGGATTTTTTAGCACCACTCAAAAATGGTGGCACCATTTGTGAGGACCAATTATATGAAGATAATGTTGAAAAGTGGTCCTTTAATCAAACCACTTTAACAAGTGGTATTGTGTAATTTCATGCTAAACTTGCTTATCTCGAAATAAACATTACCACAAGTTCTCATTAGGATGTTCAGCCGAGCGCTCTACTAGCTAAATGTTTTATTTAAACTAAAACATGATGTTTATATCTGGGTTCATATGACAGAATCATGGTGGCCCATGGCTTAAATTAAAGTGTTCATATTGCAAGTGCAGATACTTTATGTGCATTTTTTTAATACGTTGATCCCTGCCTATGCACCAGTCACTGAACCGATCAAGTGTCCATACAGTAAGACTATGTTTCCTATGGTACATGGCCTAATGAAAAAAAACAAAAAACGATTGAGAACTATTCAAAAATGCGTTAAAATAAATGATTTCCCAGCAGTATGGAAAAGATCCTCTGTCAGCATTTGGTACAAGCATTTGAAAATGTTTGATATTTAGGTCCCCCGCTGAGTGTGTAGAAGTAGTTTTAGGTACAGATTGATGTCACAGTGACAATACAAATACAATGTCAAAAGGAAAACAATGAGGGAAAAAAATCTTTAGTCTCTGGAGATTTAAATGAAAAACAAAAAATACAAAAATACTTTTATTTCTATTTTCTAGTGTCTAAAAATAGATGCTGAAGTTATTCTGTCGTTTCTGAAATTGATTAGTGAAGATCATGTCAGGGAAAAGTATCTTATTTCACACAAAAAAAACATGCTCGAGCAGCAGACCCTCAGCAATGTTCTAATATGCAGCACGTTGTGAGCTTGTAGATCAGTTATTTTCAGCGCACAACACTGGTGTGTAAGTAACCAAGTATAAATACCCTCAAAATAATCAATATAATTCTCAGAGGAGGGTTAGTGCATATATCAGTAAAAGGATGCTGAGGTTGGAACTGGCAGGCAGGCAGGAGCCTAGAGGAAGACCAAAGATGAGATTTATGGATGCAGTGAAAGAGGACATGAAGTTTTGTTTATATATTTGTACAATAAAAACAGTACAAAATACTAGGTAACATTATTAAAAGACAGTGTGGTGCAGGTGAGAGTGCAGGTGAGAAAGGAAACCCATATGTGGCCTATACAAGGTTCTCACCTAAAATAAAAATCAAGTAGTAAGTTAAACATAGGTATGACAAAAAACAAATGCAGGACTTGTGTGCATTTTAATTTGTGGGTGCGTGTGTCTGTGTGAGTGTGTGTACGACGTGTATGCACCTATGCATATTTGAGTTGGTGTGAAAGAAGAGGAGGCAGAGGACAGGGTGAGATGAGGGAGGCAGATGATTTGTTGTGGCGACCCCTGAAGGGAACAGCCGAAAGGGAAGAATAAGAAGATGTAACTTGTGTCTCTTTTCGACTAAAGAAGTAAGTGACAATTCCGTTCTGTGAAATGTATTTCAGAGCTTTTGGATATGTTTCCATACGGTAATGTTATATGGGCTGGGTTCCTAATTTGAACTCTTGCTCTAGTAACCTGAGTTCCGGTTTGCCAGTACTTATTTTATTTTTTATTTTTCATTTACAAAGTACCTCCCTGGTTTTGGTTATAATCGAATGCCTGAAGGTCCGTAGGGACCGAAACATTGCACTCAATAAATGTGTCCTCTTGTACTGAGCAGATAGTGTGCGGGCGTATTTTCTATTTTATATAATCACAACTTTAAAATATTGCCTAGCCTTAATAATCCTCTCATGAGGACTGATAATGATGCATCTTTTTAAAATATTGCTAGAAGGTTAATATTAACGGGACCATACAAAGCATCATATTTGAAAACAAAGTTAATCAAAGTAAGGAACAACAGTGTACTTGAATCTGTAGTGTACAGAAGACAAAACTTCAAAGGTTATGGAAGCTTGTGGGTCACCCTTTGTAGTAGAAAAGAGCCATTCAGACATGTAAGTACTAGGAGGCATGATGCTCCACCTCAGAAATCCATCACCCTGGTCCATCACCTTGTAAAGGAGATAAGATGCCCCCGTTGCTCAGCTGATATGAAACAATAATATACACTTCGACCTACTTACTTGCTTGTACAGAAATCCCTGGGGCTGAAGCCGGTGCCGGAAAATGCACTTGCTCTCACCTGAAAAGGTTGAGAACCACTGGGATACTGTGTACCTCTGTCACTTAAAGATGGAGTGCCATGATTTTTTTCCACCATAAAACATGATCATCAGGTCTTATTGTATATAAGGAGGAAGATTTTTTTCAAAAAAGTATTTGTTAAAATATCGTTTTTATGTGGGCCCACTAGTTCATTAATTATGCCTGGTTAGCATGGTGGGTGGTGATCCACCTGAACTTAAGCCGCACCCACAGCTGTAGTTGTATGATAGGGGAGGGGCGGGGCCAATGAAAATGTTTTTTTCATTGGCACGTTTGACTGTCAAGGGTTCAGCCTCCAGGAAGAAACCCCAAATACAAAGGGAATACATCATTGCACAGACGACGACTCCAGGTTGTCTAATAAAGTACTGTCACCTCATAGACACATGAAAAACTGGATAAAATACAAAAATTGTGGCACTCCATCTTTAAGTTACAATGTATGAACTTGTCGTGTATGTGGGGCTGCACTTTAGTCCATCATTTTCATCATGCGGCAATGAAGCCTTATTTGAAAGACTAGTACACACACAGTCCTACAGCATTATACTGTGGGTGGGTGGTTCTCAACTCCTTACTGAAGAGACTAGTATACACACACAGACCTACAGCATTAGATACTGTGGGTGGGTGGTTCTAAACTCCTTACTGAAGTGAATGAACATACAGCTAGTGTCTGAATGAGTCTCTGATTAGAGACTCAGGGCTGTATTTTGCGTGTCTTAACCCATTCTGACGTGAGATCAGATTCATACGAGGTTTCCACTGGACACACGCTGGTCTGACGAACCCATTCTGACCTGAGATCAGATTCTAAAAATGTCAGTCGTTCTTAGATTTTTTTCAAAATTAGCAGACCTACAAGCTCGTATCGCGCCACTCGGTGGCGCGAGATGAGCTTGTAGATCTGCTATTTTTCAATAGCTAAAGCATAACATGATGCTAACACCAAAATGGGTGCCCGGTCAGAATGGGTTAAGTACCAGGTCTTATTCCCTAACTTGAGTAAACTAAAGACCTGGAGGCGTGATCAATGCTCTTTGGCCACTCAGAATAGCCAAATGGCATTGATCACGCCTCCAGGTCTTTAGTTTACTCAAGTTAGGGAATAAGACCTGGTACTTAAGACACGCAAAATACAGCCCTCATTCTCTAATCAGAAGTAGGCACACACATGACCGTAAATGGTGCATTTATATAAATGGTAAATGGTGCATTTATATAGCGCCTTTATCCAAGGCGCTTTACAGAGATTGTGCATTACATTCACCCATTCACACACACATTCATACACCGATGGCAGCGGAAACCATGCAAGGCACCAACTAGCACATCGGGAGCAATTAGGGGTTCAGTGTCTTGCTCAAGGACACTTCGACAGTAACTCTGCGGGAGCCCGGGTTCGAACTGGCAACCTTACGGTTACCATCCAGGCACTCTACCCCTGAGCCACCGCCGCCCCTTGTACAATTGTACACCGTACAATGCTAAAATGGGTTTCTGCATGCAATGCTCTCCCACGTTCCACTCCAATCTCCTCCTGACCCCTGAATTCACCCTCGCTTCTTTCAAGTTTTTAACGCCTCAAACACATGTTTCAATATCAGTGAACAACGTGGCCTCAGCATAAACAAGCTTGTCAGATCTTGCACAGAGGTTTTAGATCCTGTAGCTCCAATCGAATATAGAAGGCTGAAAATTCACCTGTGCCATAGTTGAATGAAGAATTACAGATTTTAACCACTTAAATTCCATATACTTTGTTGGCTCCCCTGGTGTCTGTACTGCGAAATGTCTTTTCCTCCCAATACTTTCACCAGTGAGTGATGTCACGGAGGCGTGTCATCTCAATTCAATTCAATTAAATTTCAATTTCAATTTCAATTTCAGCGCTTTGGGTATTTAGAAAAGCGCGATATAAATCTGAGCTATTATTATTATTCATTAAAGCGTCAAATCACAACAAGTTGTTTCAAGACACTTTACATATAGAGCGACAAAGCTGTCATTGTTTGCAAACCGACAGAGCTCCCACCCAGAGCAAGCAACATTGCGACAGTGGTAACGAAAAACTCCCCCTTAGCTTAGGAAGAAACGTCAAGCAGAACCCGACTCTCGAAGAGAGAGAGACACCACCGAGCAAGCTAAAGTGAGCGAGTTGTCGTGTCACATGTTGTGAAGTTCGCTTGCCGTACGAGTGCGAGTGCCGTACGAGTTGCAACCCGATAGGCACAGAATAGTACATCCTATGTGCTTGTAGATCCGCTTAATGTTTGCCTGAATCTAAATGTATTATGACAAGCCCAGAATAGGATGCTATGGTTCCTTTTGTTTCATATCCGTAATCCATGAACAATGTGGTCAATGTGTAAAGAACCATGTCATTTTGTATATATTTTTACAGCTCTTGAAGAGATTTAAAGGTATATTCAGTGATTTCACTTAATTCAAATATCACTTATTTTTTTGTTTTGTTGTGATAATCCTCCATATTATAGAGTGTGCTGGCCATATAAGGAGTTCCTCCCTGTCCCCAGTTAACCCCTGGGTGTCAAAAAACCTTAGGTTTCGTTTTTGACTCTCTATCCCGATTGGACGAAAGGCTGGGTCCCACAGCCAAAAACGAAACCTACGGTTTTTTGAGTGAAATCACTGAATATACCTTTAAGATTCTGTAGCTCCAGTCCAGTCCAGAGCGGAAACTGAAAGAGGATCAACATTATGCGCCGCCTGCGCTTCTCTAAATGATCACATGTTCACTTATCAGTGTGCAATCAAAGAAGCAAGGACACCTACTTTATATTTCTGAAGTGATTGTTAAGACAGGGCCATAATCCCAGAATACTTTTTTTTGTGATGGGTCCCCTGCTTAGCCAGACAGTATTTATTCCCCAGAGAGATTCAGAATTTCTTAATTCCTGACAAAAACAGTGGACTATACACTCTGCAGCACTTTAACAGTGAATTCAGAGAGCATGATGTTGACTCCTGTCCACCTTCAACATTAACCCACTTCTGTGAAATCTCCCCGTCAACCCTGGAACGCATTGTTCCACTTTCAAAACCATCCACCTGCCCTTCAGACTGCATTCCCACTTGGTCTTTTAAAAGCTGTATTTCAGAAGGTTGGTCCAGATATTTTAGCCATCATTAATGCTCTGTCTGCTATTATTTCCCCCTCCTGTTTCAAACATTGTTTACATATACACAATACCCCAGGGGGAAATGCATGTGCAATTGTGCAGAAATGACACACATTTCGACTGCTACGCGGATCACACCCAAATTATATGTCCACTTGTACCACCTGGTACCACTAATTGCCAGGGTTCTTTGTGTTGCCTATTTTGTCCTGCCTTGTTGGAATTAAAAGTTGGATGTCTCTGAATGCTCTAGAAATTATTATAATGACCCCGTCTGGCCCCAGCACTAGCAGCATTAACAAGCTCTGCTCTATTCTGTCTTAAGAGGCCCGCAACCTAGGCTATTTTTGACTGAGTTGTCATTCGGTACTCAGGTGACCAAAGAGTTACAGTCCTGCTTTGCACAATTGAGAGATAGCTAATGACTATCAGGTCATATTCTATCCTCTGCAGACTGCAAAAAAGGTCATGCTTTTATCTCGTCCAGACTTGACTATTGCACTATTCTGGTATCAGCAGGCGCAAAAAAAATTTACGTGTACAAAGAAAAGAGACCACATTACACCAATTCTTGCTGCCCTTCACTGGTCAGTAAAGGTGACCGGGCCCTTACCGTTTGGGCCTCTCGCACCCCCTGCCTGGTGTTTTGTTTTGGTGCAGATACGAGACTCCGGTGTTGCCAGATTCTTTGAGTGAAACAGGCGACCGGGTCTATGATAACAAGCCCAAAAGTCAGGAGAAGCGAGTGCATTCTCCAGCAACGGCAATCAGACGCTCGGGGAGGAGCGGCACCTGCCGGGGTTAGGTGGGGGGATTATGACACTGCCACTCGCTTCTGCAGCAGTGTGTTGGTCCGACATGCGATGCGTCATGCTTGCGGTTAGGGTTGGTGTAGGGTGTCAGTGTCGCTGGTTAAAACTCACCCGTGTTTCCTGACATGTGTTGGTCCGATGAGTTGTGCTTGTGGTTAGGGGCAGGGTGTCGGACTGATGCCGCCGAGAAACACTGCCTGCCTCGGGTGTTGTCGGCAATTGGCGGAGACTCCGCGGCTGATGCCGCTGCCGGAAAATGAACTCTCTCTCTCAAAAGTAGCGACCAGTTCAGCTATTTTCTAACAGAATCTTGAAAGCAAGCCCAAATAATAACTACACTTCAGAAATAAGCCCAAACTAAAGCAATCCCCAACTATGAATATTTGCAAGCAACTTGACAGGAAAACAAGTCCAAAGTCGCTTATAATAAGCAGACCTGGCAACACTGCAGACCAGCACTGAGCACAGCAGGCTACTTTGCATGCACAAAAACAATGTTTCATCAGCGAACTGGTTTGTGCTGAACCAAATGCTATAGTTTGTTGCACTCTGCTGGAGTTGGAAAGAGTCTGTGGAGAGACACCTTTAAGACACACATTGAAGAAGCTGCAATCCGGAACTCATTTGAAGTAATTGTCTCCACCAGGCCTAAGGCATGGGGAGAGAGTATGGCCCTCATTTATCAACCGTGCGTACGCCAAAATATGGGTGCACGCCGAAATTACCGACATTTTCGGCATTTACCATTTCCGCCAAAGCTTGAAATTGAACTTGACAAAGTTCAAAACTCACGTCTGGTCGGGAGCTGTCGTACGCTTTGTCCTCACTTGTTTTTCTGTCGTAGAACGGCGGAGCAGCATTGTTTGACCAGCTGAGAGGCTGCAAAAGGCATCGAAACATATGTATTCACGCCTAAAATGTTAATATAAAACTATATGGTCTACATGTAAAAAAATAATAATCACACCAGTGTGAACCAAGTGGTGCAACTCCCGTCTATTGGTTCTCTGTATCGTTCCAATTTGTATCGTTCCAATTTCTTCTCTGTATCGTTCCAATTTCTTCTCTGTATCGTTCCAATTTCTTCTCTGTATCGTTTGCGTCCAGCAGGTGGCAGCCATGTCACATACTTCTCTCGTTCCAATTTCACACATGCGCACACCACTCATGCTCATGGTTACAGGTACACACACAGGTACACACACAGGTACACAGGTACACGGTCATTGCAAGCTGGATGTAGAAGTGGTTGCACCACTTAAAAAGGGAAAAAAAAGGAATAGACCTACAAGATGTGTCTTTGTGTCATATGAAATTTGTAGGAGCTTTCCACTTTACAATTAAAATCGCGCTTGATTTAAGCCATTTAAACAGTGTTTTGCATGAGGGCATACATGCGAGGATTTGGGCTGTCTGTGCTGGAATATTTCCATGACGTTGGAAAGTATAGCCTATAGTGCAGTGCTGCACTACATGCATGGGTAGCCTATATACTGTAGCCTAATCTACAATGTCTTTCTGGAGTTACGGTATGTGCAATCTCCTCCTCGTTTAATAAACCCGACGCGTCGCTCGAATGCCAAATGTACTGTACCAGCGCAAGTGGGAACCGCATCGGAGATAGGTATGGCTACCCAGCCAGCACACCACCACCACTCCACCAGTGCCAGCCACATGGGCTACGGTTTTAGCTGCACATTCATATATTGACAGTTGACTGCCCAGCCACTGCGACTAGCAACTGCGAGGCAATCTAAATAGACTGTCGAACGTGCATGGTCAGTTGGTCACGGTGTCACGGACAGACAGACAGGACAGGAGGAGCACTGGAGCACCTATGCAAAACAGCAGCGTGTGTGTCTGTGTGTGTGCCTATTTGTTATTTATTTCATGGTTCACAGGTTCAGGTTTTCGTTCACTAATATATCTTGTTGTATATTCAATTAAAAATACTTTAATAATTTAATATACAACTAACAACACACAGTGACAGTTGCTTGCAAATATGTGTGTGCGTGCGGGGGGGGGGGGGGGTGAGGCGGGCAGCAAGGGGGAAGCGAAGTGAGAGGAGAAACAGACCTACAGCTTTATTTAATTCATGCAGGTGTTCGTTCTTTATTTATTTAACAACACACCAGTTAGTTGGGCTTGCAACTTGCAAGTTGCGTGTGTGTGCGTGCGTGTGTGCGTCTGTGTGTGTATGAGAGAGAGGGGTGAGGCGGGCAGCAATTAGGCACGGGAGAAACTTTCTTTTTCCTGTAACCATGGTTTCTTGAGCTTAGTCCAGTTACCCTGTCCCTGGGTAAACATAGTAGGCTACCTTTCCTTTACTTTCCTTTCCAGGACGTATAGCAGTTGTTCATGTCGCAAAAACGAGGGCGAGGCTTGATTTCATAGGGCGTGCCAGATAGAATTCAGCCGTCACATTTATTAACGTCAGAACGAAATTAAGGAAGGATCAGCTGTTTGCGATCACTTTATAAATGCCGTGGCGACGTGGGTGTACTACAGAGCATGTGAGCGGAGCGGAGCGGCCGATAATTCCGCTCTTCGCTCTCGACGGCTTTTGTTACGCTCGCTCCGCGCTCACGTTCATCTCCCCCAACGCCGCTCTACGCTCGCTCCGCGCTCACTTCAAAATCCACACGCTCCGCTCCTCGCTCTGCTCCGCTCCTGGCTCCGCTCGCACTCACATGCTCTGTTGTAGCCCATCGTCATGTGTCTAAATCCAAAAGAACAGATATGTAAACTGTCGACACGCCATGAGCGGTGCATTGGTGATTTGTATGTCTACGTATTCTCATGGACAGTCCGTGAAGCAGATTACGCGTATGGGGCTGGGCTTGAGTCTGAGAGCAGGCCCGGCGCCAGGATGAAATGACTGAGAGGGCAATTGAGATTTTGAGGGGGCACAAAGGCAAAGACGTTGATTTAAGGGTGCAAACATCCCCTTTACCCCCCCGTGGTGCCGGGCCTGCTTGAGAGGCAATGATTGATGTAAACTGCTAGCCAAGCTTGCACAGCGCCGTGCCGTGTGCACTGAGCGGCTCGGAGCGGAGGACAGTTCTCGCTCCGGAAGTCAATCTGACCCATTTAAAAACCCGCTCCGCGCTCACGTCAAAATCCCCTCGCTCCGCTCACATGCTCTGGTGTACTACGAAACCTGCACTCGAATCTGTGGCAGATTTTACACTCGATTGATAAATGAGGGCCTATGTTTTGCACTCCGTCTGTGTGTGTGTCTGTCCGTCCGTCTGTGTACAGCTAATCTCTGGCACCGTTAACCCGTCCGATGCCAAATTTTGCACACACACTCCCTGGATGCCAACGATGAACCTCTGCCCCAAACTTTCCAGAGCGGCCTCTTATAACGCCACCAGGAGGACGACTTTTGAAAAAACAAAAAATCCTAGGTACAGTACAGAGCACAGTACACTACAATACAGTACAGAGCACAGTACAGTACAGTAACTAACAATAAATGTATAGTTGCACCGCTCAGTTCACAAAGGTGTGATTTTACTACCACAAATGGGTCCCGACCCACTGTTTGGGAAACAGTGGACTAGTTAATCTGTTTCATAATGAACTTCCCCATACGTCCCTCATACAAGCATAATTATGGTGATGTTGTGCAAGTTGTTGGAATACCCGGCTTTGTTGTCTTGTGACGTCAACAACAAACAATTAAACATTTTTGTATGAAAGTTGCTATTAAAAGATACACAAAAGCACAAATTTCTGTTAACATGTTTACCTAATAATTGGCTTCTGATTAGTAAACATAGTCTGCACCTGGATGGTGAATGCATCACTGACTGACTGACGCTTTCCAGATCAGACATTTGCTAATATTCTCACTTATGGACAGAAACCTTGTATCTTTCTTTTTTCTTTTTCATGAATCAATGCCCTATTAATGTTATACTATGAAGTTGACAGTGTGACAGTTTTGTGCAAAAGTAGCGTAAATAACATTGAGTGAACATCCAGAGGCCATTATCACATTGTTGCATAAGATTTCGATTTGTTTTAGTCAAAACAATATTTGTTTGAATGTTGGAATTATTCGGCACCGACTCCATACTAAATAGTTCTCAGTTCAGTTATGTCAGTGTAGGAGTCGAATTGAATACATGCACAAATTATTAGAAACATCTGTTTTCCCAGAGACAAATAAGCACCATGTCGTTTCTACATTAGCTCACCCACGTTTGCAAATTAAACTTTGAATGGGTCCATTAGGGTGCAATAAAACGTGCTTGTTGTGTTCACAGCACAGTCATTTACTTCTCACCCATCTCCTTTGAACTTAAAAGTAACAACCCTGATCCAAGTTATTTTCTTACAAATAAATACTGCGGATATAAAAACTAGCTGAACCTCAGGTGACATTTTGGTTTCGATTAAGATTAATTGAGAAGGGACAGTCTAAATAACAAAATTAAGAAAGGCTTAGTGGAGGTAAAAACAGAACAGGACATGCAGTGTATAAGAAATTACACATAATTGTTACCCAAACCCAGTTACCCCACAACATGAGTGCCATCATTTATAATGAGGGGCTAATATAGAACGTGTATTTAGGCAGGGTTTTGTGTTAAAGGGTGTTATTTAAACTGTTAACATGTTATACCATATAGAATTCATCAAAATAAATTATGTTTTATTCACTTAAAAAAAACAATATGTAGCTTGCTGACATGTGTATGCATTAATCAACCATTGTTTTGATTGATTCCTGAAAGAACTGTAATGTCTAGTTGTCTGATGGAATGATCTATAGACGAATAACAGTAAGTCCAAATTTTATTCTGACCCCTCCACCAAAAGGCCTAGTTGTCCTGACCCCTTATCCATCATTTAGACATTATGGATAATTAGTGTGGACTAAAAACTGTTAATCGTCTATAGTACTCATGAATAAACTACTTAACATCAAAGCAGTTCAATTTTACACCTTGCCACACAGGAATCATCTCTGGTATTAAATGGCTTTAATGCTCGTGCTTTGGGGACTGAATGAAAACATGGCTTTCATAAAGTGCTAGATTAGTGCTGATAGATTAAGAGCATCTGCTAAATACTTAAATCAAAAATTGTAGAAACACTGTACAAACGGGAGGCACGCACTAGTCCAACATACGTGGCCGGTGTGTATGCTTTTGTAAGTTAGATTACCCTCAGTTGCAATGGAACAGCTCAGTGTACACACAAGTGGTTAATTTGAATCAATTGGTCTTATCATCAACTTACAGTTGGCCTATTAATTCAATTAAGGTAGAATGTATCTATTCTATGTGTTCGACACAGCACCACATGGAGTGCAGTGCCCGGCCCGGTTATCCAGAACCACCAGCAAAGGCTCCGGTCAGGCTCTGCCAGTGGACCTAATGAGCCTAAGTCCAGCCTAAATTACCTGTGCAATTTCCAGGCTCTGCCTGAGCCAATTGATTGCCATGGCAACCCCAGCCTACGCCTGCAGAATTCCCCACACCTGCCATTTGATTACTTAGTCAGTCCACTTTTCACAATCAGTTTGCACTCTCCACACATTATCCACAGACTTTTACCACAGCACAAGGACTTTCCACAACCGACCATCTCTGCTGCCAAGTACCGACTCCACGGGATACAGTTTGAAGGAAATAACACCCAGAGAACGTGTGGGCACTGTCAACAAACTTGTTAGCTTCTGCTCATTTCTCCATTTGCATAGTCTCCCCCGCAACATTTGCAACTATAAAACATATTCCTCATCTGGATTTGTTGATTTTGATTGATTTAGAAATTATGTTACCGTAAATCCTCAAATACATTCCTTCCTTCAATAGAGGGTATGCGCGTGACATCATCATCAAACCAGGAAGTTATGCAGGAACGCCTACTGAGTGGCAAAAAACAACTTTCTGGCCTCGACAGCCCATACATCCACACAGAAAAGTCATATCTGGTTGCATTAAACAATGTTAAACAATGTTAAACTCACTTTGCATGTTGCTTTGCCACTCGATGTGCCATTCACTTTAAGCATGCGCATACCCTCTATAAAAAGCTGTCCCCCTATTAATTACCGGGGGTGGCGTTGAATTAAGTATATAAAAACGTCCTTTTATTAGCCGGGTTCTTTTGTGTTTTGTTTTTTTCAAGTGCCGTATCTGTTACCTTCGCTGCCCAGGCTGGCTGGCTGTCACTAGTGTCCAGATGCCGGTGGTCGCATTGCTCGCGCTCGCGCACAACGCAACAAACTGACAAACAAACTTCGGGAGAGAACGCCACTATAAGCACTTTTCATGGCCACGGACAATAAAACTAACGAGAGCAGCAATCTAACTGCGGAGGGAGGAAAATGACACAAAATCAAGCAAGTGAGAGCTGTTTCTATTTGTGACATGAGGTGCTGCGAGCTCGCATATCTACGCTTCATGCAACGAATGTACCGTACGTTCGTTCTATTAAAGGGTAGATCGCTACCGGTTGGGGGCTCAGCAGCCCCCAAACGGTAGCGGATCTAGCCTTATAGAACGAACGTACCGATATGCTGCTGATATACAGCTTGTTGCTAACGCGACCCCCCTCTCTCTCTCTCCCCCGTTGAAGTTGCAATAGTTGGATCACTGCAGTGTTGCACTGTTCATAATTTAGCTGCTTTGATATTATAGGAAATAGCTTACCATACATTTTATTTTTATGTTTTTATTTGCATCTACCATTGTGAAGATTTGTGATCAGGTCAGGCACTGAATGTGCCCGTGATTTAATTCCTAGTCAAGTCTACCCTGTTTAATTTGTTGTTTACTGTGTTGCTGAAACATTGGTGTCTCTGCGAGAAGGGACAGCATGGTTCACTTTTATCATTCTGAAATTCTGTATTCTATGACTGCATATAGGCCTTGCTGGCCTGCACAAATGTAGCTATAAACTTGAATTTGAGCTGTCTCAGCCTGTCTGAACTCTGACTTCTACCTGGAGACACTATTTAAATGCTGCAGAGAGTAGCACTTGCTCTTTCCTACCCAACTCTATCCTCCTTGCTGGGGCGATGTCTTCATAAATGGGTCATCATAGGATGTACTGCTGCTACCATAATCCATAGGTGTTGCACAGCCATTTCACAAAGTCAGCATTTTGTCCACCACTTTTTGTCATTGTATAAGTAACACTAATCTGTAAAACCTGAACATGTTGAATTGCCTATTTTAGAATGTTTTTGAAGAGGGCTTTAAATATTGTTATCTTTTTTCTGTTTCTATTTTTAGAGTTGACTGAAGCAGGAGTCGAAAGGCGGCATACTGTCACATTTGGAGTTCTTTGTTGACAAAGGGTTCTCAGCCAATTCTGACTAGGTTAGATACAGTAGATTAGATTGACTAGAAGACCCAGAGAAGTGCACAAATCATATCGCCTACCTTAGAATGATACAGAGAGGACTAGTCAATGTTCATCTCCATAACTTTTATGGATGCATGGCCTGTCAAGGCATGTTTTAAGTAGGAAATAGCACATATTAGGACATAGACTGATATCTCCACGTAAGAACAAGGCAATATTATTGCCGTGTTCACTATATAAACAAGCACATATGACATTGAAGCCCCACGGCGCAGTGGTGTGACCTTTCAGCCTTATGACACGTTGTCCCTAAGTAACAATATCAATTTGCACAGGCAGGCACTGCTGCAGTTTGTCCAGGACTGTCTTGAATTTGGCATTGTATGCCTACGGCATGCTGGCCGTTGCTGTGGGAAAACATGACTAATAGGTATTCTATGGCCAGCCTGCGAAAGCTGTCATTGACATGAATTAGAATTCATGAATGTGTCGTATAACTGCTAGTCTGCTAAAGCTCATATTCAGTCATTATAATAATATAAGATATTAAGGGGGAAAAGGACCATTACCTATTTTTGCCTGTTGGCCAAACTGACATGGATGGGGTGTGGCACCTATTAACATTGTAATATATATATATATATATATATATATATATATATATATATATATATATGTATGTGTGTAATATTTGCATAAATTGTAAACCCTGAATAATTTTCAATAAAGTATACAGTATATAAAAAGAAATCCTCCTACATCCTCCTACAGTATATACAGAACCAATTTCAGTATTACTGTTTCAGCAGGTCAGATGAAATACTAAGAATAATAGCTGCTCGCTTTTGAACCCGATTTGCACTGGAACCTTTCACTAGGAAGAAAACAATCACACCTGTGTGAAGTGAGTGGTGCAACTTTGTGTGGAGGTCCCCAGGGGTCCCCGGAAGCTCCAAACCCCCGGGAACGTGCCCACACACAGGGCTCGACGCTTTTCCAAGTAGCACGTGTGCGCCTAAGTTGAAAAATCTAGTAGCACACGAATTATTTTAGGAGCACGATGAAAAATGATGTATTTTTAAGGGGCGCTAGCCCCTCCTATATACAGCCTTTGTCCCCAAACATCTCAAAATGGGCCATTGACAATCAACAGAGAAATTACATCAAAATTCTGCTAAATATGACATAAATTAAACGCCATTGACATTGAAGGGAAAATGTATGTCATATGTAAACGAGCAAATCAGCTAACCAATCACAGGCAACAGGCATTCTGATTGGCCAGTATGAGATGATATCTGATGATGTATGATGACAAGAGCGCCCCTCACTTAACATGGGTGCGATTTTTCTTTAATGAAGTTATATGAGGTAGGGGTGGAAAATAATATGTCAAAATATTATATCACTATCTTTTCAGCAATTATCACAAAATAGTGATATTCATCATGATATCATTGTTATGTTTGTTTTCATATAATCTATATAATCAATTTGTATTATGCTAATACTTTGTAGATAGATCGATAGTAGCTCTGTTCCATACCTCTAATACGTGCAACACATTAGAGCTATGGACCAGAGCTAGATAGATAATATGTTGCTCATGGATGGATAGACAGGCTATCTGTTTTTATCCTTCTGTTTTCTATCATGTTAGTGTGACATTCAGACAGTGCAGAGGCTGCTCGATGGTGAATTAGTATTGTAACATTCTCCTTGGCTTTGACTGACTGACTGATATTAATACGGTAATCAAGCCAGTTCAGTCATTCGCATTATCATTTATGCTGGGCACACGCTTTTGTAAGCAAACGCTAAGCAAGGGTTGTTTTTGATAAACATCAATCCGTCCACTCCATGTGTGTGTGTGCGCGCGTGCGTGCACGGCTGCACGCTGTTTCACCCGCGTTTGGTTAAAAGAAAGTTACGTTTGAACTTTGAGCATTACAAACAGACTTTGCAAATAACGTGTCGCCGTGGAGTGCAGTACTTTCATCCGACGGAGCATTGGTCCGAACGACAACCTACCTCCTCCCTCACCCTCACCCTAACCTCCCCCGGGGCAGACACCTAAACCTAACCGCAACCCTCTCCCGACCCGCAGCGCACAGACAGAGAGCATTGCTCCTTCGGAGCAATGCTCTGTCGGATGATAGTATGCCTCCCGTCGCCGTGTCGGGGTCCAAGCAATTCCTTCTGACTCTGTGCTATCATGCTAATGCTATCCCGCTCTGACTTATTTTCTGACTGCCGCTGCTGACAAGCAGTGACAGGGAAGAGCACGGAGCACGGAGCAACAACACAGTGAGGGGAGGGGCGGTGGGAGCAAAGGGGACAGATCTTCAAATGAACACCGCATTGAGCCTCGACACGTTGTTAGCTTGTAGCTCTTCTCTTTTTGGCGAACGACACCGCCGTTCAGAAATATAAATGTAGGTATAGAACCGTGACTATAGAATGTGCACTTGCTGTAGACAGAGACTTGTCTTTATCACGATTGAAAGTCGCACGGTGATATTTTTAGTCGCAAATGCGAGTACCTAGTCGCACTGTCGAGCCCTGGACACACATAGCTCCTTAATGGAGTGTTTGCACCACTCAAAAATAAATGTATATATTTCAATACACAGTAATTGTGACAATTTGTACAAATCTTTGAGTATGTATGTTTTAAAACATGTAAAGCAAACATTTTTAACTCAAATCTTTGCTTCTGGGGGTGCCTGGAACAAAATATTTTTAGATGGGGTCAGTGGCCAAATACGTATACTTTTGGGTGGCCCTTGACATGAAAACGTTTGAGAACCACTGAATCGGCCTCAGGTCCTACTGGGTTAAAAGAAAGGGCTCCTGTCAGAAAAGGTTATCTCATCACACCTTTCACAATGTGCATGTCACGTTGATGCCTGAGCCTGGTCTGTGGCCGGGAAAACCGTTAGCTGCCTTCCAGGCAGTTTGGTGGGCTTTATTAATATTTATAGAAAAACAGCTTAAGGGCAGATCTCTTGAGAGCTATCAGTCCACTTTGCTGCCTAAACACTGGCAAATATATTGACAACTCTCCAGCACCACCTTGCCCCTGAAAACCCTCACTGAGACACTTTGTTGGGACCATCAACACTTTTCCTACAAATTAGACTAAACGCTTGTTGATATTGCAATATATATTATATTTAATATATATTGCAAAATAGAATCACATTTTGACAACCATCTTATTAATTGCACAATTCAACATTGTACATGCTACATGCTATGTTATATTGGCCCAGTAAGATTTTCATTATCACTAAATAGTTATTCTTAGCAGTAACCCTGGTGTCGAAATGATCAGTCAAGTTGATGTCTTTGAAGCAAAGTACAGAAAGCTTTGCGTCACAAATGTGTTACTTCTCCAAAGCTACAGCAGGAATGGAAATGGCATGAATGCCAAGTGTAAACTAATGGTTTTACACTGCAAAAGAGCTGCACAACATACATACAATAGGAAGGCCGTGTTTCCGATTTGAAATCTAACTGAAATATCCTGATCAGTGGACCATAAGATGGGCTGTGCCCATGGATATTATAATGTTTAGGATTTAAGCCACGTGTGCCTTTTTTGTGATCGGATTAAATCCAGCAACAGCATAATGTACTCATACCCTTGTGTGCTGTCTATCTACCCCTCAGCTGCTTACTAATCCGTACAGTAAGGCAAAAATTATAATGGTGCTTGACCTCCCGACTCTCCTTTTAATAAGAAAAAGGTGTTGACTTCTGAATAGCCTGAAACTTGGCTTGAATGTCGTCTATTTTGTATATTTTAGAATTGCACTATAGCAGCTGAACTGTATCACAACTCAAACTCATGGCAAAACATTTACATGAAATCAGGCAGGCAAATCTGCACTGAAGTCAGGTAAAGGTAAACATTGGAAATAGCCTGTGATAAAAAAAATAAAAAAAATGGCTGGTGATATATGAGCAGGTAAAGCACCTCTGATCTGCAGCAGGAAACAACCTGAAACAAACAACACAGAAACCCTTCCATGATGGCTATTTTGACAACAGAGAAAGTTACACTGTGACCAGAATACAACAGCTGCATGTGAGCAGCAAAGAGCTAAATATACCCATGGTCATTAATGAATTATGAGCGTTTTTAAAAATGCATGTTGTTTGTCCAACTATGAAAACCACTGTGACAGCCATTAGCATATTTTCAATTTGCATAAGACAAAGTAAACAGTTTGTATTGTCAAATCATTCTCAATTGAAAACAAAAACTCGATAAGGTTCATACACTGCCACTGTAACCTTTCATTGCATTGTGTACGTATACAGTCTTAGACATTTCAACTGCAAAGTGCAAGTCGCAACCCCTTCCCCCCCGAGGTGTAGAGGAATAACCATGGTTGATCAAATGGTTGTTGATGTCAGCAAGCAAAGAGGCACTCTCATACTCATATCTTTTAAAAGCTTTGTGCATCATTGAATATCTCTACCCTGTGGGTCTGTAGGTCATGTGGGTGGCAAATGGCAAGCATTGCAGACAATGCAGTTGCATCTTAGCCTACAAACAAAGCCATCAATTTATCAAGACCGCTCTGCTGTATGTGCAGTAGGGCCTGCATTCAGCTATAATCAGAAGGGTTGCCCACCTGCCCTTGGCAGGTAAATAAGTCTTCTGCGCAGGTGAAGTTTGCTTTCAGGTTGCCAGATCGAGCAAGTGCTCGTATGAGAGGGAGACACAACCATCTATAATTTAAAAAAAGGGTTTTTTGTTTAAACACATGAACATGGCCAGCGCGTTCTGTCTTCTGGTCTGTGGAATAAGTGTGAACCCACAGTCAGATTCATAGCTACAGTATATGTAGGTATTTGCTATTTGGCATAGAAATTGAGGTATGACATTCTTTATCGCAATTCATAATTCATATTTTGCCTGTCATTTGATGATGACCGATTTATTTTTCGGGCAAGTGGGCATGACCTTTGGGCAAGTAGAACATGATTTATTCGTACTTTCCCGATGGGCAAATGCCTCTGAGACCTTAGTGTCAACCCCTGATAATGCAATAGACTGGAAAGTGAATTGCTTCATATATTATACATTTAATTAAAAGCTTAAGTACAGACAGTGTTGTTGACTCTGACATTTAAAAACATCCAGGCACATTGACGACATTCAAAAACAGCCGAGGCTCTTTGAGCGCAGCCCTGTATGGTGGCCTTTCAACTGTAAATCACTGGGGTCTAATTATACCTGCAAATTAACTGCCATTTCAACATCTTGCATAAGATTATCTTGGTCATGATGAAATGCCACTAGGGAGGTTGTTGGCTAATGGGAGGATCCGAACATGCAAAAAAATAAAATAAAGTGCACTTTGTTAGCCTGATGGCTGTGTGAGATTTGATGACTGTCGGCCCAGCTGGCTTTCATAATGTACTGTAACCTTGAAACAGAACGAGGACTTTGGGATCTTATTCATACAGTAGCATTGTTCCAAGTTCTACATGATTTGTAATCCAGTCAACAAATGACTTGCTCTTTTTTAACTACTGTCCATAGCTGTAACAGAGAACAGCAGACACACAGGCGTGTGAATGCTGGCCTATTTTCTGCAGAGCGCACGGCACGCTCGACTCCAGTGGACAGAGCGCATCAACACGACAGTTGGACAGAATCAGTCCATGAGCAGCAGGCTGGCTGGGAACCGTTTCAGATGGTCAGCTTCAGATGGGTCTCCGTCCATATCTAAGATCCCCATGGCCGGTCTCACATGTAGGGTTGTAAGACCAACAGCTAATATCAACTCTCCAAGTGCAAACTGTCTAAAAAGGGTTACTGTAAGCTGCAATCTTTTTGTTTTTTTCTTTGTTTTTTTGCAGGTACTTTGTTTTACTTGTTGTTAAGAAGAAGTAGCTAGATCACTGTCTGTCACACCACACCATCTGTTAGAAAATACCTCTCAGTAAGCGTGGACCATCTGCAACTGATTTGTCCAAAGTAATGTAATTATTCAGCCAATCGTGTAATATTTTAGAACAACTGCAAGTGAGTGTCCATTGGGGTACTACGGTATGTAGCACAAAATGTGCTAAAAGTTCAACCATTGTGTCAGGTGAGTCTCAGCAGAGACCGGAGCTTGCTTTGTTTGTGCATAAAGCTTGCAGAAATACATTTCTGGAGGACATTAACCACCTTAACCCTATAGTTGACTGAAGTCATCTTGGGCTTTATATTAGGTCCCTTCCTACACCAATGATCTTCAACTAAAACAGCCAATCTATAACCTCACAATGGGTCGCGAACATGCATTGTATATAGGCAATTTTGCCAAATGTTGGCAATCGATGATCGGGATCGATTCCAAAAAACCTGATCGGAGCACCTCCAGAATAAATACTTTTGTGCAAAGTTCTATGGGGGCTTCCATTCCATCTACCAACTTTAGATGAACCCCTAGCCCTATCCACAGCCTACCTCTCAAGTGCACCAGCTGCAATCAATATGAAACTGAAATGTTAGATCCAGTGATTCCAGTCCAAGTGTGCTGTCTTAACCGTGCTGTTAAAACGGATACAGAAGCTTGTATGGCAATTAATGAGACCCCTATGGTCTCAGGTCATATGTTAATGTTGAACTTCTTGTTATCGCACCAGGCTGTAGTACGTACAGTATGTGCCAGCGTTCATGACTTGTACCACATACAGAACTGAACTTATCATAGGAACTCCTCAAAGCAACATTCAATGTGTTTCTTTTATTTTCTTCTTCTATTATGGAAATTGGGAACTGTTGCTTTGACATTTTGGCTTCCTCCACTCTCACAAGAAACCCACATTATCAGATGCACAACATGTATAAACACACACACACACACACACACACACGGTGCTAATTACTCATTAAAATAATTATAATACACTATGTCCCCAAACCTCATAATTCTGGGGCATTCCATATTTGGGTCTGAATTACAGTAGCTAAGATGTTTTTAACCGTGATTGCAAATTTCCATCTATGACAAAACAGAAGCATGGGTTAGGTACAGCTTTGGCTACCATACATTCAAATCCCCTTATTTCAGCCTTGTATGTTTTGTTCATGGAATTTACATACATCAAGTTCAAATAATAAAGATTTAGATTAGAATAAAGTTGTCACAGGCATGGTTGGTCACACAAATATGTGGGAACAAAGGGTAAATGCCACCCCAACCCACTGGAAAGAAATCGCTAGACTGCTAATCTTTCAGGCACTAGTAGCAAGCATGGCATGCCTTTGATTAACAAGCTGCCCACTCGCCATTAGAAAAATGGACAATGTCTGTGAGAGATAGAGAGGGACAGAGGGACAGAAGGGGGGGGGGGGTCAGAGAGAGAGAGAGAGTGTGTGGTGGTGGAGGAGGCCATGCCATTCCCAGCTTTCATGTCCAATAAAGTGCTGTAATCTTGACGTCTCCCCCATTAGTTCTATGTGTGATAAATCACGAGATGACAGACTGCAGCTTCAACTAAACATAATGCTCCAGGGCATAGCAAATTCACCTCTCCCTCTTGTGTTGTTACACTCAGTGCTGCTGCCATTTGAGTCCCCTGCATGTCAAGAAAACTAAAAGGGCAGGTGTGGATTTTAAAGGCGATTTTAAAAGCGCAACACTGACAATCATTAGTATACTATTACAGTAGTAGTATATTATAGCATTATGTGAGCAGCATATTAGGTCTATAATCCCGTCAGTCAGACAGTGGGTTTTTCTAATTAACTGTTTCATGTTGTTTTCGTTTTGTATGTTCGGTGAATAGCAGAACACGCATAGCTTACTACTAGGTGTGCCTTTGTTTTTCATCAAATCAATGTTCTGCACAAACACTCTGCTGCACACGCTGCCAGTGCACACCAGATCATGAAGGCCTTCATGTCCAACACATGCCCTTTTAGTTTGCATGGAGTCCCTTCTTCCCCAGATAACTACAGTGTTCTAACAACAATTATTACTTGAAAGGTACAACATGGCGACAGGCAACTCCTGAGAGAAAGCAGCTTTTCACTGTTCTCTCCGTGTCATTGTTGTCGCTCCCTTCACACTGCCCAACATTAGCTGAAACACACCAAGTGTTCATGGGATACAACAAGGTTCTCCCGTGGCATTCATCTGCAGCTTTTCCAAGACGACCCAGTCCGTGCTTTTGCGAATAAGACTAATAATATCAATTCAGAGTAGTATTTAAAAAAAGACAACAACAAGTCAACAACAAAGACGACAAGCCGGTGACAGATTTTTCATTTGCGACCACAAAGAGAAAGTTGTTCTCCCCTCTTATCATGCAGAGAGCTTGTGTCTGCTCCTCAGAGCTCATCAACAGGACAAAGACAAACGGGGGAAGAATGCAGCCTTGTTTCACAAAAGGTTAACCTCTGTGGGACCCTGACAACTTCAGACTCCTCATTTAAGGTCCTCCTCGCCAAACTCTACCAGTAAAGGATGGAGGCCCTTTGCATTCTGTTGAATTTAACCTTGCAGATCTGAGGTCATGTGCTCCACTGTGGCCAAGGGTAGCCCTTGTCTTGAGCTTGGCTGTATGCAGGGAACCCTGCTTAAGCCTCAATAGCTAGCTGGCACTGAGGAGACGTTTGCATACCCTTGACATACCATTTGTTTCAGCTTAAATAATGACTATGACTAAATCTCACAATCTATTTGTAAAATGTATAATAATAATAATAATAATGTTTATTTTGTAAACATTGTCATTGTAGGACCAATTCCAACGTGGAATGTTTTTGTGTGCTATAGTCACATTTCCACAAGGTTTCAATGTCAAAACATGCATTGGTACTTAATGGTCTCCCCAATAGCTCCTTTTGTGTTATAACTAAGTATTAAGCATAAGTTCTAACCATTAACTGTATTTCAAATACCGATCCAATCCATTACCTTTACTGAATACTATACACTTAGCCCATTAGTCTAGAGTCATTAGGCATTATTAATTAAGATATTATTCATTGTCCCCATAAGAGTGATATTTCTTATGATTTCTGAGGGTTTTTTCTTTTCTTGGGCATTAGCATTCTCTAACAATCTCATCTCTTCATGAGTGTGTGTGTGTGTGTGTGTGTGTGTGTGTGTGTGTGTGTGTGTGTGTGTGTGTGTGTGTGTGTGTGTGTGTGTGTGTGTGTGTGTGTGTGTGTGCGTGATGCAGCAGAGCATGCCAGACCACACTATGCGGTGCATAGGGTCCTCGCCAAGTTGTCCCCGGACTCCCAAAGCTTCCACACAGGCCCCTTTTCCACCGGTTGGGAATTGGTTCAGTTCTTTTTGGTTCTAGTCCATGAGCCAGAACTCCAAAATTAGAACGTTAATTATGAATTGAGTGTGAAAAACCATACCTATATTAAATTGTTTATAGGGCCATAACCCTTCCACAGGAGTAGCTTTTTCATATTTATCACGTTTTGTAATTTTCACCTACAGTAGACCTATGAATTAATAGTTATCACCATGAGACTTCCCTGTGGATTACTAACACGAAGACAATGGTTTTTTGTATTAGGCCTACACATTTTCTGAAATTGTACATTTAAATATGCAAATTATGCATTATATAGGAAAATATGGAAAGAAATAGAAAATATGAAAATGCTACTGTGGAAGGGATATAATATATTAATTTAGGCTACTTATATTGAGCCTAAACAATTTACTATAGGTAGGCCTATGTGGTTTTGCCCACTCGATTCCTAATTAGTGTTCCAATTTTGGAAGTCTGGCTTATGGACTAAGAAGAACCAAAAATAACTGAACCGGTTCCGGTTCCCAAAACCGGTTCCCAAAGGAGCCACAGTGGAATGCATGAAATCAAGCTTCTGAAATGCATTAATCTGATGGATTTTGTCAAACTATTTAATTCTGTGTGGCATTTATCTCACATAGCCTATTTGATGCAAATAAAGCTCTACAAGCTGCCACATTGGCAGGTTATAAGCGTATAACCTGAAAACAGACAAGGCCAAATGGGTAAAGCAGATAAGATGTAAAATGTACAGGGGCTTAATGACTGTAATTAGCCTATGTCAAATTTGTTTTAGTTTTCCTCATCAAAACAACACGTGGATTATTCAATTGCAAGGTAGTCTAATAGCAGCCATGTTTCAGTATTTGAAACACTATTATACAATGACACACTCAAACCAGGCATGCAGTATTATATCTGGGGCATAATAGAGTGGGAAATGGAATCAAAGGAGTAGAGAGGGAGCAGCGAGTCAGCGACGGCCGGGCAGACAGCACTAGCAGCCGACCCGTAGTCCCGTACGCATGCAGGCATTTTTCTAACCAGCTCAGCCTATCCCTTGTTCTATTTAACATAATGCCATTATTCAGACACACCGTCAAGCAGGGAGCCTCCGCCACTAAAGAGCTACAAAGTTGAAGAAATCAAGAAAAGCATCACTATGACCATAAACACTCGCAGACATTACGGTGTCCTTTTGCCGAACAGATCCACGTAGCCTACTCTAGTCTACATAGGCTACAGTGCGACGAGTGCGTGCGATTCTGATCCCGCATGCAGCTGTGCCCGCGTCAGTTTTCATATGTCATGCTCACATCGCAGTAGGACTCACTAAGGTCTCAGGATGCGCGACTCTGCTTACACACGAGACGCGCAATTAGGGTGTAGGAAATCCACGCACACCGCAATGTTTTAGTGTTATTAGGCTCAGCTGCTAATAATAATGAGGGGTCCAGGTAGGCACTAGGCAGGCATGCCAGGCGTTCTGTCTACACCAACACACTATGTCCCCCATCGAAACTGCGTGATTTTAATGTAAACGAATCTATTAGGAAAAACAGGTTACAAATGTGCGAACAAATAACGCATGCGATTAAAAAACGAGTAGTAGCCTACCACAAACTGGTCCGTAGTATGTATGGATGGATCGTGTGCTCTGCTGCATAATGCTGCCTTGCAGCTGTTTTGCAGAACGGAGGCGAACATTTATTGAGTATTTTTTTTAAGCTTACCATTCTGGAGACACATCCGATGTTAGGCCTGTCCTGTTGATAATTCACCGAAAATAGAAGAGTTCCCCAAAAAATGTTTTTGGTTACTATAAGCCAGGCAAAGAGAGAAAGAGAGCGAGCGACTGAGCTGAGTGAGTGTATCCCCGCTGTTCAGATAGATGGCCCTCCAAGGTGCTTTTGCTGTTACAGCATTACCAAAGGATGCCTGCTATGGATGCGAGGCAAGCGTCCAACATTCCCATTAACATGCAAGCCTAATTTAACACAGTGAAATCCTCCGGGAAAAGAAGCGAAATAGTCCCCGGACTCGCAATGGACTGCGTGGAGGTATAAGGTGACGCGCCAGGCAGGCAGGCAAGCGGGCAGCCGATGTGCTGTTGGAAATGAAAAGCTACGTTCTGTCACGATGATGTGGAATTAGTTTGTACCATGGCACGGAGGGAGAGAGAATCCGCGTGCGTGGTCGCCCCCTTCGGTACTAAGCTGTAGCCTGTCTACGGGTACATTTATTATTTTCTTTTTTCTGCTTTTTGTCAGGTGAAAGCCCGTTTTTTTCATTTCCTTTTCTTCTTTTCTTTTCTTTTTGTAAATAATGTGCTCAAGACATGACCCATCACTTATAATATCAATGAAAATGTCTGTCAATGAACAGCATCTCTCATCAAGTCATCTCACACTGATTGCTAAATACAATCAACTTTGCTTAGTTTTGATTGATTGATTGTAGATTTGAAGTATTTATTAACAGCATTACACTTGTTTACAATAGGGTCCACCATTTTCAATTCATCATAACATTTGGAGACTTAGGCCTACAAATATAAACTACAAAAAGGGGGATTCAGATTTTATGGGGGCCGGTTTCGAATTGCAGCCGTAGATGCCCTTTGAGAGCGGTTTTGAATGCACATAGCACATTTTGTGATGATAAAATTAAATACAATATAGTAGGCTATCATACGATAAGAATTTCGAAACGGACATAACAAAAAAGACTAAAACTGCAAGGAAAGATGCATTCAGGTTAATTAATTTAATTATGGAGATAAAAATAAAGTGTAGTTGCTTTAAAAATGTCAATAGCCTATATAGGCCGATTAACTCCTATTCATTAGGAGCCTTGTATGACTATATTTCTCCAGATAACACAATGCTAATCTATCCAAGTTATTCTTGGTCCATGACCCTATTATGTGAGAATATCTGGCACACCACTTCCGGATTGTGAACCACTGATTAATAAGAAACCAATATCTTAATTCTTTCCTGACCTATGAGATAGCAGTTTTGAAGCAGATATAATTTATTTATTACTTGCACGAGCAGATGCGCATGGATCGAGGTACTGTTTTCGGCAATAGAATTGTTATACTTACACGTCGTAATTTGTGGAAAGTTAACTAGGTGAACAATTCTCTAAAGTATTTTTTTAACAGTTGTTAAAAAATATATAGGAAAGGAATTTAGTTTTCGATTGGTGTAAGTTTTATTTTAAATGTTTGTTAAATGGGTTTCATCTTTATTTGTTTGTAGGGAGGGACAGTAAGTTGACAAGAGTCAGAGATAAGTTGCGCGCCAGTATAGGCCATTCATGGCCAACTTGTGTTCAAAATGACAGTGCATTTGTAGTTCTCGGCATGCAACATTAAAAGCTGCATGTTCCTCTCAACCTCTGAAGGAACCTCTGACACTGGAGTTTTGTAGGTTAGCCAGGGAAAAAAGAACATCTGCCTTGTTCCAACTGACCATCCCTTTGTCTAGTCTACTACTGAGTCTAAATCCATTGCCATTGCCAATACTTATCCAAAGTTCCAAACCCTATAGCCATACTGCTTCTCAGGGTTAAAAAGAAACGGTCAAGAGATCCTGGCCCTGGAAGTGTGTTTGGTCACCCAGAGAACAAGAGAGGGGCCATGAGGAGGTATGCGTGGGGTTTTAATTCACTGCATTGTGCCCCCAAAGCTAATCTAGGCACTAGGCTCAGAGTCTTACCGCTTGCAATGCTGTGAATGGGTGAGTGAAAAGTTAAATATTCTTTCAAATGTAAAACTGAGCTGGCATTGTACTCATGTCATTGTGGGAGTGGGGTTTGCCGTTGAGATCGGCCACAGGGGCATTAAAGGGGCCAGCTTTTATTTGGAAGGTTCTCTTTTCATTTAAAACACGTCTGCTGATGGCAGACTCGTGTTTGCTGGTTAAATACACCATACGTTATTTCTTCAAAATGCTGGAACCACGTGAACTTTATACATAACACACGACTAAACAAAATACTCTATACAACCTTAATATGTCCAAAACTGCGACATTTCGGGATTGTCATTCAGAAACAGCAAAAGTAGCAGATCTACAAGCTCAAAAGCTCAATCTTGTGGATCTCCTACCATTGATACTGTTCTGTGACGCTGTGTAGTATGATCAATAGGGCGCTTAAACGTGAAAGAGTTAGAATATGGAGGCAGTTTACGAAAAAACTAAAGGTAATACGGAAATATGGAAAGATTGATTCATTTATTTATTAACATATTGGAGAATTACAGTAGCACAAGCACAACTCAATACAAAACTGTTAACTGTGTGGACGATACCATAAAGCATTACACTTGTTTACTATAGGGTCCACCTTGTTCAATTCATAACATTTAGAGACGTACACATGTACACTTTTATATAGCCAAAGACAGGAAATCATCATATAGGGGCTAATAGGGCCCCCCCCCTATTAGCCCCTCTATGATGATTTCCTATTTTTGGCTATATAAAAGTGGGGGGCATAATACAGTGGGGGGAAAAGGGGTGGGTGCATGGGATTCAGATTTTACGGGGGCCAGTTTTGAATTGCAGCCATGCGTAGGTGCCCTTTGAGAGCAGTTTTGAAGGAGTCAAGGGTTTTGCATGTCTTAATGACCGTTGGTACTAGGGCGTTCCACATTTTGGTGGCAAAAAAGGAGCAAAATTCATTTAAGTCCCTTGTTTGTGCCAAATCTGGGTTGAACATGGTTTGTTGAACTCCCTCTGGTGTTGTGGGTGTGGACGTTGACATTAAGGAAGTATTTAGATGAGTAAATGGGTATCTTGGTGGTGTATCGAATCTTGTGGACCAGACCCATTGCAAGATGCTGTACTCTGTCGTCAACCCTAAGCCATTCCAACCTGTCAAAGTGGGCAGGGGTGAGGTGGGGTCGGGGAGTGAGGCCAAGTAGTAGCCTAGTTTGTTTTGGGAAGTCTGGAGCCTTGTTTTAAGGGCCTTTGAGATGCTGTGGTACCAAGAGGTGCATGCATAGTCGAAGAAACCTTGTACGAGGGCTAGGGTCTTCAAGGTGTTTTTGTTGATCAGTGAGGAGATCCTGTATAGGAATCTTGTTCTTTGGTTGACTTTTTTGATTACGTTGGTGGCCATTTTATCACCGGAAAGATTTGCCTCCAGGATGGAACCTAGGTAGGTAATTTCATCTTTTCGTGTGATAATACGAAAAGATGAAATTCGTGTTGGGGGGGACGGACGGACGGGGACCGTTCACCTCCACCATCTGTTCTCTCCCCTCCAGGTAGGATTACATCCAGCTCACTGATGTGCTATCAAAACCAATTGCTTTTAGCTTGTTAACCAGTATGTAGTGCATGGTTCACGGTGTCAAAACCCTTTTGGATGTCCAGCAGGATAGAAATTATTCATTATAGGATAAAAGTGATCACTCAGAATCATTTTGTACTCATTTGCAGCAAGTAGCAACCCTTCCATAAGGGCAGCTACACACTGTACGATCAGATCGTTAAGCCAGCTATCTAGAAATGCTCGGGAAGGCATCACTATAGAGGGTATGTGCGTGACATCAACATCATACCGGAACACCTAAAGAGTGCATGCCTGGCAATAAACACTTTCTGGCCTTGACAGACCATACATCCAAACAGAAATGTCTCATCTGATTGTGTTAAACAACGTTAAACTCACTTTGCCACTCCATTTGGTGCCGTGTCATTAGTCAGAAATCCCTATCTCTAACCCTAACCTAAACATAACCGCAAGCACGGGAGCAGTGCATGTTCGCCAACCTTAATGCATGTTCGGACTAACGGGACTTCGGATCTATGGGCAGTTCCCCTCCATTTGCCACTCGATTTGTCACTCACTTTGTGCATGCGCATACCCTCCGTTATCCTTGCCAGATCTTCTCACAGTGCGAGCAAAACCTCAGCGAGAAAAGCCTGATCTTGCGTCAGATTGGGGATTTCATCGTCGAGCACCTAAATGGTCCCCGACAGCATAATCAGACCAAATATATTGCAGTGTGTAGTATTAGCCCTAAGGGGACAACTGGACCGAAACCATGCTTGGGAAAATATCCCCCACCTAATAACACAGCCACCCACTGTAGGGGTCATGTATTCAGGCCTTTACCATTCTCTTATTGTACGCCACTCATGCACTCGCCCACTAGAGAATATGGTGAAGGATGACTCATCATCCTTTCCCACATCAGACCATTCCCACATCAGACCAGTGTCTATGTTTTTTTGCATCGCTGAACTCTCAAATGTGCAATGTCATATTTTATTATTTTTCCCCTCACTGAAACCCAACTATAACACCCCTCTGCTTCAACAATGTAATTGTTGATGATCTGCATTTCTAGATAGATAGATAGATAGATAGATAGATAGATAGATAGATAGATAGATAGATAGATAGATAGATAGATAGATAGATAGATAGATAGATAGATAGATAGATATTTTTTCTTTTTTTGTCATTGCTTGCATGAAACAACTAAATTCAGTTTTGAGCTTCACCACTGACATACAAATAAATAACCATACTGTACAATAGTGCAATAGTGCTGGTGCAATGTAATAGTGCAAGACCAAGTCCATTTTCAGTACCCTTTTAATACTATAGAGGGGGCTCGGGATGGGGGGGGGCGGGGGACAGGTTGTTCATTCAGCAGCCTGTGGGTAAAAGCTGTTGGTCAGTCTGTTGGTTCTGGACCGGATGGATCTTCTACCAGAGGGCAGACGTTGGAAAAGATGGTGTGCTGGGTGGAACTGGTCCTGTAGGATGTTATTTGTACGGCGTAGGCAGCGGGAGGTGAAGACTGTGGAGAGCTCTGGGAGACTGGTCCCAATGATCCTCCCTGCAGCCTTGATCACTCTGAGGAGATAACTGGGAGACTGGTCCCAATGATCCTCCCTGCAGCCTTGACCACTCTGTGGAGATAACTGGGAGACTGACTGGTCCCAATGATCCTCCCTGCAGCCTTGACCACTCTGTGGAGATCTCTGGGAGACTGACTGGTCCCAATGATCCTCCCTGCAGCCTTGACCACTCTGTGGAGATCTCTGGGAGACTGACTGGTCCCAATGATCCTCCCTGCAGCCTTGACCACTCTGTGGAGATCTCTGGGAGACTGACTGGTCCCAATGATCCTCCCTGCAGCCTTGACCACTCTGTGGATGGCCTCCTTGTCTGCCCTGGTGCAGCTGGAAAACCACACCAGTAGCCCATAGGTGAGCACACTCTCTACTGCGCAGTGGTAGAAGTTAATCAACACTCAACAGAGCTTGTGGAAGTCCTGCCCATTTACGTTTCCTTAAAAAGAAAAGGCGTTGCTGTGCCTTCCCCACGGTCCTCCAGGACAGGTCGTCGGCCACAGTCAAGCCCAGGAACTTGGAATTCGAAACCCTCTCCACCTACTCATTTCCGATGAAGAGTGGGGAGTGCCTGAGATGTCCGGACCTGCATAAATCAATGATAATTAAAGGACCAAGCAGTCCTTTATTGTTTTTGTAGTTCTTTTTTCTTCTTCCGCCAAAAATAGCAGTTCTGGCTGAACCGTGCAGTCGGTTCTCGCGAAATTTGGAGATATGGTAGAGGGCCATGCCAAACGGTGAGGATGCGAAGCCCACAACCATTGGCCAAAGGGTGGCGCTATAGCACTCAATTGAAAATGCAAACTTTGACCACGCATAGCTCATGAACCGTTTGACCGTCGGCAATGACACTTTGATTCACATATGCGTCTCCTCATGCCGAACAAGCATTGTGCTCTTACTTTTGACCTCTGACCTCTAGATCACCCGCCATTTTGAATTATATGAAAATCAATTAAAATGCATCTCCTCCCAGGATCTTTGATCAAAATGCACGAAAACTTCTACACATGAACTTTGGACCTATACGGACATGGGAAAGTATAGTATGTTTAAGTGAATAAATGAAGGTTTTATGAGCCAATGAAAATTGCTGTTTTGTGAAATGTTGTCTTTACTTTGTTCTGTTGTAGTGCCTGTGGCTTTGCTGACCTCTCCTGGTCTAAAGTGCCTCACCTGTCAATCACCTGAGGGTTCTGCTGGAGGTCTGGCTGCCACACCCTGTGTCAGCTGTTCTTGATTAGATGCAGGCTATATAAGAGGACCTGTGGCCAGCAGCTCATTGTCTCCCAAACACCCACACTGAACAGTTGTGTTCCCTTGTTGTTGCTGTTATTAGTTACGTTTCAGAAGGGCTGGTCCTAAGTATTCTTTTTGGTGTCCATCAGTCCCTGTTTTGCAATGCAGGATTTTAAATAAATGTGTAATGTCTTTGTAAACTTTTGATCTGACTTTGTGTCCTTTTATGTTAGCCCTTTGTTGAGCCAAGTTAAGGGCCGTAACAATGCTAGAAACTGATTTGTTTAGTGGGAAACATGTATAAAGAACTTGATCCTGGGCCCAGGCCGTAGCGTAACGGTCTGGGCACCGGACTGGTGATCCAGTCGCGGTGTGCCGCGGGTTCGACTCCCGGACCCGACACGGCCTTTACCGCATGTCATCCCCCCATCTCTCTCCCGTTTCCTGTCAGCCTACTGTCTGTCCCTTAAGAAAAAATCAATAAAGGCGTAAGCCGCAAAAAAATATCTTGAAAAAAAAAAAAAAGAACTTGATCCTGATTAAATCAGGTTCTTTACTCATGAATTGATAGTTTCAGTTCAGGTTTTTTGAGCTCCTCATCAGAATCTGGTACATTTTCTGGTTTATACGCAGTCAATTCATTTATCTTTATCAGTGTTGTCAAGTAACTTAAGTAATATACTACTTTCAGTAATATTATTACTTTTTTCCAGTAATATGTAACTTAACTAGTTACTTTCACATTTTGAGTAATACTATTACATTTACTTTTTTCCAAAAGTAATATTATTACTATTTTCACGAGCCTTGGTGGAACTGTGGGTTTGAGTGTTTATTTATAAACACTCAAACCGCACCGCACCGCACTGTAGACTGGATAGGGGTCAAGTTGCTTTGTACCGCTCTAGATCTAGACTTTAGAGCGGATACGGAAACGATGCACACTCGTCGGTACGTATGTGTGAAGTATCGGATGCAGAAGGGCGGGCCTTAAACCGTCCGGAACACGGAACAACAACCTAAACTAGTGTGTGTAACTCGTTAGACTGCACGGTTAGAGAGAAGAGACGTAAACAAACTAAGCATGGAGGAGGTGACAGAGACACCGGCACAACAAATCGTTATAACATTCAATACTTGGAAGTATTCGCATTATTTTGAGTATGTCCGCGATCGAGACAAGATGAACATTATTGTCCGCTGCAAGTTGTGCATAGGGAAGAAGCTATATTCCACATCGAATCTACTTCTATGTGTACAAATGGACCCATCATCATGTGTACACTATACAGTACACTTTTTAGAGTTAAATAAACACTGCAGAATAGGGGAGGGGGGACTGCTAATGTTGAAAATGCAAAGTAAGATTTTTGGGGACAAAATATGCAGTTACTGGAGGTGAGAGAAAAAAAGTAATAAGTAATAAGTAATAAGTAACTAGTTACTTTTCTCAGGGAGTAATAAGTAGTGTACCTTTATTCCTTTTTTTTAAAGTAATAAGTAATAAGTAGTATATTAGTGTTAAAGTAATATTTCTTATTGCTTATTGCCTTCCTGCTTGGTCCTGCCTTATCGCTACATGCTTGCAGCGATTCTTTTCTAGTTTCCTTTGTTTTTGATGTATTTAGAGCTAAGTTGTGATTGCCGCACCATGCCACCAAACCCTGCTGACACACATGACTTTTCTTTTTTGAGTGGTGCAACCACTCCAAGGAACAGCAATGTCCGTGTTCATCTATGTGGCCATGAGCACCAGTATATGACTATGAGTATCACCAGTAGGGGCGTTGTTGTGCCAGAAACAGAGAGAGAGAGATAGTATTAGTGCTGCACTGTTGCCTGTTAATGAGAGAGAGAGAGAGAGAGGAGAGAGGAGTGGAGGGGAGTTGCACCACTCAGTTCACACAGGTGTGATTTTTTTCCCCCTTTTTTTTAATAACTTTATTTATAAGATTTTCAATTTTTAGGTGTGATTTTTTTTAAACAAATCACATTAATGCATGAGCATCATGGTCATCGAATGTGAGTTTTCAACCATGACTTCCGACCATATTTACTGATGTCTTTCCTATAAATCACAATGCAAATGTCAATTGCAGTGGTGTAAAGTAACTAAATACATTTACATTTAAGTACAATTTTGAGGTATCTTTACTTGAGTATTTCCATTTAATACTTTTACTCCACTACATCTCAAGAGGCAAATATTATACTTTTAACCGCACTACAATTTGAAAACTTTAGTTACTTTGTAGATTTTGATAATCATTACGAAACATACATTAACCACTTCAACCCTATAAACATTTTGGCCATTTGAAAACAACAGATCTATAAGCCCACAATGCATCACGATTTGAGCTTTTAGATCTGCCATTTTTACAAGATTTTTATACATTTGAAAACTTGTGAAATGGGACATTCTGCATAACGAGTACTTTCTACTTTTGCACATTTTGACACCATTACTGTTAGTAAATATTAAATATTAAGTAAATATTGAATTCCGGATTTTAACTTGTAGCAGAGTATTTCTACTACAGTATTGACACTTGACACATACTGAAGTAAATAATGTGAGTACATTTTCCATCACTGGCCAATGTTCCTGAAGCTCCAGCCATCCGTGCCCCAATAACAAACCCTCTTTCACAGTCACTTACATCTTGTCCTATTGCCATCTAGATCTAAAATGGAGGTCAAATGGGCCTGCTTAGCATTTTTATAGATGCCACGAGCATAATTGGATGTTAATTGCTTAATTTCATCAAGCTTACACCTGTATGGAAGCAAGTTTCTCCTAATATTCAGTTATTTTCTTCAATTTGTTTATCTGCTTTCGGAAGGATGCATGTCTGAAAAATATGAACAACTAGGAAATTATAGATTCTGTACAATGTGAAAGTGAACAGACAGTGTATACTGTATATTGGCAATGTAAATGTATGTTTTCTCATGCCAGCTCCTTTGAATTGAAATTGGCAGCAGTGCTAACCACTGCACCCAGGTGCTGAAATTACCAGCTGACCATGTTGGAAGCTGATCACTGAGCCGATACTCGCTGCAAAAGGAACTAGTCAAATCAAACGTGTCTGCCACAGCTGCAGCCTTGATCAAAATATATTCTTCTCGTCTTTGTTAGACGAGAAAATAGTCATCACACACTACTCAACACTTAAAGGTATATTCAGTGATTTCACCTAATTCAAATATCACTTCTTTTTTTGTTTTGTTGTGATAATCCTCCCTACTATAGAGTGTGCTGACCATATAAGGAGTTCATCCCTGTCCCAAGTTAACCCCTGTGGGTCAAAAAACCTTAGGTTAAATAAGTTTTTGACTAGGTGGCCCAGCCTTCATCCAATCAGAATAGAGAGGGGCATTCCGCCAATCCTGATCGAGCGGGGGCGGGCCTTGGTCTGTGTGCTGTTGGCCTGTCGTGTGTCCCCCCACTATAGTGCGTGCATGTGCACATCATGTTACCGGGGCGGACCGGGGGGGGGGGGGGGTTCCAAATCACCTAAATCACTGAATGCTCCTTTAATTGTCTATGAATCTGGGCACTGCCATGTGATGTTACTGGAGTCATCTCTACTATATGCCAGCACAGAAACTTTATTATTTTAAAAGCACAAAAGTATTAGCATAAAATGATCAAAAATTACTTAAAGTAGAAAAACTAAAAGTATCTATTATGCAGATTGCAGAATGAACCATTTCACAATTATGTTTTCAAAATTTGTCAAAATCTTTTGAAAATAGCAGATCTACGAGTTTGTAGATCGGCTATTTTCGAATAGACAAAGTATAAAATGGGTTGTAATTGGTTTATGTATGGTTTGTAATAATTAATCGTAGAAAACTAAGGTTTTCAAATAAGTAAAAAATGCAATATGTGTAGTGGATTGAAAATTGGTTTCTCAAGTATATACAATGATATTTTTAACCCAATCCAAAGGTTCTCTCAGCAGTATTTCATCATCAGTAGAGCTGTTTTCACTGACCACTGTATATTGTACAATATAGCAGCCATGCTGTGTCTCTCCACAGTTAGGCTTTGGATAAAAGCCCAATCAGATACCACAAGATTACATATAGATTATACAAAGATTATTCATTCTTAACTTCACAACAGAGCAGGCTGATGGTTAATAATTCAGAATCTGCACAGAATGTGTAAATTACAGTGTGCTACAATGGATTTTCCCACCTCTTTCTTTTTAACATCCCGTGGAGAAAACGGCTTTGATTTTTGAGTAAGGTTTAACACTGTTGCGACTTAAATTATACGGCCCATAAAACTCATCTAATTAGAGAATATTAGCTATGCAATTTCTGCCGTCTCTTTCTTTTCTCTGCATTAGATCTATTATGCAATTAGAACTTCCTTATTTTTAAACACTTGGGTACCTTGGGCCCCAAGAAATGAGTGTCCCCTCATTTCTTCCCTCTACACCAAATCTCTTCGGAAAAAATAGCAGGTCTACAAGCTGCGTGGAAAAAAATAAGTTGTTGTTTTCGCTGGTACTTTTAAAGCAGCTTCTATAGGCCAATGTCCAAGCCAAGGTGAGGACTTTCAGGACTATATATGAGAGAGAGAGAGAGAGAGAGAGAGAGAGAGTTCATAGGCGGCGGGTGCGTTTTACCTTTGGGTAGGCTACAGAATTGCGTTGGGGGGGGACTGCCGCCGCGGATTTATTTATTTATTTATTTCCCAAATGGTCTAAAAATGAGTTATTTTAGCATACTTTTACCAATGAATTAGCCTATACACAGACAACGACTGATCAGCCTATTTTGGACGATATGGGTCTTTTCTCGAGTCAGTGTGTAGTCTCACTAGTCTGTGTAGGGTTAGGTCTCTTTGGTGAATTGTCGTGAATATGTCACGACTACCATGAAATTCTGACACGCTTTGATGTTGTGGACATCTGGCTAGGTGAAAACAAAAGAAACCCGATTAGCATTTGAGTAGCCTACTTTTTAACACCTCTTGGACGGCCAAGACAGACTGTTGCCTCGCAACAATTGAGGAACAACAGGGGAGGCGCTGTTTTCCCGAATATTTGACGATGGGATTCTCATATTTCCGGCGGAGAGGTCCAAAATGTTTGGAATTCCCAGAAAATATGTAATGTAAATGTAAAATGTCCACGAAAATCTTCATGGGGGCCTAAAGGGGCCCTGGGAGTCTTCATGGGGGCTGCGGCCTACGTCGTTGCATCAGGAGCAATTAGGGGTTCAGAGTCTTGCTCAAGGACACTTTGACACCAACTCTGGGGGAGCCCGGGATCGAACTGGCTGGGAACCTTGCGGTTTCCATCCGGTCGTTCTACCGGCCACTCTACTCCCAAGCCACTGACCCCTCTGAGCCTCCAAAACGTCTCTGTCACATTACCTGTGGTCCACAGACTTGGACCCCTTCTCTATTCCCCAACCAAGCGAACCTTGGGGGACAGAGCCCCCAGCCCCCCACCCTGTGGAACTCTCTCCCAATGGAGATTTGTCATGCTATGTTCTAACAATGGACTCTTCTTTTAAGGCTGCCTTGAAAGGACACTTATGCAGGCTTATGGCAAATAGTTGTGTGTTGTTTTGTTTATTTGTTGCGGTTGTTCATTGTGTTGATGTAATGTAAAGCATCCTTGGGTTTATGGAAGGATTAGCTATATAAGATCAGGCAATTATTATTATAGAATAGGAATGATAGAGTTCATGTGATTACGTGTTAGTGAATGCTTATAACTTTAAGAGGGTGCTGAATGTTGACTTATGCAATAGCCGTTTATAGCTCCACAAGTGATGCTACATCTTTCTATATGTGTCTGTTATGTCAATGAATACATTACAAGATGTAATCACCCTGTCACAACTCCTTTCAGCTTAAATGCTTTGACTAACGTGTTTTAGACAAGCATTTGTCTGATGTAACACATTATATGATGTAGGCAAGGGATATTCAACTGGCGGACATTTATTGTGGCCCCTGGAGAAATATATGAATTTATTTATCTTATTTTATTCAAAGGTTTTTTGGTGAGTTTTTTTGGCGTGCTGTGTGTGTGGCTGTGTCCCTGGGTCTGTCCGTCCCGCTGTGTCCCTGTATCAATGAGGGCAGTTTCTGCCAATGCTTTTCAATGGGAAAACAAGAACTGATCAATTATCAGTTAACTCATTCAGTGCCACCTGCTTGACACCAAAGTGTAGAGGTTGTGCCATTTTTGGCCATTGTGACACAAGGCAATTAAAATCCGTCGTCACGTGCATGTCATCACGTGCACACCGGATTAGATTAACCTTTCTTTTTAATCTATAAAATATTTACATTTCATAGCACAATTCTGGAGATATAAGGCAGCCACTGTTAATTAACACATTCTGAGCCCCACACGGCCTACCGCGGACCCCCACGACGACCTCCGCGGGGACCCCCGTTGGACCCGGCGATCCGCGGACCCCAGCGATTTTGACACATGATTCAGAGATGTTCTTTGTACCTGCCAAGCCAATGTCAACACTACATCCGTCAGCTGTGCGTGAGGTGAGACATATAATGGCTTGGAGAATGTTCTACGAGAGTGCACAAATATAACCAAATACAAACAGTCCATATGTATGTATTTCCATCAGTTCATTGTTATAAAAGGGTCCTTTGGTTCCATTTGTAGTAGGCTAAGGCTACACTGTCAGTTACAGAGTCACCTCGACAGATCCTGTTGTTGTTACTGTTAAATCAGCTCTGCTTTGCTGCGCTGAGGCATCATGGCCCTCGCACGTCCGCTTCGACTATGGCATTAAACGTGTCTGGTTGCGTCCCCCCCTCTATGGGTTGCGTAGAAAGGCAGCCAATCAGAACTAAGCGTCAGTATGACTATATGTCGAAGTTTTCATGGCTATTCCTAGACCAGTGCTTTCCAAGCCACTGGTAAAAAGCTTGTATTTCCTTTGTCTTGGCCGGTGGCTCTATCGGCTCTTGAAAGGATAGCATGTCATTTCAAAATAAAAAAATGTTTTTTTACAATAAATACGTCCTTTGAGACCTGTATACTTGGCAAAAGCCAATTAACAATATCACTGCCATGTATCTGTTTAAGCCTACCTGTTTTCAATTATAGGAGCCAGATTCAGGAGTTTGCTAGCTCTTTCAATTACCAGACCCAAAACTGTCCCGGACAGCCAACTTTCTGTGCAGCGCTCAGCCTCACTTATGACTCTAAGCTCTGTTCCTCTCGTACAGTAATAGGATCAGGGCTCAGAGGCCGCTACCGCATGATGGATGAAAGATTAAAGAGGGATTGTAGAGATTGAAGGCACATTTAGCTCCCTGCTGAGGTCCAATTTCCAATCTCCTCGCGCGGGGCAGAGGGGACTGCCGCCATGCAGATGAGATCATTGTGGTGCAGGGGGACCATGCAAAGCGGAGGCCAGGGAAGTCTCTGAGATGTGTGGGGACAGGGAAAAGCATTTTAAATCACAGCTTTCCCTTTACCCTGGAGAACCAATGTCAGGTATGGTCGTGGAGGTAACGGAGGGGGGTTATACTTTTAAAATATGAAGATGATAGGTTTGTGATTATAGGTTACAGCTTCAAAATGGTTGTGAATTGATGCAACAACAGTGTTGATTTCCTCTCTTAGGGAGCTAGCTCCGCCGCTTGTTAAATCCTGTCAGAAAAGACGGGTGGCTTAAGGTCCAATCATTAAACCTTTCTATCTTGAGCCTGTGATACATTCAAAGTGTGTTTTTTAACTGTCCCTTCACATGTCTATTTAATACAAGCTGTCAAATAATGCACAAAAGCTTTGGAATATTACCCGAGCCTTGCAGGTCTTTCCACAAGCAACTTCATTAGCTCATGCCTTTAGTTCACAGATGGGAAACTTTATTAACAAGATCAGGGGGCCTTTCTTGAGCAGGTGGTGTACGAAGTATGAAGTATGAAGTAGAAATTCCCTGCTGTATTTCACAATTTAATGCTGTGCTGCCGTTTACGTTTTTACTGTTTAGGACTTTACTAATATAAAACAAGCTAAGGCACAACTTGTGATTCCCTGATCCAAAATGAATATACTGAATATAGCACCACAGAGAGAATAACCATTGTTAATGCTACAATCTTGGTGGTTAATGAATAAAACATTACTTATAATAACCAATCTATGCAGGTACAGTATGTTGACAAAATATAACTAGTACATCTGCAGTGGTTGGAGCTGGTCCACCTACTTGTTGTCAGTGCCAGTAAAGTTATTGTTAGTAGATCGGCTATTTTCAAAACAAACCACGTATGTGGTACCTGGCACGAAATATCTTTGGACGGGAGTCCACGGCCAAACTATGCTTTTGGCGTCCTTGACACAAAGAGGGATGAGGGTGGGGTTTGGGGGTACGATATGGGTATAAATAAATGGGAGGTGCAGGCCTCACTTCGGGTGATACTGAAGACAGTTTTTCAGAGAAGCGCACCTTTGGGATACAAAGTTTAACAGTCACGATGATGAGAGCGAAGGGAAATGTCACATCTTGTGAGTATGTCAGCGTCTGTCCTTTCCAGGGATGGATTAAGACTCAGGAGGCTCCTGGGCCAATTATCTTCTAGGGTAGTGGTTCTCAACCTTTTGGCGAAGAGATTTGGTGTAGAGAAAAATGGAGATGGCAAAGTACAGATCCCTGGGGAACCAAGGTCAACAAAGTGGATTAATTCTGCAAATTTATCTTATGTTATATCTGGTGGTGAAGTGATTGAGTTGACCCGGTGTGACAAGGTCAACGGCGTGACATCGCACACCATCTGTTGTCTGAAAGGGAGCTTCAAAGAGGACAAAGTTAGAGGGTATGTTATGCTGTAGTTCCTGCGTTGCTCAGTGCGCTCTTTAACCCCCACTCTGTTTACAGGATAGGGTTCTTCCTATTTTAAAGCAAAAATCCAGATACTGAAAGAGCTATTCTGACCTGAGATCAGATTCTAAAAATGTCCTTACAGTTTTCTGTAAAAGCTATGTTTCCATGTCAGTCGTTCTTTGATTTTTCAAAAATAGTAGACCTACAAGCTCGTAGCGCGCCACTCGGTGATGCGCTATGAGCTTGTAGATCTGCTATTTTTCAATAGCTAAAGCATAACATGATGCTAACACCAAAAGAGGTTCCCGCCCAAAATGGGTTAAAGCAAAAATCCAGATACTGAAAGAGCTATACATTTTAGTTAATACTATGAGAAGGTGGTGGTTGGATTTCAAAATGTTGATGATGTCGTGCAATATGCTAGACATAGATGCCATTTAGCAAATTAAACCCTATATATACTTCATTGACCGGATTCCCCCAGGGTCTCTACTTGGCCTCCTTACTAGACAAACACCTTTGCCTGAAAATAGTCAATCTACTGATTTATTTTTAGCGGAATGTTTGCCTATATGGCATTCCCAGATTATAATTGCTCCTGATGTGCTGGTTGGTGCTTTGCATGGTTTTCCGCCTCCATTGGTGTATGAATGGGTGAATGTAATGCACAATCTATGTAAAGCGCCTTGGATAAAGGTGGTAAACAAATGCACCATTTACCATTTAATTATTTGGCTTACTGGCAGAGTGCACAAGAATTAAAACAAAACGGTATGGTTACTTGTTATAGTATACCTTCCCTTCCCTGTCAGTCAATACTCTGGTACCGTCTATCTGCCGAGGGTCTTACATTATTATGTAGGACAAGCGGTAAAGAAAATAATCAAGGGGTTTGTATTATTATGTAAGACATGCAGTGCAGAAAACAATGAAACATTCATCAATATGGCGAGGGCCCTGGATGAACTGAACTCTACCCTGGAATGAGCTTTATAAAGTTGACTGTGGCATTTACAAAGAAATATAGCAATCAAAAATTTCAGGAATATATCAGCACTTCTTCTGATCCTACTGGGTAAACTTATGTGCAAAGGTCAGATATTCCCCAGGTGCATACTGTCTGACCCAGTTACTTTTGCACAGACACATTTTGAGTCGTTCTTTTATTTTCCCGAACGATGACTCACCCAAGTTAAGTACTTGTCCAATTGAAGTATCACCCCTCTTTCGCACTACAGCTGAGGAACAGTGTCTTGTAGACAGGATATGCCATTGCATTAGCCTTCTGGCAGGCAAGGTGAAACTCTTATGTGCTTCAAGGAGGGAGAGAGAGCTTTGGATCAGTATGGCCCAAAATAACTCTCTGGCCCATCAATTTTTTGGGGGCCCCATCATTATTTCAAGCAGAATGTGCTCTTGGGTTTGGAAAATGTGAACTTCACAATCTATGCAGCAGTCTTCTGTTTAATAATACATCCCCATGTTTGTCCTGCAGAGTCCTGCAGCAAACTGTCTCTGCAAAGTTTGTTTAGAATCATTCAGCAGACACTCTGTAAGGATAAAGGATCTAATGAGAACGTCATTGAGAGAGAAGTCAACTTGTGAGAATATAATTTGCACATGCAGGGTAATTAATCAAAACACAATTATATCTGATCCATCAGCCCATGTCATTTTCATCCGAAGATACAATAACAGAGTTCAAATAAGAAAACGCCCGTTCCAAATTCCTGTTCCAATCCTGTTTCAATTCCCGTTTCCCCCCCCCCAAAAAGGAAACCCCAAAGTGGACTGATCCACAATTTAGAGGGGATTAATCTCCACATATTTGGTTTTATCTAATGCTAGTTGAGTCATGGCGGCAGAAGAAGCAGAACAAATCCAGATTTCGTTTGAGTGAACGGAGCCAAAAGACAGGGCATGCCAATACGCCTTCCAGAGCCTGACCGATGCCAGATGTTTGGGTCCGATGCCGATTACAATACAGGACAATGACAATCCACATGTTTCTACTGATATTTTCTAATTAAAATGGGAAACATTTTTCAATTGATTAGAAAAATATATTATAATCTATAAACAACACTTATAGATTATGAGACTATGAGCTTGAAGATCGACAATTTAACTATAATGACATACTAAAACTAGGGGTTGATTGTGGTTAAAAATCAGGACACATTGGCAGCATAATTGCAAATACGTCAAAATAGTAAGACGTCATCCACTATATCGGATGGGCTGATCTTAATAAATGCCTGTGAAGCTGGCCAATAGACAGTGTATGATGCCCTCAGTTATGTGTTGTGCATCTGTAGGCCTATAGTAGTCACGTCATATTCTTGATATTTGAAACAGTGGTGCCGGGAGCCTTTTGCCAGCAAAAAGTCTGTCATCCCTATCTGACCCTGGCCACGACAGTGCACAGGCATATGATTAGTGGTGTCTTGCAGACCGACACAGCCGGAGTGTTTTGTCTTAATGTGAGATGATGTGCAGCCCATGGGCAAATGCACCAATTCATCAGAGCATTAAGGCAGCATGTACCACCGCCTAACACCACTGACATTTATTAAAATGTGACCCAGAGTGGAAGTTACTGTCATAACATAGCAGAGACACCCTCTGAAAACCAGCTGCCTGGAGAGTTTGGCAGCTTTGACTGGGGCCAGGCTGACCCAACAAACAAAGTAAACATTTGTTTAGGGCCCTGCAATTGTTTCGGGGGCCCTGGCCCGTCCCTCCCTCCTTCATGTCAGAGTGGCTGTCTAAGTGTCTATGTTTACAACTTCAATGACAGGATCAAGCAGAACTACCCTTTGTAATCACGAAAATATAGAAAAAGAAAAACACTGTTAGAGTGAATTGTGGGAACAGCAACCAGGTATACCCTGTGTTCTCTCCTATCCAAGTTTGAGGTCAGTAAATAACAGTAACTCTCTCTCTCTGTCTTGCTAACCCCAGGGCAGTGCATCTCTTGGTCTGTTTGTGTCTTGCTTGCTTAATACCAGCCACTTCCAGGGCTGTGTTCAGTGCACATTGCACCTGACCAAAAAGAGTGAAAAAGGGTTTAATGAACAGCAATGGCAATAGTGTTTATAAACTGCAGCTTGGAAAAGATAACGGTGTTGCTTGTGATTCCTGAATATGCTTTCTTGCTGCATGCTTTCAAGTAGCAACCGGTGTGCGGACGAGTCCAGACAAGCACACATCATATTTAATGAGACAATGATTATAAGTCTCTCAGTCAAGGTTTAGTTACAACTCTGGACTAATACAAGATGGAAATAAATCAATTGACACTGACAGTTTGAGAACAATCTCATGCCAGATGCTGCCTATAAATTATTCTGAAGAGAAGCTCATCATGGAAGCTATCATTTTGGTGCAATGTTGTTTCTTTCTTTCTATTCAGAATCATTACTGCAGGTCAGGGAAACTACTAAATCGTGGGAGCGGTGGCTGAACTGCCTATAGGTCATGGACGGTGTTGTACAGTGATTTGTCTCCCTCCCAATTCGACTACCCCAACCAAAGCAGACCCAAAATAAATTGCAATAGTAATCGTTCAAGGTTTTTTATGATTCTTAGGGTCTTCATCATCATCATCATCATCATCATACTATAATTCTAACAATGTCTGAGTGTCTGTGTGTGTGTCTGTCAGAAACACCGCCGTAGCTCCTCATTGCCTGAACCAATCGCTCCCACTTTTCACACAGGCATTGACCATATGAATATGGAGGGCGTAACGAAGCCCCTTTTTTGATTTGACACATTAATGATTATTAATTAATTTATTAGTGAATAAAAAACGCACCGGGCGCAGTACCCCCCACGGCCACAAGGGGGAAAATATCTCACAACGGGTAAGGGCTAGTCCAAATAACATATTAAATATTTTTGTATTGAAACATTGTCAATCATGGTAAATTCAGGGGTTGATAGTTGGTGTACCATACCATTACAAACGTTTACATTTTAATTATGCTTAAGTAGCATGTGACGTGTCAAACTAGGGGGTTTCATGATTCTGAATCCATTCCAAGCATTAGTTTTCCACAAAAAACACACATGTGCCCAAATGTGATGACCTCATCATTTGTGACGATGGCTATGGCCGTTTTTAGCCGAAGGAGTGTTTTTCGTGCAAAACTAATGCTTGGAATGGATTGAGAATCATGAATAACCCCTAGTTTGACACGTCACATGCTACTTAAAGCATATTTAAAATTTGAAATTCTTAGCCTTATGTTTTTCATGGTACCCCAAATTTCAACCCCTGAATTTACCATGATCCACAATTTTTCAATACAACAATTTTTAATATGTTATTTGGATGACCCTAAGGATCACAAAAGAATACCTTGAACGATTACTACTGCAATTTATTTTGCGTCAAACCTTAGATTGATTAGCCATATTGGTTCTTCTCCTGGAGGGTCCCAGGTGGTGAAGGAGTCTAGTGGTGGTGCACTGCTCGATCACCATATTTAACCTTTATTCAACCAGTGAAAATACATTGAGAGTTGAGGGAAAGTCTCTTTTGCAAGTATGCACTGGCCAAGAGTCAGGAATGTTACACAAAGTTCCATGCTTAAAATTGATGATACAAGACAACTCAATTTAAGGACCCCAATGGAAACAAGCCATAGGTTTTCTTAGACAAATCCTTTTAGCAGACCTTTGTATTGTACTGTACTTCCCTGTGCTTGTCCACTAAGATTGGCCGCCCATCTTTTAGTTTTTGTGGTTAAACATTGCAAACTAATAAAGTATTCAATCAATTAATCAATCAATCAAACTCCCTAAAACAAACATACATAGGCTACAGAATACCAAACACGTCTCAATGTCCTAAAAACAAAACATAACAGTATCCGACCAAATACATACAATAAAGCCATGACACAATAAAAACACAACTAAGATTACCACTATAAAATTACACAACTATAAAACATCAGAGCAGGTACAACTATTGGCAAGCATCTCCATTACCATCCTTATGGGATACTTACCCTGATCTTACATAAGTAAAAGGTATCTGCAGTAGCAGTAGCTGCAAGAAATACTATGTTACAGATAAAAGTCCAAGAGAAAGAAATAGAGTCCGCAACACTGGTAAGGAATAACTCAGCTCCACTGGTTTATTAATTCAACGTTTCGATCACTGGGATCTTCTTCAGGAATCATTCCTGAAGTAGATCCCAGTGATCGAAACCCACCTAGGGTATGGGCGCTGATGATGTGGAGGAGAGAACACAGTGCTTACAGTATCCCCAGCGGGAATCAAACCCGGGACCTTCTAGCTGTGAGGAGATAGCACTGCCGACTGCACCACCATGGCCCAAAAAATAAGTACTGAAAATTGGAAATACCTCAAAATTGTACCCGAGTAAATCTACTTAGTTACTTTAGTTTACACTACTGGTCAGGACTGAGGTAATGGAGTGTAGCGGGGGCCCCGGGTACACGCTAGCCCAGCTGCGTGGCTAGTGTGTACCCAAGGCGGGTAGAGCCTGGATATATATATATATATATATATATATATTGGATGTTGCCACAAATAAAGTGTTCCAGTCCAACACGCTGAGGCGGAGTCGAACATGAATTATAAACAATTAGAGTATGATGAATGACAAGCATTCATTCAACTATTGGCTATTCGTGTTAATGATTTTATGTCTGAAAACAGAAGAGATGTTGTTGTAGCTGCAGGCGTGCGGTGAGTATTACTATTAACCATCCTGTCAGCCGGTTAACTGATAAGTTGCGTCTCAGAAACGTACAGTCAGTGACAAGTGGTGGACAAAGTATGCACGCACATTGTATAATCAGAAACACACATTTTGTCCCGTGTGAAGCCATTTCACAGTAAGAGTATAGTCCAGGCTAATTGAGAAGCTTGTGAACGTTCAGGTAGAACAGGGCATCACACTTGGTATGTTGACCTTTTCTTTGGTTCCTGTGATGTCTGCTCCTGTTCAATTATCTCTGGTAATGCAGGTCATTGTTATTAATTTCCAATGAAGAAGAGAAACATGCATGCTCTTATTAATTTCCAATGAAGAAGAGAAACATGCATGCTCTAACGCCATACTGGCACTAGACTAATGGTGAAACAGTTAATCGAACTCGATTTAATCAATTATATATATTTTTTATAATAAGTTAATAATAAATAAATAAGTTCCAATTGTCACAGACAAAAATGTAAAATAATAATATAGCACGAATATAGCAGAGATGGACCAGCTGACTTCAAAAGTATGATATTAATCTTTGAAAAGTACAAAATAAATTAAAGTACAAAATTTGTTACATAGGATTAATTCTATTTTATTATACAAATTAGTTACATAATATGCACTTTAGTTACATTGTGCACTTTATGTATCTCCTCCACTCGTCTCTTTTATGCTCTAATCTATTTGTTATGCAAAAAAATGTTATATATTTTTACTTAAGTCTAGCAGTCAAGTAAATATAGCCAACTTTGTTCTTTGTCCTCCACTGACAGTGATGACGTCAACATTTCAGTTTTTCATGAATTATACGCATTTATTCCTCATTCCTTTCCACCAGTTTCATACAGTAGAATGAACTGCAGATTCTTGGAAGTCCTCGGCAGCAGTAGATAACAGATTATTATTGGAGACATATCCATAGTGCCTCATTGTGAGGGAGCTCAAGGGCTCTTTCATATGAATGTAATCATTTTGTTCTGACCTCTCCCCAAAAAGGCCCATCTGTCCTGATCCCTTATCCATAATTTATACATTACGGATAATTACTATGGACTTAGACAGTGTTATCTCAACTGCTCAATTAACAGAGTGTCCCTGTCTTCTCACCTCATCCACATTGCTAACAAAAGCCCAACCTCCTTTAAAAGTTGAACCTCTACAGAGCTTTTAGTGATGACAGTCTGACACTGAAGTCACTGAAGACATGCTCACACTGTACAGTCTTCAGTGACTTAAAGAACAACTTCAGAGCAGTGTGAACAGAGGTCTTCATCATCATCATGTAAAGTGGGCGTACTTGTCATCAAGCCGCCTTTTATGCTACAGAAACAGGAGATTGGCTCACTGCTCCATGGGCCTCATGCCTCGGCAAGGCTTACTTAAACATGTCAACAAGTTTCAACAAATAGCCGATCTACAAGCTCACAACTAGGCACGGTGCATGCAGTCGCAATTGAACTTGTGTGATTTTGTAGATTATCTTTGAACATTTTTGAATAGGGCTTAAATGGTTAATATTGTGTCATGAGCAGCTCTATCAATACTTATAATGGGGTCTCGCTCTCTAGCTGTATATAGGAAGGGCTATAGCGCCCCACAAAAATAAGTTGGCAAAAGTACAGGTAAAAAGCCACTTCAGCAGACACTGGTTCAGTGGTTCTCTGTGACTGGGCCCTGGGAAAACAGAGCATTGCCGATTTGGATTCTAGCTGTCTATGTCTAATCAAGGACCTAATTTAGCACTTGGCACACCGGTTAATGCAATCAACTGCCTGTTAGAATAGAAAACCAGCAGCAGTTTAGATCTGAAGTACCAGAGTTTAGTGCATGGATAATGTGCAGTAAGAGCTAAGTATTCATAATAGCTTGATTTATACTTACTTTACTATATTTATACTCTGATGACTTGAAAATGGAGGACCCTGATTAAACAAGTCTTAGTGCTTTTCATGGTTTCATCCTCAAAGTATCATTTTTTTATTGACTTGTGCTTTCTTTGAAATGTACCCATTCTACATACTGTGAAATAAAAATTTCAAATCAAAAATCTAATCAAATAGTTGTGTAGTGCAATGAAAATGGGGTGTTGCGAGTGTGTAACTAAAAAAAAGATCCCAACCTAGTGGTCTTGAGGAAGACAGTACACCCCTGCATGTCTTCTCCCTGTGCATAACTTTGGAATGCTAGTAACTTAACAGAAGTGTAGTTGTTTTAAATACTGAATCCTGATATATTTCCAGTACTTTCCATCATACTTTCAAAGTTTTATGTGGGCCAATTGGGCTAAATTCCTATTTCATTTCCATTAATTACAACCAAAAAACCAATTATATATACTTAAAGAGGTTCATCCCTTATTTCTGCAAGCAGTTTCTCAGCGGCTTATTATATTCCAGACATAGGAGCTGGATGTAATAGATGTTAATAGATTCATGCAATACAAAGTTGTAAGGATTCTATTTAAGTGCGAAACATAAAGATGACACATACTGTAAGGAGAGATGTGATATTTTAGTGATTGATAGGATTCAGTACTGCAGGCCTGAAGCCTTTGTATTACTGGCTCTCAATTCCCTTTTGTGTTTTTCTCTTCATTGAGATGGAGGAAGGAACGCTGAGAGGAGAAAAAGGTGACACGCGGGAGCTCTTGAGGCAGGAATCACACTGGCCAGTAAGCCCATTTTGAGACTCATAATCACCACGCTATCAGTGGACAATGATCTATGATATCATCAAGACAGAGTATAAAATACTGTAACTAAGACAAGATAAGATACATCACAGACAATAACAAGTGTTATACCAATACCGATTTAAGAACAGTACAAAGATTATTAAATGTAATAATCTGTATCTTGTGACATTGTATACGTATGTCTGTTATTGCTTGTATGACTTACTGTATTGTGTTTTTAGAGCTTTTATTATCGGCTGTAAAATGAATTGCCCAGCTTGGGACATATAATAAAACTTGACCTTGAAGACTGAAAAACATCATACTACTTTACAATAGTAGTTGCTAGGAGTTTGTGTTTTCTTCCCCTTTACGTCATAGACTGTACAACATATGTTGCAATGTGTATTGGTTGTTGTATTTAGGCACTTTTCTACCGGTAAAATCTTTTTGTGTGGGTTATTCATTTGCTACAATAAACAGCCTCCATTTATCTCCATTTGAGTTTTGTTCCTGTCAATGTTCGACAGTCCTTTTCCTTCACAGTTCCCTGTGTCCTTGAAGTCCAGCTCACAAAACAAGACTGGCAGAGAGAATACTACCGTATGTATAAACAGAGGCTTGCCAGTGAGCTAGTTTCAAACATTTCAAATTAAATGGTCCACAAACCACTAGAGGGCCGTTACGAGTGGCTTTTACCATTGTTCTATCATCAGCTCATTGTTTATTGGCTCTGGCAGATACATCTGGCCCCCCTACCATACAGCCTGGCCCGGGTCTAGCCTGGAAACCAGACAAATCTGCCACAGCTAAAAGAATGCCCTGGGCACTCCTCAGTTTGAACTAGAAAAAGTGCCCCTCGGGGCACAGGTCTCCACCAGGCCAGGTCAGGTTGTGGCCTCCTGGTGGCACTATAACAGGCCAATGTGAAAAGGGTGACATTTGATGTTACACCATTGATGGCAATTGGATGATTTGAGGCATTTTGTTAAAAAAAAAGTGTTTGCAAAAATCCACCTGTTGGTGGCGCTATAACAGGCAAAAGTGAAAAGGGAGGGATTATTCCTCAGCCTAGTAGGAAAGTCTGTGAAAGATTTCACGTAAATTGCACGCTGCGTTCATGATTTGAGGCTTTTATTTCAAAAGGGCCAATCCTGCAAACTTTGAAAGCCAATGTTAGCCAATTAGGATGGAATATGAAATATCGGACAGATCCATCTTGAACACATGACTATAGAGATAGCAATTTGCTGGATTTTTGGACAGAATCTGGAGGAGTAATATCAAAACAAAAGTGGCGCTATAACAGGCCGTTCTGGAAATTTGGGGGCAGAGGTTCATTGTTGGCATCCAGGGAGTGTGTGTGCAAAATTTGGCATCGACCGGGTTAACAGTGTCGGAGATTAGCTGTTCACAGACGGACAGACGGACGGACACAGAGACGGACCGATGGACGGACGGAGTGCAAAACTCTCTCTCCCCATGCCTTCGGCCTGGTGGAGACAATTACATTTCACTAACCCTAGAGTTGTAGGTGACCGATCAGAGCACACTATTTATCTTTTTTTTTTTACTGTGTTTGAATCCGTTTGTAACCACCCCTTGGAAATGAATCTTACACACCAAAGTTCCAGGCTATATCTACAGATCATTTCACACAGTGATATTAGTCTGGCCATGCCATAGGCTAGCCCGAGTCAGAACAATCACAACTGTTAGAACATGGAACGGGTAAAGTTCCTCTCCACCATCACCAGAAGAGACTAGGGGTTCGAATCTGCAGTTCATTCGGCTTGGTCGAACATCTACTTGAGCACAATTTGTCGTGTTCACGGGAGGGAAGCTGGGCAATCTTTGTTGCTGCAATGACTACATTTGGTGGAAAAGGGGGAAAGTAATTGCTACTCCAAATAAAGCAAATATATTGAAGTGATAAAACAAATTAGTCTGCAAAGCTATTTTTGGCAAAGATATTTGGTGTAAAGGGGAAAAGGGGGGCCTAGTAATAGGGGTTAAGTGCCTACGATGCTGTGCATCAACTCATTACAATATTATGTTTTCGTTTCCGTCCCTATTACAGATCAGATGGTAAAGATTGGGTGACTTATCTGTGCAGAATCTCAGCAGATCTGTCGTACCCTGAGGCATACACAACAATAATCTTTCAGTCACCATGGTGGAACGACAAATGGACAATATTTTGAGCATTGAAATACATGCCACCGAAAATTATTGTTGTACTATTTTGCACGTCTGAATCCCACGGTTTCCACTGCACTGGCAGTTCACCCATTAAGTAAAGCAAAGATTGGTTGTTTAATGTGATATTTTGCAAACTGGTGAAAGACATACACCACACCACAAAAAAGAGGTTCATTGATTGATACTTAAAAAAAATTGCTTCTCGATTCTTTCATTAATAAAAAAAAAGTAATCGATAGAATAATTGCTAAGAAAATACCGGTAATTGCTAGTTGCAGCAGCCCTGATGCTGCTCAGCGCAGAGGCCTGTCATACGTTCACTCATTTTCTCCCGCGTGGGAACTGGAGTGTGATGACCCAGCATGTCAGGTGACCGCGGCCAGGGTCAGACCTGTGCACTGCCACGGAGCCCCCCCCCCCCCCCCGGTCCCCACGTCTGATAAATGAGTGGGCTGTGACGAGCGGCCCATGGAGAAGCTGGAAAATGTCATGGTGGCTGGAGAGCTCAGTTGTGCTTTCCTATTAAGTGTCTTCCTTGCCTCCATACCTCTCTCAAATACCTGATAACTATGGCCAAAGGTCAGCCTAGTGGAACCAAAATCCATCTACTGTTTGTGTACTATATGTATATATATATATATATATATATATATATATATATTTTTTTTTTTCTATGCCTGCTAACTAGACTTGCACCTCCTACGGGTCTTTTTGGATGTGCAGGTCAGGAGTCCCTTTTTTGTCTCATATATATAATTATTATTTTTTGGTTTTCTGTGAATTAAATGCTGTCTGCGCAGGTGGGCCGTTTAAAACATTTCCCCCCCCCCCCACCTTGGTAGCCACAGATACGTCTCTACTTTTGCATGTGATGTGACAGACAACACAGTGCACTTTTCAATTCATGCCATTGCCTCCATCGTGTGTATGCATTTGTTTTTACGTCCCGATGCCCTGTCCAGGACAGGCTTCAGACACGCCTCCTCAGGGCACTTGGCTTAGATCTGAACCCATTTGATTTGGTGTTAGGAACCCGTTTGCGAACCCACACAACCCACAACCTTCCACCACTACACTAGGTTTGTCAAATAAATATTTGATTAAGGAATATGCATCATGTCTCTGTCTGTATGTCTGTACGTGTGTAATCCACGTAACTCGAGAACCGTTCGCCCCACCGACTTCAAATATCGACACACGCGTTCCACACCATCACTGTGTGTGTGTGTGTGTGTGTGTGTGTGTGTGTGTGTGTGTGTGTGTGTGTGTGTCTGTCTGTACGGTTGTAATGCACTCGAGAACCGTTTGCCCCACTGACTTCAAATTTGTTTCAGTGTCGGGTGGATTAAAGGTAATACATATATGTATGTAATCTGAAACCTACCATCGAGAGCCAGTTATACCCTGGCATTGGTGCATATCTTCATTACGTCACTCTCAAATCATGCAGCCACGGCATACGCATCTGAGCACCGGACAAACAACTTTACTTGCGCGCTCTGCTTGTGCAAGTAATAACTGGGTGGGGCATGCAGAACCAGCACAAAAAGCCCTCTGCCTTTGGACCTGATCACCCCTATATCTCCATATATGGATCTGCCTGTTCTGACATCACAACACGGGCACCGCTATTATGTCTCTTACCTACACAAGTGCATTTCATCTGTGCCAACCCAAAGACCATGGCCTGAGATTATATTTTTTCCCCTGTCTGTTATAGGCCAAGGAAGTCACTAAACATAGAGTATGCACATGCATCACCTTTCCACCTGGACACACACCCCCTCCTTCTAGACTGAGTGGCAAAACATTGAGCAGCATGGAGCATTGCGCTGAATTCCAAATACCTAAAATCTCTGCCACTGACTCACTCACACTCGGTCACTCCAGCAAGGCGGTGTTACGGTGGAATTGATGACCTGCTGATATATGTGACAATCGTGTAGACGTCAGTGTCTGAAAGTAAATCTTTGCAGTTTGGTTATTAGCAGAGTTCAACCTAGCGGTATTTAGGCCACGTATTTAAAGACCACCATGTAAGTTGTGTGAAGTCCCCAAGATGGTCACATAGTTCGGCAGGTCACCAATTTCACCGTAACACCGCCATGCCATGCCATGCCATGCCGAGTGGCCAAGATTTTGGGTATTGGAGTTTGGAAGCGCTCGTTGGAAATCACTCAACGGTACCTATTATTTTGTATTATAGTGAATAAGACATTTATATGTAGGTATACTATTTTCTTTTGGTATGTTCTATATGGGTGTGTCACATTATTATATTGTAAGTACTGTACATTATTTGATTTACTGTATACCCTGAAATGGTGAATAAACATAAGTCTAAAATAATCAACTAGGAAGGGCTGGCTTTATTGTCGAATGTTGTTTTAGAGCAGTGATTATAAGAATAAGTCCTTCTGCACACCTACAATGGACAGGTGCGTTGGATAACTGGAACTGATAAGTAGAGAAAAAGAATCCCGCACACTGTCTTCACTTGAGTTTAGATCTTATTGAGCAACGTTTCGGTCGTCAGACCTTCATGCCTGATGAAGGTCTGACGACCGAAACGTTGCTCAATAAGAGCAGTCGTTATCAAACATTTTCATGTCAAGAACCCCCATTATTTTAAAGCAACTTTACAGAAAAACAAGCCCAAAGCAGCTTATAAGCAGACTTGGCAACACTACCTTTAGCTTAATTGGACAGATCTACAAGCTCACATTATTAAATATAAGGTATTAGGTAGTGATAGACCGATTATCGGCTTCGATATTCATTAATATCGGTATCGGTGCTAAAAACTAATAATCGGAAAGAAACAACAGATTATTAAATTTCTCATAAATGCGCAAACATGGTGAAACAACCACTTTCATTGAAAATCCGGTTTTGATAAACTAGAACGGTGCCCGTAGGGCCTCTACAGCCCATTGGGCACTGACCTACTTGGTACGATGCAAGTTGTAAATTAATTCCCCACCCAGATATTATGTCTGTCTCCCTTTTATGCCCATATATGGAGTTCTTTGTAAGGCATGCCCAAATAGGGAGTATATGCAGCCAGCTTGTGGAGTTCTGTCTTGTGTCAGGTCCAAATATGGAGTGCTGTGAGGTCAGAACAGGCCAGCTCCATATATGGACACTGGGCATGGGCCCGGTCCAGAGCCCGGGCAGAGGCCTTTTTGGCGCAGTTCTGGACAATTACACACACACACACACACACACACACACACACACACACACACACACACACACTTGGTGCATTCATAGATAGATCGATAGATAGATATTGAAAATTATATATATATATATGCTGCTACAGTACATGTTTGCACTGTAGCAAAAAAAAAGCTGCAACGATGTTGGTGCTTCTTTAATTAATCGGCTCATAATATCGGCTATCAGCTTTTTGATTGTCCACTAATCGGTGATCGGATATATCGGCCAAAAACCATATCGGTCGATCACTAGTATTAGGCCTAAACCTGCAGATACTGTTACTGTACATGGATTTTTCAGAATGGACACTTTTATTTTATGTTAACCGTTTCTCTGCGGGAAAGGGACATTTACGTGGTTCGATTCCCAGCGCTCCGATGCGGGAAAGGGAGATTTACGTTTACTGTAAACAGAAGACTCAACTGATGCACTGCTCACTTCACAGGGGTGTGATTTTTATTATTATTACAGTATTAGTTTTTTTCTTATGAAAGCAGAGAGTCTTCTGTTTCATACGGTATATAGTATGTACATGTCGCTATAGGCCTTATTTTGTGAATAATAGTTGTTCAGGTCCATGCCTTCACGAAAGTTCTCTCTGGTGGCCGCAAGCTGCATTCAATAAACAATTTACTGACAAACTGTATATGGGATCAATGTGTATATTGATTTCCTCCTAAAAGTAGACATTGAGGGCTTTCATTCGGTGTATGGTATGTATAGGATATTATTTGTGTTCATATAAAAAAACTGAACTGAAATGTCTGTCAACTTTGACCTTCCATATCTCTGTTGTTTTTTCAAGCGAGCAGAGTGCAGGAAAAAGCAGGTGTTAGAAAAAGGTCAATATCTCCAGAATGGAAGATGGTAAAATCATGATTTTTTTTTAAATTGAAGTGGACAAGTTGGGCTTTCTTTTGATGTATGCGGTGTGATTCTCGCTTTAAGAGAACAGTTTGCTGTGGGCCCCGAACCAATGTTAATCCCTTAGCATAGCCCAAGACAGCCAAGCAGAATAGGCTAGCAATAAGAGTGTTAAACAGAATGAGATTGTATTGACGTTTATATCGGTTATCGGCCATAACAGCAATACAATTGGATATCGATATCACCCAAAATGTCTCATCGATACATCCCTAATTGAGTCTAATCAACATCTCAAAACACTGTCAGCATTCCTCAGTGTCACTCTGGAAAGCAGGCAAACAAGCAAAAATTGTACGTGCCCTTGTCACAAAACATTCACTTCCAGATTTACAAAATGAAGTCTGGCACACAGTAATGTCAAAACATCACCCTTGCAGCTTTGTATGCATATGAAGACTCATTTATGCTTTGTAGAATGACAAAACATTCCAACTCAGAAATGACACGAGCGCGTTGACACTCCTTTCAGTTGAAAATATGCCATTTTTATATACTGGTAGTATAGTAACTTAGTAAGTATACATTTTCCAGGAGTGAATACGGCTTGACAGAATACCCGACTCGAAGATATAAAGCAAGAGAGAAAAGAGGCAGTGAAGGAGTGAGACAGACAGAGACAGATAGCCGTGGTGGACGAAGTAGCTGTACTCAGTTTTTGTACTAAAAGTAGCAGCAATACACCACAATGTAGAACTAGAAATAATGTACCGGTATGTATGTATGTATATGTATTTACTATTTATACTGTATTTATTAATAAGTAAAAGTACAAAAGTAGCAATAGTCAAAGTACTCATTATGCAGATTCTTGCAGAATGTAGCCTACAATAAAATATTATTGGAATATTTTGCAGATCTACAAGCTCACACCTCGCAATGTGAGTGACACATTGTGAAATATTGCTTATAGCAGCTTTAATAGTCAAATATTTGCCTCTGAGATGCAGTAGAAGTATAAAGTATTGAACAATGGAAATGTAGGTAAAAAGTGACAGTAGCCTACACCTAGTAAATGTGCTTATAGCTGCAGAGAGAGAGAGAGAGAGAGAGAGGTCAGACGTCAGGCATCACATATGGACGCTAGGAAAACAATTGACCCAAACACTGGCTGCATTCACCCATGCTTACATTTGAAGGTGGTCTTGATAAAATGTCATCTTTCAAACAGGCTTGGCAGCCCATGGCCCTGTAGCCAGTCTATGTAGCCAGACGCGGCACCATAGAAGCAGGAAGCAGGTGTGGGAGTTGAAGACTTTGAAAAATAATGCCCTTTCTTGCAGGAAAGAATTTGTATCACACAGTCAAAATGTCAGTGGTCAATCAAATTGTAATATTAAGCATGGCATATCCATGACTTGTTGATAGAATATGTAATGGAATGACCTCTTTCTGTCCCAAAGAAGAAGACAATAAATGTGTGAAACTCACTGAAGCAAAAACTGCTTCAGTGAGTTTGGTTTTTGGCAAGGGAAATGGGAGGAGTTAATCCATCCATGGAAAATTAAACATATCCCTGAGCTAACATATCTAAATACAGTATGCAGACAAAACATGTTTTTTGTATTTTACTTTCATTTCGTTTTTTATTACGACTGTTTCAACGTTACAAGTGGAGCAACATGCACTTAGACGAGGGCATTTTGTTATTTATCTGCTTTAAAACGATTTAAATCCATCTTGGGGCAGTTGAAACACTATTCGCGAGGATTTAAGCGACACGCTATAAGCCGTAGCATGATGACAGCACAGAGCTGTTGAACAAAGCCATTAACAGTCAGGGCCACTGAATCCCGCCCGAGTTCAGATCCTCAGGGTCATTACGGAGCTGCGCTGTGTGCTGGCTGGCTGCGCATTCGGAAGCTAGCAGGGTACGATTGTTTTGGCTCAGCCCTTCACTTCATTAATGCATATGAACTGCTTCTGGGTACCCTCATCAATGCTAACGAGCATATTAGTTTGCCCCGGGGAGGCCAGCCGCTGTCTTTTCATCAAGTTAATATTGGTGGAAGACGCAGGGAGCCCGGCACTGAATGGACAGCGAGGACAGGGACATGTTGCACCTGTGACTCCTTTAGAGTCACCAGGTTATATAATGGCAAAAACATGGATCCAGTGTCAGTTACAAGCTCTTGAGGACTTTTAATTGGTTCCACAGACAGACTTAACCACTAAAAACCTTGTAGATCGGCTATTTTTGGTAGTTTTGTGTGTTAAAGTTGAAACAGAAGAAGTTGAAATATGGAAATACGATTCTGCCCGACAGCGATATGATGAGGCTTTAGGATCAGAGTCTATTCTGGTCATCCAACATTAACAACTACATCTTCATAATATAAACAAACACGATATAAAAAGCTAAACATACAGAAAGAAAATATGAAACAACATGAAACATTATGCTAGAGTGCATGAGCTATAAATTTACTTTGGAAACAAATAAAAAAAATGATATGATCAATGCGTGGTTCTACTAAAGTGTGTGACAGATGTTACATGCTAGATGTTTTGAGCTCCCTCCCTATTCTGTGTCGGAAAAGCAAGTGACCCTGCTATAAATGAAAACGCACAGTTCAGATGCTTTAATGGCCTTGGATCGAAACACGCCAGGATCTTCCTCTTGTGTCTGCCCTAGACTGCACCTCGCCACTTTCCTCCGTCTGTCTTAATAAAGATAGAGTCTCTCTCTCTCTCTCTCTCTCTCTCTCTCTCTCTCTCTCTCTCTCTCTCTCTCTCTGACATTGTTTGATGTGTCTCTTGTTTTATTTTCTTATCACTAATTGACATGTAAGTTACTGTAAGTTAAGGCATCACATCTACAGAACGTTCTGGTACAGTAATAACAGTAGGCCTATAGCCTAGTATATTCTCTGTCAGCTCCCATACTGGAGTACATAAATGAGTGTGCTGCATGCCGCCAGAGGGTACATATAATATGCACTTCAAATACTCTATGTGCCGACCCATAAAATGACAGTTCCATCAGTATTAGTGAAAGAACACTCATTAATATAAAACAAAATGACGGATTACTCACACATTGCACTTGAACTATTTTACACATCCAGTGCACACACAAGCATTATGCACACACAAATTAACAGTAAAGTGATTGATAAACCATAGTATACAAAATCCACAGCATTATGCCTCAGATTTTGGCCTAACCCGTTTCTATGAAGGGATGGGTGAAGTGTTCACTGGACAGAGTATGCTGTAATGTATTTGCAGTTTAAGTTAGACACAAGTAATCAGGGGTTAGGGACACATCTAACGCCCAGTGTATGCTCTGTGGTGTAATAAAAGATTGTTAGTCGATCCCAATTGGAGCCTCTAAAGGCAAAATGGTACACAAATCCTACAAATGCATGGTCTCCTAATTGTGCGTAGTTTGCTTCACACTTCACAGTATTATTATTATTAATTATCACAGCCTACTGCTGCACACAGTTTTGGTATTGTGACAGAGTCAATCAAACTTGTCTTTATATAGAAAGCATTTATTTTGTGAATGACCTGATCTATCTGAAATTGTTTTATGCAAAGGACCCCCAGAAGAAATGCTGTGAGCTTGTATATCTGCCAGTTTTGAGCGGTGCCTCCGCTGCAATACGCAGCTATGTGTGTCCCTATGTATGTATGTGCACGGACAGCTGAAACACCTCAGCAATATCACTGGATGGCACTGTTGAGCCACACACACAAACACACACACACACACACACACATGTACAGTACAGTACAGTACAGTACAGTACAGTACAGTACAGTACAGTACAGTACAGTACAGTACAGTACAGTACAGTACAGTACAGTACAGTACAGTACAGTACAGTACAGTACAGTACACATAGTATACAGCACAGTATGAGTAGTACAGTATAACTATTACAGTACAAGTAGTACAGTACGAGTAGTACGAGTAATACAGTACGTATAGTTGCACCACTCAGTTAACACGGGTGTGATTTTTTTAATAGCCAACCTATAGTGTTTAGGGCGGCTGTGGCTCAGGAGGTATGGTCTTCCAACCATCCATGGGTCGGTGGTTTGAATCCCGGCTCCTCCTGTCCACACGTCAAATTGTCCTTGGGCAAGACCCTACATTGCCTCCAATGAGTTGGTCGGTGTGAGCTTGCCACCATTGGTGTGTGAATGTGGGAAGCTTCACCTTGATGTATGAATGAATGAACCATTGTAAAGCGCTTTGAGCACTTGGAAAAGCGCTATAATAATGCAATTCATTATATAAAAGGTTAAAGTGGTCAAAATGACTGTGACACTGTATTAACACATTATGCCCCCTCAAGGACCACCTGGGGGTCCCCGGCCACTGCACTTTCATAACCACTGTCAAACACGTGCTTCATCAGCTGCCATTATGAGGATTCAATGTTTGGAACTTCTATGTACAGCATTTTGGAACCATTAGTCGCCCCAAAGCATTCTTCTCCTTGTTAACTCTGAGCACACCTAAACACATTTCAGATTAAACTGCAAGTTTCTGGATGGATAATGAAATTATTCAATATTTATTATATCATTGCTGTCGGCCATCATATCAGATCATATCTCCATATTTCAACGTTGTATGCTTTTTTTACTTCATCATACAAGAGGGTCACACACAAGTAGAGAAAATAGGCGATCTGCAATTGAGAGACACTGTACATCGGCAATTTTCACTATTTTAAAATAATAATAGAAAAGGAACATTTTGGGCAGTGATAATATGAATATTCTTTGTTTACATGAACGACTAGCACTGCTGTAAAATAATAGGCCTGACGATAACAGATGACACAATTCATTCCACCTCAATGGCTCTGGATCAAACCATGTCTGGATGGTAGCGTCCTAGTGTCTGGCATGTGATAGATGAGGTGACGGATCGAGCAGGCGTCCATTCTCAGCTACCAGCGAGTTGAGTGATTTCCAAAGCAGGGGAACTGGACACTGCTAGGCTGACTACCCAGGGTCAAATGAGCCACCTATAGGTCATGGTGAGGCACCGCACTGGCAGCATGATGGGAGGGGGGGGGGGGAGCACCTTGCTATGGCACCCTCCCACCCCGTTCATAAGACACCGTGGCCGCTTGTGCCTGGAGTTTAGCCTATAGGACAGTGAGTGACTTTAGTGAAACGGCATATTAGTCACTGTGTTTGTAGTACTCACGTAGACAGTAGTAGTATATCATGGGTTGTGAGCTTGTATATTTTTCTATTTCAGATGTTTTGACACAAAATCACAGTTGTGTGAAGTGAGGGGCTGTATCGATATCGGCCACATGACGTCTTACGTCATCATTTAGTGGCCTAAACATAGACTTGGCTGGGTCATAAGTGCTCTAAACAAACTAACTCCCAGAGACGTGGCTGCCATATGACATAATCTTCAAAAGCCATGCATTGGAGGGGGCTAACACCCCTCAAAAAAAGAAAATCACACTTGTGTGATACATTATAGTTATATTATCATAACATCTTAAGTGTTATGATAAATGATATTATTTATTATTTGGGGGACCATTTGCAAATTATCCTCACGGCCCCCAGACCACAGGTTGGGAATCGCTGGTGTAGATGGATGTTATGAAACAGCATGACAAGAGTGTATTGTGCATTTGTTTCTGTAGACTTCTCAATGGAGGTTATTCCACTGTCCTTCAGCCTTGTCTTGATAGCATACTGTAGATTGAAAAATCTTCTGGCCACAGAAGAGCACCGGTAGATATGGCTTCCGTGAACTCTGTGACTAAGAATAGGTCTTTGGTGAAACTGATAGCGACAGAGGTAGAGAAGTAGAGATTGTACTTATCTGTGTCCATAATCAATAGATTAGGTCTATTGAGCATGACCAAATGCCCAGTGGTAGACTGACAGTGCAGTAACTCACTTGACTGGACTGTTAAACCTCTACTAGTAGTATTATAACGTTTTATAGCATGAATCTTCAACATAGGGGGCCCAGGACTCTATAGGGGGTCCTCGGAGTTATTACATTGTTTAGGAACTTTTTTCTACCCTGCATCCACATTTCTGAAATAAAAATCTAAACATTTTCAAAAATAATTCCAAAAGAATTCCCAGATTATTTCTTTAAATAATCTCTTGTCTAAAGTGTCTAGCCAGAGTGTAAACTAGAAGTGCCCCTTTGGGCACAGATCTCCACCAGGCCAGGTCAGGTAGTGGCCTCCTGGTGGCGCTATAATAGGCCAATGTGAAAAAGGTGCCATTCCGAGGTCAGTCACAAAAACTGTCCATGTGTGGTCTGGTGATGCAGTGGAGGAGCTGAAGGGATGCTTTCTCTGTACAGACTGGGATGTCTCATGATGCAGATATCAACATAGCCTGAGAGTCAATAACCGCTTACATCACTCCTACATTAGTGATTAGCCATACCCATTAACTCCTGCATGGCAGCGTCTATTTCAGTTATCCTTGGAAATCTGGAAAAAATCTATTATAGTTCCAGTCCAAAAGAAGCCCTGTCCACAAGAGAATAATGACTATCGGCCAGTAGCATTAACCTCCAATGTGGTCAAATCCCTGGAGAGAATCCTAACTGAGGAGCTCCGATAGGAAACGGAGCAATCACTAAATCCACATAAATTTGCTTATGCACGGAATCGGGGAACTAGTGATGCGATTTCCACATTAACACACCGTGTATTGAAGCACTTAGAGGGAGCTAAAACATATGCAAGACTGATTTTAGCTCAGCCTTTAATACAATCCATCCAAACATTCTTCTTCGTAAATTATCTGAGATGAAAGTGAATCCAGTTCTGATTAGATGGTATTTCTCCTTTCTATCTAACAGGACAAAACAGGTGAGATTTAATTTGGCGCTCTCTGATAGGGCAGTAAGCAGTACAGGGGCCCCCCAAGGGACAGTTAGTTCCTCCCTTGTATTTACCCTATACACAAATGACTGTCAACTCACAGCCCAATCAGTGTGTAGTCAAGTTCTCTGACACCACTATTATCCTTAGTTTACTCACAAGTGAAGGTAACACCAGTAGCCATACAACTGGAGTGGACAGGTTTGTAACCTGGTGTGATGAACATCACTTACAAGTTAATATAAGGAAAACTGAGGAGATTGTAGTGGATCCCAGGTCTATAGGTGACCACACCACGATCACCATACATGGTCATAACATCAAACAGGTCACCTCCTATAAATATCTAGGAGTGCACATGGATTGTACACAGATTGCAGGAGTGCACACAGATTGTAGTGGATCCCAGGTCTATAGGTGACCACACCACGATCACCATACATGGTCATAACATCAAACAGGTCACCTCCTATAAATATCTAGGAGTGCACATGGATTGTGATATAAGCTGGCACTCCCATGTGACAAGTATGTGTGCAAAAGTACACCAACGCCTTCATTTTCTCCGTAGGCTCAGACTTTTTGGTGTTAGTAGAAACATAATGCTGATCTTCTATAGACCGATTCACAGAGGGTTTCCTGGGTGTGGCCATTACTGAGGTGTACCATTAAGTGCAGCAGCACTGATTAGCTACACCTGGTCTACAGAGCACCTGCTCCATGTATTACACCTCAGTAATGGCCGCGCCCAGGGCACCCCTCTGTGAATCGGTCTATAGAGCTATTATAGAGTCAATTCTAAGGTATGGTATCACCAGTTGGTTTGGAAACCCTAACTGTAAAATACAAATCTGAGATCCTTAGATTAGCCAAAATGGCAGGGAATATATACCCTGAGTATCAGCTAATGCCATCAGGTAGGAGGTACGAGGTCCATGCGTGCAAATATAATAGGTGCAAGCTTTCCTTTGTAGTCCTTGCAGAGGGCAGACAGGGTAGGGGTCGAAGGTTATGAGGTGATGTTCTTCCTCTTTTGCACTAGGTATGTTGGTGAGTGGTTTTTTAATGTTGTACGGGTCACTGTGCCTTTGTTGTATTGTATTGTATTGTATTGTATTGTATTGTATTGTATTGTATTGTATTGTATTGTATTGTATTGCATCTGTATCTGTATGCTGCAGGGCGGGTCCTTGGGGTCCAAGACAAATTTCTCCCTTGGGAGACAGAATAAAGAAACCTTGAACCTTCACAGAGTGCAAAACATACTCTCTCCCCATACCTTCGGCCTGGTGGAGACAATAAGGGTACTATCTAAGGAGGTGCATGGAGTAATGAATAATTTTGAGCATGTGATCTAACATAGCTTAATATTCTAATTTCTTTAGTTGTGTATCTGTTATTGTTAGCCGGGGTCAGACTTTGGAAGCCATAAGTTTCTTTGTAGAGCCCCGAAAAGAAAGAAAGAAAGAAAGAAAGAAAGAAAGAAAGAAAGAAAGAAAGAGTAGAATATGGGCCATTGAGAATAGGCCTACATAACAGGTGTTGTTCCAAGTCAATCTTGCTACCTAATTGAAGCCTGTAGCTTGGAAGCCTGTATGTATACATGCACTATGCAGCCTACACACTTAGAGAAGTCGCTCATGGTTCTGGCTAGGCAACCATCCACTTTTCCACCTCCACATGTATCTCCTGCAGTTCTCCACTTGACCACTTCTCATAATCACAAGATTCTTGCCAATTTTCCCCGAATTGTAGGTGGTGCACAGGGCTGTACTTTGCTGTAGGAAAGGTTAGGCCTTTGTGATATTTAAATTACAAAATAAACAGCTTTCCATTCGAGGGCCTTAATAAATCCAACATGGGACTTCAAACAGTCATGGGGCCTCATGAGACCTCCTAAAATTGTTTAAAAAATGAATAAACAGCTTTCCATTCCATTCAAACAAACTCTCTGTGTGCAATTCCTCTCAAATAAACATGACAGCAACACAAGCAGCAGCAAAAAATTAAATAAAAAACAAGGCTCCTAGCCTCCTACCTTTGAGCCGTTTTCTACTTGACTACACCACTTGTGTAACTTATTGGTAAGTGATGGCCAGGGTCAAACTTTGGAACATCCACGGTGCACAATGTCTTCGTGGTCGATGTGTTGATGGCAGCATCATTCACTCCCTTCCAACTCATCCTTGGTATAGCTATCCTTACAGATACTTCTGCAGGGCAGTCTTCAGGGTCCAGAGATTCTATTCTCGTCACCGTCTGGGATCACCAACCTTGGCACTTGTTCTGCACGGTACAAGAGCAGTGGTGGAAAGTAACTAAGTAGAGTATCTAAAAGAAAGAAAGAAGAAATCATATATATATACATGTCATATATATTTAAATAAATTCTAAGAGTAAAAATTGCCGATCTACAAGCTCACACCATGTCTTAAAGAGTCTCCATTGATCTTATGCACACCACTGACATCTTGCCAGCAAGGTGCTAACTGGTGCAACTTCCCATTGGCAGCCAATTCATCCAAACAGAAAAGTCCCATCTAATTTTATTACACAGCTTGGTTGAATGCTTGATTCTGATTGGTCAAACGCTGAACGCTGAAGTCAGCGTAACAGACCTTTCTGTCTAATCAAAGCCTTAGAGCACCTGCTGCGCCCGCTTGATTTACTGCTGTTTCCAACATGACAGCCATGTAAACACACACAATGTCATTTACAGGCAGCTAAACATTGCTCTCAAAAATTAAAACATTTGAGCTAGAAATAGACGATGCAACAACAACAAGCCGGCAGCTGTATGGAAAGCTTGAATTATACTCTTTCAATCTGTAAAGTTTTTGTTTCATAACAATCCACCGTAGATGAGCTACTTCCTGTCAAGAAATTCTGAGCAGATTATTTTCCTAACTGTTTTGAATTTTCACATAATGCACAGGAGGCAGCAGGAGGTTGCTTCACAAAAAATGAGTGCTTCCAAACTCCAATACTACAATATAAAAATCACAAGCAAGGAATGTCTTGACAGGAATTAGCTCATAACAAGTCTACATTGATTTTTATGAAACAGACACAGAAAGAGGATAATTCAAGCTTTTCACACAGCTGCAATGTTGGTGAGTTTGACATTGTTTAATACAATCAGATAGGATTTTTCTGTTTGGATGAAGGGCTATCAATGGGAAATTGCACCTAGTTAGCCCCTTGCTGGAGAGATGGCCGCAATCGGGTCTGCATAAGGTCAATTGAAGTGGAAACACAGCCAGTCATCAAATTATTAGCTCAACAAATTATTGGGTCAACAAAATCTCCATGAATTCAAGGCTTCGTGGGTTGTGTAATGACTTAAAAATGAGTCATTTGTTGGGTGAACTATTCCTTTAATGCAGCATCAAAATCAGTTTAACAAATTGAAAATGTGAAAATAGCAGATCTACAAGCTCACAATGTGCAAATTTGTGTGTGTGTGTGTGTGTGTGTGTGTGTGTGTGTGTGTGTGTGTGTGTGTGTGTGTGTGTGTGTGTGTGTGTGTCTATATATATATATATATATATATATATATAATATATATATATATATATAATTATTTTATACTTTTTCATTTTTAAGGGATCCCTGGCTAATAAGACAAATGTGTCTTAAAACACTACTTGCCCTCTATAACTAACATTACAAAATAAAAACACCATCAATATTTTATTTCTTTCAATAGAGAATCTTTCACTCAGGAACTGCTCCTGTCGCAAGTTGATGGCATTATGTGCATGTGTGGTCCAGCCCGAATGTATGGAATGCATTAGCCCTAGAACGGCTCTTGTTGTTACATACAGTATGTACAGTATTTCACATACAGAGCCATAGAACAGCCTCCTCTATTTGTGGTAGACCGTTACCATGTGCGGCATGAATGTGATAAATGCTCCGTTTGTACTCACCCATTAAATTATTCCAAAGACGTGGAGTGAAAAATGGTCCTCTAGTTTTATATCCATGTGAAAGTTCTGGCACAAAACGCGTATTTAGTGAATTATCTCCACTTTTTCAAGAGATGCACACGGACGCCTTTCTCTCCGGCGAGGGGACGTTTTAGATACTTCCTGTTGTTTACCAAAGACGTCATCACAAATTGACCAAGGAAACACAAAAGTTTGGGTCACACAATTGGCAGGTGGTGTGATTAATTACCCAGCACCTATCGCAAAGCACCTGCCAATTGTGTGACCCAAACTTTTGTGTTTCCTTGGTCAATTTGTGATGACGTCTTTGGTAAACAACAGGAAGTATCTAAAACGTCCCCTCGCCGGAGAGAAAGGCGTCCGTGTGCATCTCTTGAAAAAGTGGAGATAATTCACTAAATACGCGTTTTGTGCCAGAACTTTCACATGGATATAAAACTAGAGGACCATTTTTCACTCCACGTCTTTGGAATAATTTAATGGGTGAGTACAAACGGAGCATTTATCACATTCATGCCGCACATGGTAACGGTCTACCACAAATAGAGGAGGCTGTTCTATGGCTCTGTATGTGAAATACTGTACATACTGTATGTAACAACAAGAGCCGTTCTAGGGCTAGGAATGCATATATGCTAATAAAAAACAACTTTACTTCCTAAAGTTAATATGAGCCTTTTAAATACTTTTTTATTTGCACATGCATTCCATACATTCCATCAGGCTTCTCTTTCAACAGTTAAAGCTTAGCATTTTCTCTCCCCTGGCAATTCCAACTTCAATATTGTTGTGGACTAACTTTCTGTGGTGTGGAGGCGAGGAATGATGCCACAACAAGGGTTTTCAGTAGCAGGCCGTTTACTGGCAGAACGGCAGACATAGGCTACAGTGTGCTTCCAACAGGTTGGCACAATAACAACAGGACTTCATAGGTCGGCAATAATACAGCAGCAGTACAGGTAAACTCACACTACTACTGTCTCTTTGTTGGTTGAGTCAGTCCGTGATGGTCGGGCGGAGAGCCGGAGACGGAGGATTATTCACTCGGTACGTCTACACTCATTGAACACCGGAACATAACTGCTCTGCTCAAACCGCGCGCGGAACAGACATGACACATAACTTAACTCGCTCTGCCCAAGAGCCAATCAGAACACACAATGTCCAGTAAACACACACAATAGGTCGCAGGTAACACTGTTGTTGGGCATAGGTTGGCACTTGTTTCCACTCGTTACAATATCATGTAAACTTACATTACACGACTTTTACCATTTTATTCCAAATATGCCACGGAGCTTGTGTCCCCCTCTGGCTCGCACAGGTGGGACAGCGGAAATCTGGAGGTTGCCCCATATCATGTGCCCTCAATCCCTACGAGGGCACATATTTGTCCACCGGTGTTGCAAGATGCAAAAGAAATAAGCAAACGGAAACAGGTCTATGAAAACAAGCCCAAAAAGCACTATAGCCTACTAACTGTACATTGACTATTTGAAAATGGCCAATCTACAAGCTCACAGCTCTGCTAGATATGCTATTTTATATATAAAATGGGGGTCTGCGGAGTGCAGAATATAATTGAATGTGGTGGTCTTTGCCATGAAATGTTTAAACATTAGGAACTGTTCAAATGACACATGTCTTCTTCTTCTTCTTGTAATTTCCGGCAGACTAGATGCCTTCCGGCACATTGCTGCCTCCTTTCTGTCAATTATAACTCTTATAATAGCAGTCGTGTTGCTGCCATGAAATTAAGCACCGCTTTTACAGTCTTTGCCTGGTTTTCTGTTAGGTTAAGGAGCTTTTTGAGCGTCACACTGCTTGTGTGGTCACTTGCCACTGCTGCATACATTAACTCTCTTTCTTCGGTGTACCGGGTGCACTCCATGAGAACGTGTTCCACTGTTTGGTCTTTTTTGCACGTGCTGCACAATCCATCTGGGTGCTTCCCATGCCAGTCCACAGTGTCCCAACCTAAGACAAGTCCCATGCCAGTCCACAGTGTCCCAACCTAAGTCTTGTCACTGTCTGCCTTCTCTACGCCCCAAGATAGCATGCCCCTTTGGGCCTTTTTTGACACTGTTCTGGATCTTTTTTTTAACTAATATATTTTTTATCCCACGATTTTTGTAACCCATTTTTCACCCCTGTGTCAATCATCTAATGTGATCCTGGGCTCTACACATCCTCCTCCAACCTAGTCCCCATATATGGGGGACAAGGGGAGAGCAACGGACTTGAACTCATGCTTCCTTCATGCATGAGTGTCCAAGTTGCTCCTTTACACCTGACAGGGGGGAGTTTCCCTGGTTGGACGTAGCGTGTGGAAGGAACGCGTTATTCCAACCAGTTCCTTTCCCCTCCATCAGGCGCCCCGGCTGGCCAGGGGGAGGCAGTTTAGTGACCAGGATTACTGCATGTTTTTTGTGAGGGTACCTACCCTAGGGGACACGGGGAGAACATGCAAATTCCACACAGAAAGGCCCTTTCGCCAACCCCGCCTTCGGGTATGGGCACTGATGACGCGGAGGAGGAAACACGCCGCCAGCACCCACAGCGTCCCGAGCGGGAATCAAACCCAGGACCTTCTAGCTGTGAGGCGACAGCACTACCAACTGTGCCACCGTGCCCCCACTGTTCTGGATCTTGAAGTAATGCCTTCCTTTCTTTCCCCTTTCCCACTGTTCCTACCAGCCTGCTGTTATTACCCTTTTGATGATAGATCTGCAATCGTATGCTCCTATTGCTACATTTATATAATCTATTAACCTGCATAGCGACTTTTTCGCTGCCCTATCTGCCATCTCATTCCCTTCCACCCCCACATGGGCTGGTTACTGGTACCCAGAGGAAACCTACTTCCCCTCCTACTTTCTCGATTTTGTAAAGGTGGACCAACAGCTCCACCATCAGGTCTGACCGAGCTCCCAGCTTTCTTTCCCCCAGCACAGAGGCCGAGTCCGAGCATGACAACCTAGGCTTCACCTCCTCCACCCACTTCAATGCCCAGATTATTGCAAATGACACATGTGACCTGAGGGAGACTTATATAGTGGTGGACCAAACCAATTAATACACAAAGGGGTGGACAGCAATTAGAGACAACTGGAATCCCTAACCAATTTCCAATTCCCCCCTTCTCAATCAAGTATGTTGGTATGGTCCTCTGCATCAGAGCTGACTCCACCCCCTGCCCCATATGTTGCCATTTCAGGGACTAAATAAAGAACAGAACATTAGTACAACAGTACATATTGTCACCAAGCCATTTTCAAATACTGATTGTGTTTTATGCATTATAATATAATATAATCATTGCAAATGTCAATACTAGAGGTTAGAGCAGAATGCAAATGTGAGTGTGGGTTAGAGGAGTCTTATCTCACTGTGGGGCTGGGTTCACAGCCCTCACACACGCCCTCCCTTCAAAGCTCTCGCTAGGGCAGTGAGAGGTAGTCTGCTGTGCAGTTGTCCTTTCCTGGATGCTGGATGATGAAGCGAAATGGCTGCATTGCCAGATACCGGTTGATCCTTCCATTTGTGTCCTTCATTCTATCAAGCCACTGTAGAGCTTTGTGGTCCGTCTCCAGCGTAAATTCTCGTCCCAGGAGGTAATACCTGAAACAGTACAGGGCCCATTTGATTGCCAGTGCCTCCTTCTCCACCGTTGAGTATTGGACCTCCCTTTCAAACAACTTATGGCTGATGAAGGCCACTGGATGTCGCACCTTCTCAGGACCCTGTAGGAGAACAGCCCCAATACCCCTATCCGAGGCATCAGTTTGAAGAATGAAATGCTTTTCAAAATCTGGACTGTATAATTGTCCACCAACCTGCATTATTAAGGCGTTCCTAATAGTACATGGCAATAAGAATACAACCTTATTTTGTGTTGATCCAAATTAGAAATGGTCACCTGTTCAGTATGATGTATTGACACACCACACGCACTGTTTTGTACAATACATGCACTGCACATGCGTACGCATAGGCTACGCAAACCCATACATAAGCTTGGTCTCTCAGAGACCGAGAGGCAGAGATCAAGATCGGGGACTGCGGGACAGCACTGCTGGTGTGAGGTTCAGCTCGCTGAGCTCGGCAGGATGACTAGCACTGCTGGAGTGGACTGAACATGAATTCGGTAACTAAAATGATACAGAAATAAGGACATGCCTGGTCTTCTCCATTCATTTATGCTGCAAGGTCAAAGTGCTTGTATAGAACACTCAATAGGCCATGCAAGCACATTGAGTTGGCTAATACAACAACAAAGTCATTGTCTTAATTGAACCAAGTTCAAGCAATTTTAGCAAACAAACTAAGGCATTTTGCCTGATATACTGTAACTGAATTATCTTAAAAATATATTGAAAACAAACCACAGCCAACAGGCAACAATGGAACAATGGACCAGTAGCTGCATGGGTCTGCTACATTACCAAACGTATATTAAGTTAAATAGCTTAAATATATTTTCAAACAGATGTTTTGTTTAAACAGCAAGGGGAAAAACACTTTACAGTATTTTTGCTGGTATATAGAACAATTAATAATGTAATGCATGCTTTGTATTAGTGATCTAAAATTGGCAATATCTAAGGGCCGATTCATACTCCTATTTTATCGCTGTTTCGGCGCTGTAGTGCCGAAATGATTTCGGCTCGTCAGAAATTTTCAGTAGCACCCCCCCCCCCCCCGAACCTCAAATGGCGTCAAATTGTAGGCTCTATACAGCGCCGAACCGACTTTTATTCGGCTCTAAAATAGGAGTATGAATCGGCCCTAAGGCTGTCAAATAAATTATAGTGGAGCAAAAGATTAGACTACAATATTTGCTTCTTAGCTGGGTTGAAACTTTGCGTGGTGTTTTAACGTTTTATCGCAGTTAACTATGGAATTGCGCATTTCCCGTCAGTTTGTGTCGGGCAAACATCACGTGACATCATCAGGGATGGAGCATGTGACATCACGTGACATCAGGGATGAAGCATGTGACATCATCAGGGATGGAGATCAATGTCATCAATGCCCATATATGGAGATCCCTGATGTCATCAATATTGTCCAGCTCTTTTGGGAAGGACTTTCCAAGGCCACAAATAAAATCCTTACTGCTAATCTGTGCATTTGTAACTCTGAGAGAGCATAACATGTTTACATTTGTGTACTTAAATGAGCACTGAGGATTTACTGTGCAGATAAGTCCTAAGGGAAAAGAACTGATGGTGTTTACCCATATGGGCCTGTATGAAACTCAAACAATGACATGATGAAGAGCCTTCCCATAATGCTCTTGTCTCCCACTTTACTTTGACAATTAAACAAGATTATTTTCAGAGGAGGCACAACAATGTGTAATCAAAACCACTACATTCAGCATTCTGACAAACTAATCAAGCTAACACAAAAGGGTAAGTGAACAATTGTGGTAATAAGGTTAAAGGCCTATATTCTGATAGAAATTGCTAGTGTTTATTCAGCTAATTAATAAACACAAAATACATTTTCAGGTTAGTTGCCAATTTCAGCCAAAATCTGAGTAGGCTACTACTTCCACCACTGACTTTCAAAATAACTCAGACCACACTATACTGTAGGCTATACTATACTCTGACGTCTTGAGTACAATTATCTTATACTGTATGATCCTGTGCATCATTCTGGACATAAAACGCCCCACTACTTCACTACACCCACTGCTATTGTATAATGTATCCCTCTCTAGTCAGATTGCCTTTGCCAACTATAAACATCATTAGCCTAATCATCTTCTTTTTTTTCTCATAGGCACAACTAAAGGAATGAAACGTTGTTGGCTTGGTGTGGTCTGCCCGCAGAGACAAAACAATAAGAAAGTTAGTAAGTTACAGATAGAAAACAACTTGAACTCAAGTGCTTATTCAAACACGGACACAAGGATAAGTAAAAACAAAATCTAAGATTTATTACCAGCCCAGAGCGCAACAAAAGGTTAAAATGCAATAGCAGGCAAAAAGGTCAAACAATGTTATAGGCCAAAACTTGAGGCCGCCTAGGTGTAGCCTGGCAGAGCAGATGAGGCAAGATCCAGAGAATCAGGAATCAAGGTCTTTTGATCGCAGGTCATGCGCAGTAATACCCCAAGTTGTACATGCACAAATGGCGTAACATATCTTAAAGCTTAAAGCTTGTGCAAAAAGATAATTTATTAACAAAAATGTGAATTTATGAATAAAGGTTTACATAAAATGGACTGAATTGAATTGGCAAAACAACAAACTTCGACTAACAAACAACAATGTAACACTACAACTAAAAGTAACTCCTTTCCGAAGGGAGGTTAAGCAAAATCATAACCAAAGTCACTAGGCAGAGTTGGTTGGGGTCCTCCTTCCCCAGCGATGATGGTCAGGTTCAGACTGGCTTATAGTGAGCAGCTGGGCGTGTCAGCTCGACGTTGCCAATGGACACGAGTCACACGAACAGGAGCTACCAATCCCGTGAGGGCAATCAACTCCTCATAGGTGGAAAGGAAGGCGGTTGGCCACACCTCCATGACCAGAACATGAATTACTGGCTGATTGGCAATAAAGCCAACACCCAAGCCTCCTCTCCCATTCACAGAACACTGCAGCTCTCCACCTGGACTGAAGACAGAACACACAGACCAATTATTGCTTGTCCAGTTGTCCCTCACAACCGGACAAGCCTTAATGTCAATCTCTGATTCCCTGTAGATGATTTTGAATCCATTCCAAGTATTAGTTTTGCACAAGAAACACTCCTTGGGCTAAAAACGGCCATAGCTGTCATCACAAATATGATAAGGTCAGTGCATTTTGGGCATATTTGGCAAGTGGTTAAGGCTGTTTTTAGCCCAAGGAGTGTTTTTTGTGCAAAACGAATGCTTGGAATGAATTCAGAATCATGAAAACCCCCTAGTTTGACATGTTACAGGCTACATATTGGCCCGGTTTCCAAAAGGACACCTCTTACACCATGGTCAAGGACTGTCTAAAGAGGACGAGACGCGAAGACCGTACGGGCGATGCCATGTTGCTCCATGGAAGGAAAGAAACATGCGCAGTTGAGACCAGGAAGTCCTGTTATATATATATATATATATATATATAGTACATATACAGTAGATGGATTTTGGTTCCACTAGGCTGACCTTTGGCCATAGTTATCATGTGTGCGGTGCCACTCAAAGTGACCAATTTGTTTTATCTGACTCCAATTGGTTTGTTTTATAGACTCAATCTATAGCCATATTACCTTTATTAGAGGGGGAAATAAAACTTTGGAAACAAATTTTGATTAAACAGTACCATGTTGTGAGCATATACATCCTTCTAAATTTCTGCCAAGATAGTATAGTCCATTGGTTAACAATACAGTGAGTTATTATTTATTTCCATGCTGTACATGTTTTTCCCTTTTTTACTTTCTTTAACTGTATATGATGATTTTTGGGAGCGGCAGACTTTGTGACCCATGTCTTTCCCTAATGGGACTGATCGTTGGTCGCTACTAGGACGTAAGTCGGGACTTGATCACCCCGGCTGGGTCACCTGATGACCTTGGGATACATCACTGAGGATATGTCCCAGGTGCATCTATGCAATGTTTTTTGGTTCTTATTCATACTAGAAGTTTGTACGTTGAAAATGGAGGACCCCTGAATTATTCTTTTGTGACCTGTGCTTTCGTTTCAATTAAAAAAAAAAATCATTTTAAATACTGTGAATAAAATTTTCAATCAATCAATGTAATGTTACACGCCCTGGGGGTGTGGCTTAGAAAACAGATTATATTTTTAAAACTGATCTGCAGGTTCACCTGAACAAACAGGGACAAATGTGAGACAGTCAGTTTTGTTCTTTTCTCTCTTCCTGCACAAACAAACTGACAATGACAATGCAAAAATAACTCTTTTCATCCACTGAACTGAGAAATGAGCATTATACTGTATGTGAAAACACAATCATTATTTAAAGCCCTTCTCGAACCCTTCATTGTTTGATAGTCAGCACTGCTGTTGGGTCAAGAAAACCTTTCATCACTGAAGGCAGAGTCAATGTATGGTTAGAATGGCAGACGGCCCTTAGCTTCACGTAGAAGGCAAAATGTATATTAATTGTTCTGAAAAAAAAATGGTGAATGAAAAGAGTCTCACACTATATGCATCGGGAAAAAATAATTAGAAGGAATTGCTGAAAAACGTACTTATCATCATTATTTTTTGTAATTTATGTTCACATATATCATGATTTTAAGCTATATATTTTAAACTGAGATACTACCCACATCCCACATGGACATCATAATACATATTTCACATTATAAGAAATTGTTCTCTTAACCCTACAAACCCCTGTATTCCCCGCTAAACCAAATCTCTTTGCAGAAAATAGGCAAGATCACACTGTGTCATAATGTGACACGTTGTGAGCTTGTAGATACGAGCTTGTAGATCTACCGACAATGGGGTTCATGTGGTTAATGCTGATTGTCTCACTATCCCCATCTGTCTCACTATGTGTCACACTTATATAGGATAATAGTAGGTTCACATGGCAGAAACTGCCAGGCACCTTGCTTCTCATCCTGGCCTCAAAAACTGTCCTAAGCATGTGACTACTGAATATGCTGTTATTTAACCATTCTATCACCCTAAATGGATCCAACTCAAGGGGATGTGCTTACAGCAAAGGGCTCCAGCATGCAATAGTACACTCATTCCCTCTGAATGACTGGAATGCATTATGCAGTGTACATGAGCATGGTTCTGTGTGTAACCATAGAAACTGCAGATCGTAGATGGCACAATTCGTCTTCACAGTTCCCTCCTTGACATAGAAACACACAGCATTACTATGAATGGAAATGTCAATTCTATACATTTCATGTAGATCTATAGTTCCATTTGGCCCAGGTGTACGTTTCAACTATGGAGGGTGGCCACAGAACCTTCCATAAGCTTAAAGTTCTGTGAAGTTCAGAAATTTTCTTTCGACCAAACTTCCCTTCTTCCAGGTCACAAGGTTCTTTGACCACGCTATTCAATGGTTTTACAAGTTCTGATTTTGGTTTAGTGAAGCCTCTTTGACAAACCACCACCACACACTTTTTTGCATGCCTAAAATGGAACCCCCTGGCCACCTCAATTCCTGAACTACCTCACTTCCTGGAACTTTCCACCAAGTGATACATTCCTGGAACTTTTACAGTATGCTGCTTTCCCCCACAGCTCTCTCCATATCAAATGAACTATGACACCAGAAAACGAATGGCCATATTCAACTACACAAACGTACTCTACATTTAGGTGTTAAATATTCAACCATATTTTAACCAATAAAACTACCTTGTGATCACCAAGTATGTTATGTTCCTTTTTCTTTCAATCCTCATCATACCCGGACAGGAATTATACTAACCATTTCTACTGCCAGCACGGTGCTGGAGGTAGTTGAGGGCTTCAAATATCTTGGTGCCTGGACTGTCTCGACAGAACCGGATCTAAAGATCCAGAGGGAACTTGCCTGGAATGCCTTGTACGTTCGGGATGAGGAAAGAGGTGAAATATGGGAGATGACCTTAAGACGACTACAGTAGAATCAGTAGGCCTACTGCTGCACATGGCTGCTGCCGCTGCTTACAGTACAGCAGGAAAGGGCCTTGGATGACATCTGCAGAAGAACGCAACCAGTGGCACTTCTGATGTCACATGGGAGGGACCATATCAGAAATGTGGACTCCTACGGGGGCCTCCTGCAGGTCACGGACAAGGTCAGGAAGAGAAGGACAAGGCTGGCCGGGACACCCGGAACTGATGGCGAGCCAACTGATACTGTGGGAGCCAGTCCAAGGCACAGCTAGGAGGGAAGTGAGTCCACCTACATGGATACACCACGTGCAGTGTCACATCAGAGCCAGCAACACTGAAGCGCTCCGGACCATGGTTCTGGACAGGAGTGAGTGGAGGGCGGCGATCCAGGATTCCCGAGTTGGTGTCGGCTAGTCCGCACCCTCACTTCGCATTGCAACACTGTGCAATGCTGTGCAATGCCATTTTCAAAAAAGTGAAAATGGCAGATAAACAAGCTCACAAAGCATAGCATTATGACACATTGTGAGCTTGTAGAGCTGCCATTTTCAGGTATCAGAAGTTAGAACTGGTTAAAACATATATATTTTTAGGGTGAAACATACGGTATATATTTTAGGGTATAAAATGTGTATGTAATGCCTCTGTAATAGGAAATGAGTGCCGATATGGTACAAAAACATGTCTAATAACTTTTTGCAAAGTTGTATAAGTATATTGCAATAATAACAATGTGTGGTTGTTCCAAAATCCCAGCAAGGCACACCTGGACTTGTCCCATGGCCATGATCCACCAGTGTGCCTTGGCACGCAGTTTGAGAACCACTGCGCCAGAACATATGGGCCAACATTTTTGGACAAAAAGGGGGTGAGTGAGTGCGGGATGTTTTATAATGCTGTGAGTGTGACCTTGGCTACGAACTGCACAATGATCCTTCTCTGCTGACACCAGATCGTGGGCTTCTGGATGGTCTCGCCAGCCTTTTCACAAAGAGGGCCTCTACCTCTGTGGTAGAGTGATTACAATGCCTCTCAAGGTGTCCTTTCGTCAAACAACATCCATCCGTCTCCTGAAAATTGTCTTTGAAACCTTTACTGTCAGTTTCAGCAAATATGACTGTTGTAAGGTGGGGCGGTATTGACAAAAACATGTATCGCCGTAAATAGTAGCTATTATAGATCTATAGGGGGCTTGTTGAAAGAAATGGGTCAGGGTTTTTCGCTGCTGGTTAAATTTTTCATATTTCATATTTAGGATCTACAAGTGCTTATATTGATGGTTCATGCAGAAGATAAAATTTACTATTTTTCTCATCTCCAGTGCTCCAACTGTCTAGCTATGCAAATAAATTAGCAGTGGTTTGGCAGAAGAAAAAAAACTAAAACCTTTTAAATCTACATTGATAGCTTTGTTCTAAAACAACAGGAAGAGAAGCTGTTTGTTAACATTTTAACTTTTCAGATTGATGAAGGAATAAGAAATAGGATTTTAACTAAAAAACACACAGGTGCCAACTAACATAATAGTACATTGGGGAGAATTCACCCCCAGGCCCCACTTGTTTTATTATAGCCTAGGTATTTTTTTTTATTATTATTCAAAAGATGATGTAGCACAGATGTTCAAATTGGTGTCCAGGATTTACAGGACCCCTTTGGAGTTCCAAATGTACCCTTACAAGTCTGTAACTCAGAGTTAGGGGGGGGTCCTTGAAATGAAAAAGTATGAGAAACACTGGTGTAGCACATACGTCCTTAATTTGGAGTTCATAGAACATGTTGGCAAGAAACTAGGAACAAAAGACAAACACTGGAAACTGTGACTGGCTGACACACTGTGACACTGGAACATTAGTTAATAACATTAGACAATCTGACACAGAGCAGACAGGTGCAGCATACACTGGAGACAGGACAAGCCATGCACAGCTGGGACCAGAATTAGCTGAGAAGGATTGGACAAGAAGATTACTGGTGTGGTGACAGGACAAGGCCGGTCAGAAAAACACACTGCTAGCCTGGTAGGCATACCATTTTCGGGTTTCTGATCCGGTTGGAAGCAGATGATAACTTACTTCATGTCACTGGTTTGTAGTCATCAGGCCGGAATCAGAATGACCCAAAACACAGACCAGGCTTTCCTCTGAGGTGGAAAGTCTGGGGGCTGGGGGAACAACAAGAACACAGGAAAATTCCCAAAGTCCTACAAATTAAAACTGTTAATTGAAATGTACTGCATGTGTAAAGTAAACTATTAAATCAATTCAAAGCATATATGACTTTTCCAAAGATGTAATATGAGCTGACAAGGTGTGATCATCCTTTTCATAGTCAGGAGATATATAAAAAAATCCTTAACAATAAGTTTCTTCAACAATGTGTTTGTAATCTATACACATCCCTATGGGAATCTGTGACAGAATGTTGAATGTTGGGGTAGACCTACCATTAATAACCTATATGCAGGCAACATTTATAAATGTAATTCTGCACAAAAAACACCCCTTGGGCTAAAACACATTATAGACATATTCCAGGTCATCATATTTCTATGTCCATTGGTGAAGAAATGTATTGGTAAGGAATCAAAGGAATGTATTACCAGATAGGATTTTCTTCTGTTAATATTCCCTGAATATTAGAACGGTTTTCATGAACACATACTCATACAGTACTTGATATGCTGTATAGTTCTAAAACGCTTTGGTAAATATAAGTGTTATCTAATTTTGCTCTGATCCTCAACATTAATCACATGAACACTAGCGTTTGTAGTCTAGCTGGACCTTTATTTTGGTGTAATAGAAAATGCAAAACAAAAAATGCAAAAAACCTTCAATCATCCATAGTCCCAGTGTCTGGTCAGAAAGCTGTTACACATTTAAGTATTATAGAAGTATGAGTCTGCACAGAATACATTTATGACCATCTTAAAGTGTTCTGAGTAACCACAGTTGGAAAAATATAAATTAATAATATATTTCCATTTTCCACTCTCCATGGCTGTTTCACCGTGATTTAACATTCAGAGAGGAAGACTTCCTCTCCACAGCAGTTTAAAACTAAAACTGCTACATGTCTAGCACACCCAACCCCCTAGACAGAAAAAGGCAGAGAGAACGTCAGGCTCTCTTTACTAGATGAGTGGATAGGGTGACTTTAACCAACACAGTGAACAATGACAGTGGCTGTGCAAGACTGCTTTAACACCTGCTCTCTGACAGAAAATACATACAAACCCTTTCGGTTGGTCAAAGTGAAGAATATGTTTTGTCTTAAGGTAATGGTTCTCAAACCGTTTAATTTCAACTCTACTTTAAGAACAACTGTCTAGAAGGTAAGACTATATCATATTTTTGTTGGCTTATCGGTGTCGTTTGACGAAACATAAATTAGCCTCAGTCGGTGCTTATACCTACTGATGGGAGAGGCTTGAGTGATGTGAATGGAGCAGCTGAGAAAACAGATCTCCGCAGACAGACAGTTCCAGCCTGGCCCCCTCAACAGCTGGAATAACAAAAAGACCCCCAACTTAAAACAATGTAAATCCACCTCTGTGCTACTCTGCCTGTTGTAAGTCAGCATTTAGACTAAGGCAAATAAACTACATAGTTAAGCCTGTGAGACAATTTAGCAGTCTAAATCATTCGGCATTAAGAACAGTTTAGTGTGAGCAATTTAAAAAAGTAGGAGCTTGGGAGCTGGAAGGAATCACTTTCTCTCCTGCAGTTGAGTAAATACTGTCACTGAAGTGTAACCTAGCTTTCATTGTCTCCACCAGGCCGAAGGCATGTGGGGAGAGTATGTTTTGCACTCCGTCCGTCCGCGTGTCCGTCCGTCCGTGTGTGTGTCCGTGTGTGTGTCCGTGTGTGTGTCCGTGTGTGTGTCCGTGAACAGCTAATCTCGGCCACCGTTAACCCGGTCGATGCCATATTTTGCACACACACTCCCTGGATGCCAACCATGAACCTCTGCCCCAAACTTTCCAGAACGGCCTGTTATAGCGCCACCAGGAGGCCGCTTTGTGCAAAACAAGTTTTTGCACAGTACACCTACAGATTTTGTCCAAACATCACGCAAATTGGTACACAGTCTCTCTAGAGCCATTCAACGAAACGGGTCTTTCAGATTTATCAGACTCCATCCTGATTGGTTAAGATTGGCTTCCAAAGTTCACAGGAGTGCTCAGTTTCAAACAAAATGCTGCAAATCATGAACACATCGCGTGATTTCCGTGAAATTGTGCACCCACATTCCCACTAGGCCGAGGACGAAATGCCACATGAACAATTTCAACTCAGCCTCAAGGTGGCGCTATAACTGGCCGAAAAGTGTTTTTACCTCTAACTGCACGGATCTGTGGATAACCTGGTGGAGACCTGTGCCCGGAAGGGCACTTTTTCTAGTTTTTAATTTGTTTTTATTTTTGTTTCGTTTAGACTTTATTTTTAAAGTTTAGTTCAGTTTTAATTGGTTCTTAAAGCAGGTTTGCTAGTTTATGTTTTAGTTTAGTTTTTGTCTGTGAGTTTGAGTTTTTTATTGTAATACTTACGTAATACTTTTATTGCAATACTTACGTAGCTTAGCGAAGATTGAACAGATCAGGACAAAGTGTGAAGATAGCAAATTAGCTATTTTCAATTTCCAATTAGATTTATTATGCAACCAAAAATGTAGGCTCATGTGTCTTAAATTGGACAGAAGCTCTGACGCTCTAATGTTTCTGGATTTGACACAATGTTTTACCTGAAGGTCAAAATGCACTTTCTCCCCTGAACAAGCGGGCAGGCTCTGTTGTGCATTTCAGCACTTCTGTAGGAGACCTTTGGGTTAAAATACAGGGTAAGCTATACAACAGGAAAGTTTCAACTGTGTCATTAATTATATGCCATGTCTTGGTATAGCTGCCTTGTTGAAACGGCCCAGTAATTGGTTGAGAGACCAGATCTTTCTCACAGGGATTTTGCATATTCAAATCAAGTTGAGGGAAGGGATGATTGGCAGGTTATTGGAATTCACCCTGAGTGTGAGGCTGGGTGGCCGCAGATTTATGCTCTATACCTATAAGGACTACCACTATGGTTTAGAACAAAGTGATTTACAATGCGTTTTGCACCACAGAAGTGGGGCTGAGTATGAGGTATGAATATGCTCCATCCCCTGCATATCAAATTATGCATGCACCACATCAGTCTTATATGTCTTTACATTATTTTAATTAGCTAAGTTAAATGCCAACAGTTCTGTGTGTTATCTGAAACGTTATAGTTATTAGATTCATCCAGTTAAACTTTTATAATATTACTAGCCCTTACACGTTGTGAGATATTTCCCCCCCCCTTGTGGACGTGGGGGGTACTGCGCCCGGGTGCGTTTGTAATTGACTAATCAATTCATTAATAATCATTAATGTGTCAAATCGAGAAAAACTTTGTTACGCCCTCCACATGCATATGGTCAATGCCTGTGTGAAAAGTGGGAGTGATTGGTGCAGGCAGTAAGGAGTTACGGCAGTGTTTCTGACAGACACACACACAGACACACACAGACATTGTTAGAATTATAGTATGATGATGATGATGATGATGTATAATATTATGTGAATAATAAAAGTCTAGACCAGTGGTTTCAAAGTGGGGGCCCAGGGACCCTCATAGTTCTTTCAGAGGGTTCTAAATTGACCCTTACATTTCTGTAACGCTGATCGCATACCAATTTGTACACACTCAGAGTTATGGGGGTCCTTGAAATTAAAAAGGTTTGAGAACCACTGGTCTAGATCAGGGGTTCTCAACATTTTTGGCTTTGGCGGACCCTTGGGGGGTTGTGACCCCCAAGTTGAGGACAAACATAACTTACTACATCACAGTGGATCCTAAAATACTGGCAAAACAGACTAGGACAACCAAATAATTTCATTAGTAAATTCATTTAAAATGATCTTCACTGCTGACTCCATACTCACTAGCTATCACTGCCTGGGAAGTGATAGCTGCTCTGTTTGTTGAGTGCAAGGGAGAGTTGTTTGAACTCTCCCTCGAGAGGTAAAAATGGGTATCATATCTGGCGCATTGGCGTTTAATACATTCAATACAAGAGATTGCGGGGGGAAATATTCAGTGCTTCTTGTTATTCCAGGTCAGAATGGGTCATGGTTTTATTACACTGGCCAAACATACATGCACTGTCACATGGTAAAAATTGAGATTCATGAGAGCAGTTCCCAAATCTAATTACAGGAACTGATTTTCCAAATGCTGTCTAGTGGATGTAATATCTACCTCACGTAGAACTGTTTACATTTGATCAGCATCATGTTAAAGGGCCATTAGTAAAAGGGACTCACAGGAAAAGCCTTATAGCGTAACAAATGACCTAGATACAAACTGGTGGCCCTGTAGTTAATAACTGTGCCCTTATGTCGAACCGAATATTATCCTTCTATAAATGCACAAGATCTCTGCATGCGTCTGTCTGTCTGTCTGTCTCTGTGTCTGTGTGTGCACCTGTCTGTCTGTCTGTCTGTCTGTGTGTCTGTGTGTGTACCTATCCACTGTCTGTCTGTCTGTCTGTCTCTGTGTGTGTACCTGTCTGTCTGTCTCTCTGTCTGTCTGTACCTGTCTGTCTGTCTGTCTGTCTCTGTGTCTGTGTGTGTACCTGTCTGTCTGTCTGTCTCTCTGTCTGTCTGTACCTGTCTGTCTGTCTGTCTGTCTGTCTCTGTGTCTGTGTGTGTACCTGTCTGTCTGTCTGTCTCTGTGTCTGTGTGTGTACCTGTCTGTCTGTCTGTCTCTGTGTCTGTGTGTGTACCTGTCTGTCTGTCTGTCTGTCTGTCTCTGTGTGTGTGTGTGTACCTGTCCTGCCTGTCCTGTCCACTGCGTATCTCGATAACCGTCTGACCAAAAGACTTCAAACCTGACATGTATATCACTGAGGAACTGATGGAGTGAAGTCAGAGTCAGATGTCGATTTCAGCTCTGACGTTTATTTCAGACATGCTAGTATGTATTGGATACTCATGTCTGTGTGTTTTTATGTGCAGGGCGTTGCTGAAAATGAGCACCTGTGCTCAGCTACTTCCCTGGGTAAATAAAGAATAATAAAATAAAACAAAATAGCGAATCTACAATGTGTGTATACGCATGTGTATAGTGTATACGCATATACAACTATCCCACCTGCACTATGAACAACACAAGACAAGGTTACATGACCTCACTGTATCTGCCCCTACAGCCTACACAATAACAGTCCATTGCAGTCAGTGCAATGCCAATCAAATAAAGTATCCATTTCAATCACTGCAATGTGAAAGAAAAGTGACAGCGTTCACAGTGCAATCAGTACAGCTAAAAAGTTTGTGGAAACAAGAATGATAGTGGATGCATTTTTATTAAGGATGGTTAAATTGTTTGTGTAAAGATAGGCACGGGTATTACCCACATTTGAGAACTTTCACCTTTGAGTCTCTCAGTATAATAACGCATAACAAACAGGAACGCCTCAAAAGTAACATGAAATTGCACTTTGTTTGCTGAGCTTTATCAGATAATTTCTAAGGGACATGCTTGCACTCAGCAGCAATATTATTGTATAGCCAATAAATAAACAAGTCCCAAGTAAACAAATCAGTCCAAATGAATTCCACAAATTGAAAGTGATAGGGGAAGTCATGGTTGTGCTACTTATTAATTTGGAAAGTGACACACTGAGGTTATCTAGTCTCGCCTGAATGGTCACAGTTATTTAACATGTGTGCATGTGGCATACTATTTAAATTCCACGGCCCAGGATTTCAGCCACCTTGCGTCAAACCTTGAAGATATCGCTTCACAGAATAAATCATTAGGGTTCATATTAAATGTCAGATTTCTCACATATTCAATTATCTGTTTTGCTTGCAGTCATTCTCGTGAGATTCTGCTCCAATTAATTGCACATCAGATGTATTCACCCGATTACCGTTCCAAAAGGCTGGTCGTTCATCACAAGGTTCTGCTGGTGGAAGGTATCTGTCAAGGTTCAGCCCAGGACAACTGGCCGACCATCTTGCACACATTCTTTCGGCCAATGAGTTGTCCTTCTCAGGGTTCGATTTGCTGAGGAAATGGGCTAATAAAGTAACAACAGAGGTGCGCGCAGAAACGTTTTGTCCATTCAATTCAAACTTTATTCAAAACACTCATAGGGGGGTCCATAGGACGGAACCATGACGGAACACATAAAATATAAAAACACAAAAGTAAACAAACTATAAAAAAAACAAAGCATAAACAAACAAGGGGGACTCATCTCTGTACATACAGGCTAGAACGCCAGTGGCTCCACAGCTTAGATGATAGCCTGACAGCTACTTAGCAGGGTTGGAAAGTGCTACAATGATGCTGTTCACAGAGTCTGTTAAACTGCACATACATCTATACATCAGGTTTTGTATCACAGCAGTTGCATAGCTTTAAAAAATTGCTTTACTTCAAGCACTCAATGACCAATTATATTGATTTATAATGCCTCTACAATGCATGATAAAATAAGAGATTAAAATGCATTATACATTATTCATTACACAATACTTTATGTGTTATAATTATTGCTATGCAGCATTATGAGCACGTACTGTATGGGTTCTATAAGCATGCAGATTATAATGCATTATATGTTTATAATTCTGCATGCATTATAGACGTGGGCTTCTTGTGTATGTGTGTCTCTTTTGCACTTCATCTTAACCCATTCTGACCTGAGATCAGATTCTAAAAATGTCTTCCTGACAGTTTTCTGAAAAAGCTATGTTTCGATGTAAGTCGTTCTTTGATTTTTCAAAAATAGCAGACCTACAAGTTCATAGCTTGAGCTTGTAGATCTGCTATTTTTCAATAGCTAAAGCATAATGCTAACACCAAAAGGGGTTCCCGCCCAAAATTAGTTAATGTTGTTCATGTTTTGGGTAAAGCACTTTGAATTGCCTTGTTGAAATGTGCTACTATACAATAAACTTGCCTTGCCTTTGTTATGCCTTCAGATTCCAGTATGAAAATTAATGTAAGGAATCTGCGTCAGCACATGGTGCAGTGGCAACAACATTAATATTACCAATGGACTATGGACTACAGAGGCATGCTAAGCCAAACAAATAGGTCTCCAGACGAGTGCAGCAGAACGCAGCGGAATATTAATTCATTCATTCAACCTTTACTTATAATAATTAATAATCAAACAATGTAAGTAGCATTGGGAACTTACGTCATATGGCAGCCAATTCTATGGACTTTTAATGTTTATTCAGAGCTCTAAATGTGATGTCATGTGATGTCATGTGATGTCAAGTACACCCCCTGGACATGACACTAGTATGTCACAGGGACAACTCTTGATGCTGAGTGCCAATTTGCCCAGCTTCGACTGTTTGTGTGAACACAAACACGATGATTTGATTGGCTGATCACACCATAGCGATGATTTGATTGGCTGAGCAAAGTACAAATTGAGGATAAAAAGTGAGGGCAGAAAAGTAAAGACGCCAAAAGTGATTGGCCGGAATGACATTTGATTGGCTGAGCATGGAATGTGTTGTTTGATGACGTATGATGATAAGCGCCCATCACTTCACACGATTGTGATTTTTTTATTGTAGTTACTGCACATTGGCTTTGTAGGGCAGTATTGTATACTACAATTACAGTCCCAGTACAGGTTCTCGGATAGTTTGCAGCTCTATGAATGGGTGTACATGTTGGGCTGAGTGTTGAGCAGCCAGATCAGTGGCAGGGACTATTAATGGGAGCCTCTCTGCCAGGCCAGGCTCTGGCTGACCTTGGTCTTATCTATGCGACCTCATGCATGATTGATAAATAAAAATGAAATTGGAGCCTGTCTTCCAGAAGCCGGGGGTATCTCATTAGGGCACACAAGCTCTTCTTTGGGCCAAAACAAAATGAGTAGGGGGGATAGGGGCTTTGGTCTGTCTCGGTTGGCAAGGCAATTTAGTTCTTACTCTGCTATTTATGGCGTCAGACATGGACAGCGGGTACAAAGCGATATCCTCCCCCTGTCTTCACTACACCTTGAGGAGAAATGAATTTACTGATATATCAGTAAATATTCCCTTACACCGGCAGTAAAACACATTATTGGCTCATGGTCCTCCCCCACCAACAAAACACTACACAGTAAAAATCCTCAGTGTCACTTTTAACTCTGAGATTATAGAATTGGGACCCTGAACGGGTCCATTTGGTTACATTTATATACTCTCTGAATTACAAATGGATAAACTAACACTGAGCATGTCACCGCGTGCACAGTACAAAGGGCTAAAATAAAAATTGACTTCACGCAACGTTTTGCACGTTTCATTACTTTGCCTTGAGCAATATCATCATTCACTGAAGCCAACTTTTACCAGCCGAGCTCATGAATTATTTAACCCCAAGAATACAGTGTTTACCCTCCATATCAACAACTGTTAAAAGCTGCAATACTGTCACGCATGTCGTCAACAAAATAATGCCACATACACTTTGAAATGCTGCTTTCAGATGCATGAGCTGCAGCAGTAATAACATACAAGCTACCAGCTAGCGCAGCAGAATAATATTTGAGGATTCAATTCAATAAAAGGACCGCTGCTTCAAGACAACTATTATTGTTGTTATAATGTGCTTCAACCATTTTCATCCTTAATGTCAGATAATTGGTCCTCAGTCCTGACTAATTCTCATTGTAAGATGATGCCAAAATTCCACCTACCACCAAAATCCCACCTGTCTCATCGGTGGCCGGTGGGGTATGGACAGCTAGTCTAGAAACCTGCCTACCAATGACTTAATCGATGGCGATTCCAAACTAAACTGCAGCCTTTGTGTTACTGGAAACGTAGCATGATTAAATAAAAATCACACCTGTGTGAAGTCAGGGGCACGCTTATCATCATCATACTCATATCTCATTCTGGCCAATCACAATTTGCGTCCTCACTTTTGTCTTCAATGTTTGTGTTTACACAAACACTCAAAGCTGGGCATAGGAGGGGCCAGCGCCCCTCAAAAATAAGTACAAAAAGACCAAAATTGCATATACATGATGTCACTGGTATGTCGGTCTGAGACAGAGTAGACATACCATCTTATAATGAGCATTAGTGAGGACCAATTATGAAGATAGATAGATAAATGGGTGAAGTACTCCTTTTAATGAAAGAGTAACTTCAACTGAATGTACAGGTCGCAATATAACATACTCAATCCTCAAAAAGTGGCAGTTATACTTCATAGTCAAAGTGCCTCTCTGTATCATCCATTGTGCTGAAACCTTCTTTTTTTTTTATCCCACGATTTTGTAACCCATTTTTCACCTGTGTGTCAATTATCTAATGTGATCCTGGGCTCTACACACCCTCCGCCAACCTGGGAAGAGCTGAAACCTTCTTGTTGCATCAAAGCTCTCAATTGGATTTTAAATCCTTATCCTCATTATACAGTCGGAACTAATTATAATTTTTCATCTACAATTTACCATGTAGGCATTTAGCAGATGCTCTTATCAGAGACCACATGATCACATCAGAAGTGACAAGTGAGACATGAGTAGTGTCTGAAATAACCCTAAAGCAAAATGCCACTGATCATCTGTTATGAGACTAGAACAGCCGTGTGTAACAATGTCCACCCCCTGCCATCTTAACAGAGAAAAAATACATTATTTTGAATTGTTAATCAATAGTCATCACGACCAATAAGAGTCCTTTTAAGCATGTTTTCCCATAGATTCTCGTATTCCTTTCAGGGCCTACCTTATAACACGGATAACTTCAAGATTAATTACCCTGCAGTGTAGAATCTGGCTATTAGTAGTCCATTCTTATGACCTCCACGAAGGTTCTACCGGGCAGAGTGTAACATAAAACCAGAGGAATTGTTTTCATGTCTCTGCCTATAGGCGTAGTCCGTGAGTGATGATTACCCTTGTAATTACCTCCACAAACATAATCCACTGTCGTAACCGGCATGGGGGGGGTGTATATTTCATAATAATACTATCAAGTCAAGTTTCCAATATCAAAGATTTGATTTGTTTCAAACTGAGGTTTCATTTAGATTTTGGAGAACATCATAGATTATTACTGAAGTGCTAATTCCACACATACGTTCACAGGGGCAGGATGGTACAGGACAGTCACAACTCAGAATCAACTTTTATTGTCCCATTGCAGGTTTACAGGGGAAAAGCACTGGGTGATTTTATTTTATTTTTCCGTGCACGATCCATCATTTTGTTAAAGACATTACAATTACAGAGATGGCTCACCTTGTGACTAAAATTGTCATCCACGGACAGTGAGATATATTTTTCTGGGCCAATCATTTCAGTTCATTTCAGCGAGGGCAGTATTTATATCAGCCAGGTGACGTTTTACATAGTCATTAACTGCCCTAAACAAACATAAAAGCCCATATACTTGGCTGCCACAAGACGTCATTTCGTAAAGCCACACATTGAAGGGGCGAGCATTCCTCAAGAAAATGTTCACCTGTCATTGGGGGTACGTGGGTGTATATACAGGGAGGCCAGTATTAGTGGCTGAAGATGGAAAACCAAAGACAGCAAACCTTCTCAACCATCTATCCTACAAGAAGTAGAAACGCCTACATTAGTCTAATAACCTTCTCTGTCTTATTTCTTTCAGCGAGTTATTCTCTCCACTTTCTGTAATCACCATTTACTGGAGCTGGGCGACAGGGAGATGTGAGCTATTGCTGTATTGTTCCTGTCTCGTCCATAAATCCCCCCCTCCCACCCCATACCTCCTTCTCTAAAGGCTATTACAAATGAGTGTGACAGTGTGGCAGAAAATGGCCCCATCACTTAGTGGCAGTGGGGGTGGGGATATGATGGATGATGAAAAAGTTTCCCCTCTAAACTCGGGGTCTCCAACCTTGTTGGTGCTAATGTTACACGTAAGGTTTTATCCTAGACCCGCTGCAGAGAGAGAGAGAGGCCCGACTCATCGGCATATCGCCTCCATCAGTCAACTCGTTACTCTCATACACAAGTCCACAATGCTGCAAGGTGAAGGACAATCCACTGTAACTGTATACTTAGTCTATTATACTATATATGAACGCTACACCTCCCAGAAGAAGCACGTGAGCCCCGCTCCAGTGATTCTGCCATCTGTTGACAATGTTTACGAGGTGGGTTATTTGTCATTGCGAAACAGCAGGACGAACAATGTACATCTTTATTTATGTGTATCACGTTTGCACAATATAAACGCCATTGGTGACTTGAATTCCCTGTTGGCTTAGATAGCATTTGACACAGACTTATAGCATGTTATGTAGACAGCACTATAATTGTATTGTATATAGTCATAGCACGCCATAGTACATATGTATAGCATAGTAGTGAATATGTATAGTTTATTATGTATAGTGTATGTATAGTTTCATCATATAGATATTCCACTGTTACCTTCTTAGCTTACGCATGTCTCATGATAAATGCTTTTATGTGATGTATTCCCATGCTTTTGTTCTTGCTTAAATGTAAGTCGCTCTGGATTAAGAGCGTCTGCTAAATGCCTAAATTGTAAATTGTAAGACTTAGTGTGGTAATCGAACCTCCGCTGATTGGCCGAGCTTTGCATAACGTTTGTAGTAGATAATTGGCTGTTGTTGGTTACGTAACCAATATATGTTTTACAATCGTTTAATAAAGACATAAAAAGTTTCTCATGTTTGGCACACTTTATGTGGTGAAGTTCTAAACACAAGATATCTCATGAATGGCACAGAATTTACGGCTTGGAGTTGTTATTGGTGACTCCTGTAGGACTACAGTGTAGTCACTACACCATACAATGCAAGCAGTGGCTTAGGATCAATAACCTTGTATGAAAAGGTATTAAATACAAATGTAATTTTAATGGCCCTTTTGTCCATAACAAAACGTGACATTGTAATTGGCTGACAATATTAGTGGGAGGGGCCTATGTAAGCGACTGCGGCAACCACACTCTTACATTTTTCAAAATTGTGACCTTTCTAGTTATTATTATTATTATTACGATGTGAAGTGAGGCGCTCTTATCATCATACATCACCTTCGGTGCTCAGCCAATCAAATCATCAATATGGGGTACATACACACACAAAGCTGGGATAGGAGGGGCTAGCTCCCATCAAAAAGGAACCGTTTTGGACATACAAGGTTTTCACCCGACAGCGGCGATACAACAAATAATGATATTGTGGGGCAATCAATGTGCAACTCTCAAAATAGGGAACATTATGCGTGGTGTCATCCTCCGTTACCATGGAAACGGGTCTAACTGAGACAATAAGTAGTCCCTGTTGATTTAACCAGCCAGCCTGAGCCAATGAGCTATATGGAGACAGTGATTTATCAAATGAATAAATAGCACACGCACAAACACAACACGTCAGTAATTGCGAATGCGGTGAGCACTAACTATGAGACCCTGCAGATCATGTCTGTCTGTCTGTGTGTCTGTCTGTCTGTCTGTCCCGCTGTGACACCACCCGCCCGCCACCAGAGGGCGCAGCTGTAGCACACACACACACACACACACACACACACACACACACACACACACACACACACACACACACACACACACACACACACACACACACACACACACACACAGTAGAAAACTTAAAAAAATTACTAACTAAAAAGAAAAAAAACAGTACGTAATTTATTCTAATTGTTGTTATTGCAATTTACGAGCTGCGTTCGCTTCCCGCGTTTGCGCGTCTTACTTGTTGCTAATACTGTAACTCAAAGGTTATAATAGTTTGGGATTTTTCCTAATTTTTCCTAATTCCTCTGTGACTCTCCTGGCACAACCTCTCTCGTCCCACTCAGGACGAGACCACCATGACCCCAAATCCACCTGACAGGGATGGGATGCGGGGGGGTTATGAGGTCCCCATAGGCAAATCATTTCGAAACATAAAATAACTGGTTCTTTAAGTAAATGAGCTAAATTATTCGCAAGAACACCTTTCTCGCTGGACCAACAGCAGAAGGAAATAGTCATTTGAATAAAGCATAGTGGCGTGACAGCACTTATGCCGTATGCTCCACAACGTTTAGACCCAAGTAATTATTACTTAGGAGTTTATAAAGAGTATATCTGATCGCTCATTTACTTAAAGAACCACGGTTACTGAAGTAACCAGATGCTACAATGAAGCATGACTGTGTGATTCTGATTAAGAGAGTGGGAGGAGATTCTAGAAAGGTCCTACCAGGCTGAACAGTAATCAATGAATGCCAGTAATATTCATAATGAATGAATGGTTTATTTCGATCTATTCAGTTTAGACAATTACAAAATATTTGTTTCAGTTTTAAAGTCGACTAAATCATTATTTTTTTAAGTATGTGAGTTTAGAAACAGTATACCGTATTTGTGTGCTTGTGATAACCTACATTGTTTACTATTCTTATTGCTTTTTTTCTGCATTATGTATAATGGCTCAAGGTTACTTTTGTAACACCTCCACACAGTAGGTGAGATATGGTGTTATAAGGGTGCAATAAAAGGTGTACAGTGATTTGAAATTTAGAAGATGTCTTACTTTGCCCAGGATACCAACACTTCTCGCTAGTTTAGCTCTTATATAATTTATATGGGGTTTCCATGATAACTTATAGTCAATTATCACACCTAAAAACAGTGTCAAAAACACTATTATATTAGAAAGAGTATATTAGAAATATTAGAAAATGATGAGGCATTTTCCATTTACCCATTGTATTGTGGTTATTGGCACGATTCTTCTGTATGTCTCTTGGCATATCACAATAGTTGGAATGATTCTGAAAGTGGGGTCCTTGAGGGGGTTCCAGGAGGTACCCAGCTAATTGAGGAACAGTTTTACAACTTTAACCCTATTTTATACTTTGGATATTTGAAAATAGCTGATTACTTGTAGATCTGTAGATCTAGATTTTTTGAAGATCTTTAACATATATTCTCTCGGGTCCCTGGCACACAATATGTTCAGATTGGTGGTCTGTGGATAAATACACATACATTTGGAAATCCTTAACATGAAAATGCTTTAAAGCAACCACAACAAAGTGTGACCTTGGACAGTTGACAGAATGGCTGTGAACCAACAAGGTAACAGCAGCACCCACCACGTTCTCAGCCAAGTTCCCCACGCTGTCAGGACGGCCCATTTACCATTTTATTCAGCAGGGCAGTGATGTTAATCTCTTTATTGAATCAAAGTGTTAATAAAATGCTATTTTCTTGTTGTCTTTGTGAACAGATAAGGCCATGGGTAAGTGATAAACAAATTATTGCCCGGATCATGGCACTTGTTTTCCAACCTCATGGCACAGCCAGTGGTGGACTGGGCATAGGATATAATAATATAATATAATAATATACTTTATTTATAGAGCACCTTTCATAACACAAGTGCTTTACAAGACAAATAATGTACAAGTAAAAATCTCAACTCTGAGAGGTCTCTCAGAGCTAAATGAACACACACAATTTTACTGTCATATTTTCATAGTGGAAACACTGCAGTTTTAAATGGAATAATGATCCCACGATCGTGCAACCTTGTTCATCAGTGACTTAATTCAGCGTCAGCCTGGTCAGTGGGAAGCTGTCCCAGAAATGGTCACCCTTCATTCAGCTTCAGCCTGGTCAGTGGGAAGCTGTCCCAGAAATGGTCAGTTCTTCAGCCTGCTCAGTGGGAAGCTGTCCCAGATATGGTCAGTTCTTCAACCTGGTCAGTGGGAAGCTGTCCCAGAAATGGTCAGTTCTTCAGCCTGGTCAGTGGGAAGCTGTCACAGAAATGGTCAGTTATTCAGCCTGGTCAGTGGGAAGCTGTCACAGAAATGGTCAGTTCTTCAGCCTGGTCAGTGGGAAGCTGTCACAGAAATGGTCAGTTCTTCAGCCTGGTCAGTGGGAAGCTGTCCCAGAAATGGTCAGTTCTTCAGCCTGCTCAGTGGGAAGCTGTCCCAGAAATGGTCAGTTCTTCAGCCTGGTCAGTGGGAAGCTGTCCCAGAAATGGTCAGTTCTTCAGCCTGGTCAGTGGGAAGCTGTCACAGAAATGGTCAGTTCTTCAGCCTGGTCAGTGGGAAGCTGTCACAGAAATGGTCAGTTCTTCAGCCTGGTCAGTGGGAAGCTGTCACAGAAATGGTCAGTTCTTCAGCCTGGTCAGTGGGAAGCTGTCACAGAAATGGTCAGTTCTTCAGCCTGGTCAGTGGGAAGCTGTCACAGAAATGGTCACCCGAGCGTTAAATTGAACCAACAGTCCTCCCGAGTTATTCATCAGCTGCAGACTGCAGGGGTTACGCAACAGTCAAGTGGAGCAGCCATGAAACAATAACCAAATGAACTACATTGTGATATATCCTAGTCCTGACCCAATGGTCAAACGTCATATCCATTTTCCTCTATATCAGTGGTTCTGAACCTGTGGGTCCACATATTTTTGTCAGGTCCCCAGATGACAGTGAAGACCATTACTGCATCAAAAGTAATCATTAAACTATACTATAAAAACTGGTGAAACATTGGCCAAATTGTCAAATAATATAAGAAAGAGGCAACAATTGTGAAAATAGCTGCGCTAAAGCTCTTGCGAGGCATTGTGAGCTTGCAGATATGGCATTTTCACAATATGTATCTGTGGAACCGAGTCAGATAAAATGTAATGCTTCAACTCAATTCCAAGTGCTTGTCAAGGTGGGGGGTCCCCAGTTCAAATATGATTATTTTGGGGCGACCTGAAAAGGTTAAGAACTACTGCTCTATAATATCACTGGTTCAGTGGTTCTCAATGTACACTCCAGGGACACACAAGGTTCCTTGAGACAGTTCCTGGGAGTTCCCAGCAGAGTTACGCAAAAAACCCAAATGAACAGGTCTGTCAACTCAAAGTTAAATTAACGCTGAGGATTTCACATTGTAGACCTGGCATCCCAAAGATAAGAATCATGTCAAATGGGGGCCTAATGTACAGTATATCAAACAGATCCTTAAAATCGTAACTGCTATAGGCCTAGTTCAAGACAGTGTTGGCTGTTCATGTTCCCTGGATGATTGAGTGGATGGCAGTCAGCCCATCTCACCAATTAGCACAATGCCAACCAGATAGGGGAGCTAAATTATTGAATGGTGTAAATAGTCCCTTATTAAAATAAATCCAAATTACAGCCAGCAGTGGAATGGAGTTGTGAAATTAAGCAATTACACGAGAGGTTGTGCGTTATGGTCATTATTGGCGCACCAATCATAATAATAAAGCAGAGTTCTGCGATACAGCGTGATGCGGCGCGTTGTGAGCTTGTAGATCTTCTATTTTCAAAAGATTTATATACATTTTAGACATGACAACTTGTGAAAGTTACATAGTGAGTACTTTTACTTTTGCTACTGTATACATTGATGCCGATACTACTTACCGGACTTTACTTTACTCTAATGCACAGTTTAGATTTTTATAATGTTGCCTTCATCCAGTGGTGAAAATAACTAAGAACGAAAAAAAAATTGCATGGATGAACCTGGGACATATCCTCAGTGATGTATCCCAACTTAAGATCATCAGGGTTTCGGGTCTCGCAACATCATACCCCTTACTTAGGTGACCCAGCCGGGGTGATCAAGTCCCGACTTACGTCCCAGCAGCTATCCACGATCAGTCCCATTAGGGCAAGACCAGGGCCACACAGTCCGCCGCTCCCGAACTACTCTGCCGGGACAGGGAGGTCTGGCACGTGGAAGGACTAGGCTCTGTGGGTTGACTCCTGTCCGGGCCCCTCCTATGTCTCACCAGGTCCACTCCTGCTCTCACCAGGCCCAGGATCAGGAGTGGCGGATTCTTGAGTCGCAATGGTTCTGCAGGCTCCACCTGCAGGGGAACGGTGGTGCTGCAGGCCCCGTTTGCAGCTGTTGGGCCTCCTCCTCACGGAAGACACAGTCTGGGGCGCCAACCCATACTGCTCCCGGTTGCCGTCTACATTCCGGCTGTCACGCGTCTCTCCGGTGGTCACCAGACTGTACCTGGTTGTCACATAGTCTATTCCTATGAGTCACTATAAATAGAACAACTAAGAACGAAAAAACATAGCATGTGTGTACCTGGTATCCTCGCAGTGATGTATTCCAAGGTCATCAGGGTTTCGGGTCTAAACTTTGAACATTTACTAAAGTAATGTACTAATGTACAATTTTGAGGTACTTGAGTATCTCAACTTTTATACTTTTCGATCTATCTTCATATGATCAAAATTTTACTCCACACTATTTCACAGCTTTAGTTAATTGTCAATTTGCAGATTGAGATGAAATAAAACGTACCAGTTTTATAATTTTGCTATTAAAAAAATTGCAGATCTACAAGCTCAAAATGTGTCACAGTGTGATGCTTATTTGTGACAGTACTGTCAAAGAAGTTTATGAAACCAATGAAAATGTTTATTCTGCAATACAGAATAAGGGGGGAGAAGAAGGGGGGGGGGGGGTATAGACTGTCGACTGCATAGGATAAACATCCACTTTTCAGCTGTTAATACCTCACACGGCTCTGTTATACAAACGATGAGTAGCGTAATTCTGTCGAGGAGACCTGTTTTCATACAACAAATGAATTGTCTTGAAAGCACGTTTACATAATGTCATCTCAGCAAGCCATTGTTCTTAATGCCACAAGGCACTGTGTATTGTTTAAATGGAAATGAGTGATGATTTGCACGTCATATTTTGCTTGGAATAACTATCTGTTTCTATTACAGTTAGTGGTTTACTGAGCTTCTCCTTTGTATGTTTCTCACTTTCCTCTCCATTTCTATCAGCTTCTAGTGTGAAAAGAGAATAATAATAAAATAATAAAATAATATTATTCAATTTTCTTTGGTCAGGATGCTAAAATCAAATACTGTCCAGTTTATTTTGTTACAGATGAAAATTTACTTAATGTTTGATGTTTTGTTCAAATTTCAATTTCTTATGCTAGAGCAGACCGTAAAAAGTGAAGATGATGCAAGTCTTTGTAAGATTCAGGAGATGGATGCCAAACAAATTATGGTAAAATGTTGAGTGTTTTAACCGTACAAAAGCAGTTCTCAAAGAAATTTCCACACCCTTTTGTATAGAGCACAACGAAAATCAAACAAGAATATTGTGAGTGAACTATAATGGTATCAAAGAAATTATTTATAATATGATTTGAAAGGAACAAGACACGGCCACATTTGACCACATATACATAATTAGGATTTGATGGTGGGAAGGATGGAGTCAGTGGCAAAGACATCCAAACAAATGATTGAATCAATCTTCTATATTGTCAGAATCAGCTTTGTTTATGGACTAAAAGAGTTGAGAACTGGTTCACCGTAAGCATATTTAGAATCATTTTAGGGTGGTTCTCAACCTTTTCTGGCCGTGGCGGGACCCCCCAAAATATTCATATTTAAACTGGGGACCCCCCACCCTGATAAGAATTTGGAATGTAGGAGTAGTCCCCCCCCCAAAATAAATAAATAACCATGGTTGAACTTATAAGCACTTGTAATGTATGCATTACAATTAGTTTGACTCTGTTCCACACCCATGTTTGACTCTTTCTTGACCAGTTTTTATATTATAGTTTGTTGATTAATTTTAATACAGTAATGGTTTTCTTTGTTTCTTTCTTTCTTTCTTGTATTTAAAAGGGCATTAAAGGTCCTTAAATTGTCACTTCACTGTGATCTGGGGACTCCCAAAATCATGTTGAGAAGCACAGAGCTAGAGTAGAGAAATTATGTGTGTTTGGTTGGCCTGAACATGGCTCTCCATGACATACATCTGTGAACATTGCTGAAAGTCATGATGTGATTATGTAATAATTATAGAACAAAAATAATATTGCCGTGTTGCCATGGGAGATACAATTTTCTCATGGTGACATTGATGACAGCTTAACTTAACCCATAAAAACCGGGAAATCATCCAAGTCTTTTAGATTTCATATAGCATTAAAAAATTGCAGATATACAAGCTCATTGTAGATCTGCCATTTTTGAAAAGTTTTTAATCTTGAATTAATTTTGCTCAAATCTTTGCTTATTGGGGTCCCTGGTACAAAATATTTTGAGATGCAGGTCCGTGGCCAAATACAAATAATTTTTGGGAATCCGTGGGCGTGGTTGGCCAGCCGCGCGGTAGCACGCCGCGTCCTGTGGGTGTTGCTGTGCGGCTATGTCGCGCGGCAATACTGTGCCACGTCGCTGTGCACCCGCTTCACAGACGGTGTGTGTTGGGCTTTAGAATACATTTGTAATCGGCCTTTTCCATTCATGGTGGTAGTACTGGCTCAACTAGAATCGACTGTAGCCTATGCTCAATTTAGCTATCAGTTACTGTACTCCACCACAGTGTACCATCCCAATGTACCTGGTTGTCATATCGTGCCACATAACAGTTGCGTTGCGTCGCTATTGGGTATAGGTATAGGCGTGGGACGTCCTCTTGAGTGATGCACTCAATGTTGCCATGTCCACTTATAGGCGTCCATTTGGTTACAATTGTACACTGAGATTTATGGGGGGCCTTGAAAATTAAATGTTTGAGAACCACTGATAAAGCACATTCACACAGAGGTGCTCTGAACTGTTTGGATTGAACATTTTAAATGCATTCCACACAGCTGAAGTTTGTTGAATTGCAATGTGCATGTGTTATTGTTTTGCTTCATAACATGATGCAAAACAGTATACAGTATTATACACACTAGCTGTCATGATGTGGTTCTGGAGGTGTAGGATTCAGGTTCAGAACGAATAGCCACAGGCAGAGTAATGAAATTGCAAGAGGTTTTATTAAACAAAAAGTTAAAAACCCACACTAGGGAAGCACAAGGGACACTATAATATATGAAGGACTAGAATAACTTGGAACAGAACTGACCACATCAAAATACGATGACGAACTGACAAGGAGCAGAACACACTGGGGCATAAATAAATATAGACGTGCCACTGCTAACTACAGGTGAACAGGTGAAACAGACAATCAACACATGCAGGTGACTAGGATTACACTAATACAGGGAGTTGAGACAAGGCACGTGACAGCAAACAAGGCTTAGCCAGGAAAGCACAGAACACTACTGCAAAATAACATACAGAACACAAACAAGTAAAACTCCCAAAACACGGGACAAAGGGCAGTGAAGTGGACCGTGACACCGCACATGTATTATGCCACACATCAAAAGCAAAACACAGAATCCGGGACTTTGAGTTATCAGTATCACACATTGAAATAAAAACATAGATTTCTGTGTCCTGCATGCTTGTAATTTCTTGATTGCAAATCTCTCAAGGAAATACAGAGTACACACATGCTATACAAATGTGTTTCCCCGGCATAGTCAGTGGACATAGGGTTAGGGTTAGAGTTTGAATGGACAGTTATCAGTCAAAAGGGAGACATTGAAGAGGAAGGATCAACATATGGAATGTCAGAACAGTTCAGCTCCATAAATGGAGATCTACAGTATAAGGGTTTGATGCTTGAGGTCAGATGTAGAGTTGCTGGCCAGCTCCATATATGCAGATCTAGGTGATGGTCCAGTCTTCTCCATGTATGGCTATCCAGGGATTGATGAGGTCAGTGTCGTGATCTTCATAATATGGAGATGGCCATATATGGAGCATGTCACGAGGTGTGAGGGACTGATGGTCATATATGGTGGTGTGACGTGTGATGAGGCGTGAGGGACTGATGGTCATATATGGTGGTGTGACGTGTGATGAGGCGTGAGGGACTGATGGTCATATATGGTGGTGTGACGTGTGATGAGGCGTGAGGGACTGATGGTCATATATGGTGGTGTGACGTGTGATGAGGCGTGAGGGACTGATGGTCATATATGGTGGTGTGACGTGTGATGAGGCGTGAGGATCTGACGGCCATATATGGTGGTGTGACGTGTCACGAGGCGTGAGGATCTGACGGCCATATATGGTGGTGTGACGTGTGATGAGGCGTGAGGGACTGACGGCCATATATGGTAGTGTGACGTGTCACAAGGCGTGAGGGACTGACGGCCATATATGGTAGTGTGACGTGTCACGAGGCGTGAGGGACTGACGGCCATATATGGTGGTGTGACGTGTCTCGAGGCGTGAGGGACTGACGGCCATATGGTGGTGTGACGTGTGGGACTGACGGCCATATATGGTGGTGTGACGTAGTGACGGACGGGTTTTGCACGTTTTCATAGTATTCTGTGACCTACAGTCGCAATTATATCCATATCATGATATTAGACTTGATATTGTCTGTGATTTGAATATATTATAGTATAGTATTAACTATTAATATTATAGTATTGTGATATTTTATAAAAATATAAAAATTGGATTGGGAAAAATCCATATCGGCAGATACTCAAAATCAAATGATCGGAATCAGATCGGGTGCAAAAAACCATGATCGGGACATTCCTTTTTTTATTTTTATAATTTTTATCCCACGATTTTGTAACCCATTTTTCACCCCTGTGTCAATTATCTAATGTGATCCTGGGCTCTACACACCCTCCGCCAACCTGGGGAGAGCAACGGACTTGAACTCATGCTTCCTTCATGCCTGAGTGTCCAAGTTGCTCCTTTACACCTGACAGGGGGGAGTTTCCCTGGTTGGACGTAGCGCGTGGAAGGAACACGTTATTCCAACCAGTTCCTTTCCCCTCCATCAGGCGCCCCGGCTGGCCAGGGGGAGGCAGTTTAGAGACCAGGATTACTGCATGTTTTTGTGAGGGTACCTACCCTAGGGGACACGGGGAGAACATGCAAACTCCACACAGAAAGGCCCTTTCGCCAACCCCGCCTTCGGGTATGGGCACTGATGACGCGGAGGAGGAAACACGCCGCCAGCGCCCACAGCGTCCCGAGCGGGAATCGAACCCAGGACCTTCTAGCTGTGAGGCGACAGCACTACCAACTGTGCCACCGTGCCCCTTTGATCGGGACATTCCTATATACACATACAATGTCTGCTGATTGTAACTTTCTCTGTAGTAGGCCTACTTTTTTGACAAATCTGTTCTGTATAAGTCATGTTATTATGCACTGCTATCTATAAAATATTGAGATGTCCTTGAAAGCAAACGGAGTGAAACATGCCGTTAGCCACCCCCAGGCTGTGATTAGACGGTTGAGTTGATTGCATTTCAATTAGGCTCCATTGTGATCTGGGAATTGAGCTCAGAGGGTTTTTCTTGTTTTAAAGCAAAGTGTGGAATATTAATATATTAGAAGTTAGAGACAGGTTTTTGGTTCTGTTCATACCATAGATGACTATTTAGCTAGGGAATGAGACATTGCACCAGGTGAAGGTAAAGTATCTCAGGGTCTTGAGTGAGGGGAGGACGGAGATGGAGATCAGCCGGAGGATCGGAGCGGTAGGGGAGGTATTGCAGTCGCTGTACTGCACTGTTGTGACGAAACGAGAGCTGAGCCAGAAGGCAATCTTCGTTCCTACTCTCACCTATGATCATGAAGTATGGGACATGACCGAAAGAAGAGTCACGAATACAAGCAGCCCAAATGAGTTTTCTCAGACGTACCCACAGTATCCCACTAATCAACTCACAAATTACATATATTCAGTGTCGGGTGGACTAAAGGTAATGCCCCTATATAGGCCATGTTGGGACCCATGAAAAAGTGCTTAGAAAATGAGTTTCGTTCCCATGTAGCGGTCGACATGTACTTGCACACTCTGCTTCCACTTATGGAACTGCACTCGACAGAGTGCATGAGCTTGTTGCACTGACTGGGATAAGAAACATGGAGATCATTCCTGAGGTATGGTGTTACAGTGAAGTTACATTGACATGTGTGGCATTCACACCCTGCTGGTTCATCCAATTAGTGTCGGGACCATGTAATTATCACAACCGTACAAATATTCTGCCTCAGAGTCAGGACCAGCGTTGCATGTCATCCCCAGCCCTGCTCTTCCCGTGGCTCTGCAGCTGCTCTATCCAGTAACATGGATATTACTTCAAAGTTTTTAACTCATGAAAACTATAGCGCAAGATGAATAAGAAAGCATTGATCACTTTGGTAGCCAATAATAACCAGGAATGGAAAGTAAGCAATATAGGTGAAAAATAGAATAGAATACAGGTCAGTGATACAAAATAAAAAAGCAATGTGTACAGAATATAGTATACACAAAACTATAGAGAATGATATGTATCTCGGGGTCCCCATAGAAAAGGCCCCAATGTGGATCTCTGACTGCATGTGACATCAGTCACCTATGACATGTATGGCGGAAAAAGGTTTCAGCAAAATCAGAGCCCCATTAACAAATTAAAGTTAGAGGGATATTTCACTTTCAAAAACCATTTTGGTAATTTTATCATGTCAACACCCCAGATAGTTTTTAACAGAAACAGCTGGGTTTAATTACTTTTCAATTCCATATAGCTATCTTTGTATTCTGTGTTCATGTCAAGGCATGGGTTTGTCAATGTTCCAATACACTGTCCATCTATTTGCCTGCAGATCATCGCTGTGTTTACATATCTATAATAATAAATCTTTCCCCTAAAAACCTGCACTATGCACAAGTTTCACACATGCAGATTTAATGTATTTGCTAGATAGTTAGGCCTACTGTATCTATTTCAATTAATTGAATCGTATCGTTATACCAATAATGAACCAATATTATCGTCCATGTATCGTCAACCGTATCGTATCACTGTTAAAATGTATCGTTACACCCCTAGTTATTTCCATTAAAATAATTTGGTAACACTTGCTATGCATCCCATGTTTATAACACATTATAAACTCTCTTCATGTTCTCTGGGACTGCCGAGCATGGAAAACTTTATGGTGAGAGGTAATATCTATTGTGTCAGGGATCGTGGACACCCCATTACCTCTCTGTCCCATCGCTTGCATATTTGCGCCAAAAACCTGACAATATACGTACTGTTGCCGTTAATCGGCTCTGGGCACCGTGAGAGTTGCCTTTCCTGCCAAGCAGTTGATCCGTCTGATTTGGAAGGAACGCGGGCCAGCCTGCTCCTAGGCTCCGGAGATACATGGCTAGAGGGCTACCATGGATTCATTAAATATAGAGCGAGCACCTGCTTGCTAAAAGACTTGCCTGAGCTGAGTGGACTCAGTGACAAATGTGTATAGATACAGTCTACCTGAACGGTATTGTCATCACATTATTATTATTTTTTGCATCTTTTCAGAATTCAGAATAATGAGCATATAGCCTATACCAGTGGATCTCAAATGTTTTCATGTCTAGGACCCCCAAATTGATATGTAATTGACCACGGACCCCCATCTGAAAATATTGTGCCAGGACCCGCATAACAGAAAATCTGTGTATAGAATTTTAAAAGGATCCCTGGCTATTGGCTAATAAGACAAATATGCCATAAAACACTACTATACTTGCCCTCTATAACTAAACATTTAAAATATCAATATTTTATTTCTTTCATAAATAGAGAACCTTTCACTACTGTCGCAAATTGATGATGTCATGTGTCCATGTGTGGTCCAGCCCTATGGAATGTATGGAATGCATATGTTAATACATAATATTTAAAATATTGCTTAGATGCTCATATTAAGTATCAAGTTGTTTTTATATTAGCATATGCATTCCATACATTCCATAGGGCTCATGCATATGGCATCATCAACCTGCGACAGGAGCAGTCGCTATTGAGTGAAATATTCTCTATTTAAATAAAATATTGATGGTGTTTTTATTTGTAATTTTAGTTATAGAGTATAATGTTTTAAGGCATATTTGTCTTATTAGCCAGGGATTCTTTTCAAATATTTCCAAATTTCTTGATTTAAAAAAATAGCAGATTAGATCTACAAACTCATAACCTGTCGCATCAGCTATTTGAAAATATTTGAAAAGTTGTTGATTACTAGCTTAGTAGCTACTGTATATATTCTATTGTATATTAACTAATTTGCGCGACCTTTGAGAACCACTGGTCTACTGGCTTCATTAACTGTGTGCTTTGAAACTATAGAGCTGCATTGGGACAGTCAGTCAATTTGGGATTAATCGAAAAAGGGATGAAAACGTTTGATGTGGTAAATATATTAGGTTCTTCTGCCTGTATGGTCAAACCAGACTCAGCATGGATCCAAATGGTTCTGGTGGGGGTAGGGATGAGAAGAACCTTAAGCACAGACTCATCTCCCCTTGGCACACTATGAAATGACTTGGACAGTCCTTTCTGCCAGTAGCTAACAGGCTCTACAACACCCCCCCCCCCCCCCCCCCCCCCACGAGGAAGAGCACAAAATTAGGTACCGGTACATAAACACAGCAACAAAAGTTCGGAAACTTAACTTTGGTCCATTATTTCTACACTTTTATAATACCAATTGGCATTGTATTTTATATCATTTGAATCGTTGATTAGTCACCTTTACAACGAGGTATAGATTGTAAAGATTGTGCATTCCTGGAATGCATGACAGCTAAACGTGTGTGTAGCGTCCCCAAAACATGTGTGACTCTTTTTGATACAGAGGCAGTCATGGCGGCAAGACCAACTGTTCAGGAGAGAAGAAAACAGATTTTTATCCAAAATGAGTTAATAGCACAGGCAGACTCTTCACATACTAGAGCATGTCTGAAATAAATATCAGAGCTGAAATCGACATATGAAATAAATGCTTAAACATGTAGCTAGGTGTAATGTTAAGGCTCATACATAGTCTGGATTTACGGTGGTGGGGTGACCACCGAACTACAACATGACGTCACGAGCCGCGGTGAAGAGCAAACCACCGCCACCGCTCCAGCCCTTCTCTCTGTTTTTACTCACCACCGCTCAACGTTATTTCAGCTCCGGTGGTCAGCTCACCACCGGAGCGGTGGTCACCTTACCACCGAAAATCCAAACTATGAATAGGCCTTTAGAGTCCACAGAAGTGAACCTTTCAAGCCTGTTTTCTCAACTCGCTGTTTTCTGCCAAGACATTACTATATAAGCCATATCTCTAAAACTGGTGGGCCAAACTGAAAAAACAATATATGTCAATTTGAAGCTACAGTATGAATCCCTGCTTTCACATGACATGAAAAAACTAAAAACAATAAAAATGCAATGACTTAGCCTCGGTCACAAACAGTCACAGTTGCTAAAATGGCAAATGGTTGGTATTCAATTCTTGCTTTGAGTTGCTTAGTCACTAAGCAATCATCGAATCCACTAAGGCTTGGATTGGATGATTGCACTCTCCCACAGTAATAAGGAAAAAACAACACATATATTGGCCATTTTTATGGAACTCACTAACGGGTGGAAGATCCAAACGCAGCCGCAACAGCTTGGCACCTCCTCCTCATGCTGGTCACCAACCTAGCCACATTTTGCATGGGATGGCATCCCATTCCTCAACCAGGTATTGTTGCAAGTCATCCAAAATTATGTTGGCACTCATCAGCACACATACAGGCCAGCACGCTCAAGCAGATCTTCCACACGCTAACTACCAAGTGTAAAATTAACTAGAAAATTCGCAATTTAAAAAAATTGCAGAGTGTGGTTGCCGCAGTGGCTTACATATGCCCCTCCCACTAATATTGCCAGCCAATTACAATTTCAAGTCACACCTTAGATCATGTGAAAGTGATTCGGAGGGGATTTAACCCCCAAAATTCATGTTTTTGCGACAAATGGTTACATTTCTCGCATTTGCGGCACCCCTATGGATGAAAATGGAATTGCTTGGTTGATTGGTGGAAAATCTATCATGGCGGAAATGGGCGTGGCCTATATGGGGAGATGCGTCATGACCCAAGGAATCCAGGGAAAAATTATTTAGATTTTACGACCTACGGTTCAAGAGTTATAAGCAAAAACTTAAAGTTATAGCGCCACCATGAGGCCGACCGATAAAATTATAAAATTATAGGTTAAATAATTTTAGTGATAAGTATGAATTTATCCTCCAAGTTTTGTAACTATAGTGCCTACAGTCTCCGAGGAAAAAATACTTGAGTGTGAATTTTTGCATTTTCCCATTCATGTCAATGGGAAATTTCAATTCACTAATAAATTCATATCAATTAAACTATACAACATTTCTCTTAGCAAAACACAAGCACACGATTCCCGATTTTTTCGGTCAATTTGACATATGGCTCAAGTGCAGTCAAAACTGTGGGACAAGTAGTGTGGCAAACTTTGTCTTACTCCAGTAAAATAAGTGGAATACGGAAAGTGTTACAGTTACTAGAGTCTGGGCAACCACACTAACTAGAAAAAGTGCCCCTCGGGGCACAGGTCTCCACCAGATCAGGTTGTGGCCTCCTGGTGGCGCTATAATAGGCCGATGTGAAAAGGGTTCCATTTGTTCTTACACCATTGATGGCAATTGGATGATTTGAGGTTTTGCAAAAATTCCACCTGTTGGTGGCACTCTAACAGGCCAATGTGATATATTCCTCAGCCTTGTAGGAAAGTCTGTGAAAGATTTCACGTAATTGCACGCTGCGTTCATGATTTGAGGCTTTTTGTTTCAACAGGGCTAATCCTGCAAACTTTGAAAGCCAATGTTAGCCAATTAGGATGGACTATGAAATATCGGACAGATCCATATTGAACACACGGGACTTTTGGACAGAATCTGGAGGAGTAATTTAAAAAAAAGTGTTTTTCAAAAGTCGGCCTCCTGGTGGCGATATAACAGGCCGTTCTGGAAATGTTGGCGCAGAGGTTCATCGTTGGCATCGACCGGGTTAGCGGTGCCGGAGAATAGCTGTTCACAGACGGACGGACAGACGGACGGATGGACGGACGGACGGAGTGCATACTCTCTAAGACATACTGTACTCTCTCCCCATGCCTTTGGCCTGGTGGAGACAACAAGTGTAAAAATAGCCAATATGTGTTGTTTTTTTCCTTATTGCTATGTGGGAGAGTGCAATCATCCAATCCACTAAGCAACTCAAAGCAAGGGTGAAAACCAACCATTTGCCATTTTGGCAAATATGTTTTGGAGACCCTACGCACGCATTTAGCTGTGTTGCTCATTCCACGAACGCCCGATCCTTACAATCCATACCTCCTTGTATGACTAATCAACAATTAAAAAAACCCATAAAATACAATACCAATTGGTATTATTAAAGTGGATAAATCATGGACCAAAGTTAAGTTTACTTTTGTTGCTGAGTTTATATTTATTTTAATAATTTATATATTCACTGTTTATAGTCTGTACATCCACTGTTTATGGTCTGTAAATATAAACATTGACATTCTCGTTGGCGATTGACGTATTCATACATTCAGCAAAGTAACTTCTTGTAACGTATTTGTAATGGAGTAAAAAATACAATATTTGCCTCTGAGAAAAACCTTTTTTAGTAGTAGGCTACGTAGTAGGCTACGTGAGAGAAAATGTACTTGGTTGCAGGGAGATAAGGTGTGCCATTACATGTTTCACAATCTGCACAAAATGAACTTCTTAGGGAGGTAAATGGCCTGCATTTCTATAGCAGCTTTTTCAAAAGCGATGTACAATGTGTATGTATGCCTGTATGGGTTCACATGTAAGGGTTATTTCTCGTCCAACCGATACAGCCAATAATTAATATTATGTCTGAGGCTAAGGAGAGCAGAGAGACCTGATTTAAATATAAATGAGGTCATCCCTTACAGGTCTGAAATATTTTCATCTTTCTCTGTTCCTCTTTGGTTATGAATCAAACATTGCATGTCTGCATTGGTATTCCTCTCACAATGGATACTGCTTGAGAGAAGGAAGAGCAAGGCATTCACTTTAAACCCCAGACTTGTTGTTATGATATGACTTAAGTTGATCTGGCCTCAATCAGACCCTCTCTGATTCATCCAGGGACATCCGTCCATCTTAGTGGGCAAAATATGTTGAAATCGGGTGATATTCTTGGCCAGATCTGACTAGTCTTGATTTGGCAACAATCGAGACATCACTAATTCGTCCAGGTCCTGACCGTGCTTGCTGTGAAGGGTTTAAGTGGTTAAACACTGTCAACAGAATATACTGACACATTTATCTATTGTTGTCAATTAGGCAGCAAATTTTATTTGTTTTGTGCAATTATTCTATCAATTTTTTACAATTGAATATCGACAAACCACTCTCAAGGGTTCTCTCATGCCCTCTGGCCCTTTTGAATGGTAAATGTATCAGTGTTAATTTAACTCTGAGTGTGTACAAATGTAACCAAATTTGCTCACACTCAGTTACAACATATCTATGTTGATGTATCATGTAGCCTAGCCGATACATTAACACTGTGTCTCACGCATGCCTCCTTTGCACGTTCCATTTTCCAGAATCAAACTGGAATAACAAAGTTTTTGTTCTCATGAGAGCACCACGTGTATCTCAGTCTGTAGGTGTGACATTGGTTTTCTCTCTATGCACAGCTTATTTGCATAGAGACAATCACAACCTTTTCAGGACTGCTTTTTTCCCAGTGGGACACAAACAAAAGGCAAAGGTAATCCATGTCTCACCCCGATGAGTTATGCCTTCAGAACTGCTATTTAGTTTTTCTATTTTTGCTGTGGACCCGCTGGAACCCTCCAACCACAAATGCAACACTGGGGGTCCCCATCAGACTTTGAGAACGTCTGACATAAGGCATAAAAAGGCATACGAACAAGAGAGCATGTAGCCCGTCTATGAGGTCACTCGTCTATGAAGTATGACTTCACCAATGAGGCTATTCACATTATAAAATGTAAGTTAAAAACATTTACAGTAACTACGAAACATAATGTGGAAAAGAAAAGTGTGAAGGCACGTCCTTAATTAGCCTACGGGCAGCAAGAACAACTTCAGAAATGTGCCACTAATTGGTCCAGCTGTGATTTAAGTGAGCGATTTAAAGACATTCATCAATATTTTTAAAATCAATTATATTACTCAGTGGAAGACAAGTAAGTCATGTTCAGCTCTTGTTAGAGCTGAATTCTGAATGAGCTCTATAGCGTTGCTGCCTCTTATATTTGAATTTTTGAGGGGAATACTAGGCCAATAAGGGACTTAGGGACCACACCATTCTTGATTGATGATACAATGATAAGAGCGCCCCTCCCTTCACACGGGTTAAGCTAAAAAAAAGCGACGTGTTTTGAGATGGTCTGTCACGGGGCAGCCCGTGCCCTATACACATATACACTGATGGAGGACAATGCACACATCTAAACTACACAGTTTCTTCCATTTAACTAACTTTGCTAATATTCTTTATCCCACGATTTTGTAACCAATTTTTCACCACTGTGTCAATTATCTAATGTGATCCTGGGCTCTACACACCCTCTGCCAACCTAGTCCCCATGGGGGAGCTACGGACTTGAACTCATGCTTCCTTCATGCCTGAGTGTCCAAGTTGCTCCTTTACACCTGACAGGTTGGACGTAGCGCGTGGAAGTAACTGGTTATTCCAACCAGTTCCTTTCCCCTCCATCAGGTGTCCCGGCTAACCAGGGGGAGGCAGTTTAGAGACCAGGATTACTGCATGTTTTTGCGAGGGTACCTACCCTAGGGGACACGGGGAGAACATGCAAACTCCACACAGAAAGGCCCTTTCGCCAACCCCACCTCGGGTATGGGCACTGATGACGTGGAGGAGGAATCAATCCCGGTAGAGACCTGTGCCCGAGTGTGTGTGTGTGTGTGTGTGTGTGTGTGCGCGTGCGCATGTAATAGATTAAAAATGAATGATAACTTGATGGATGACAGTTGATGATTACATTAAAGTTTATTACCCACATTAATGATATTTCCCTAAGTGATCAATAACGTTAATCTTACGTAATAGTACAATTAAAATAATTAAGAAATGCTATATTTTACATAGTAAAAATTAAAGTCATTACTGCAAGTCCAATCAAAATTCATATATACATTTTGGGAGGAAAATACAATGAAACCAATTTAGTGTGAACTGTGAATGCTTAGGTGATTTCATACATCCATATTGACTTTGTTGTGCGATAAATGTATGTGCAATTAGTGGTGTAAAATAACTAAGCACATTTACTCAAGTACTGTACTTAAGTCTCAGAGGCAAATATTGAAAACTTTAGTTACTTTGTAAATTTTGATTATTATTACAGAACATGCATTAACCACTTCAGCCCAATATTAATTTCGACCATTTGAAAGTAGATCTACAAGCAAATGCGACACAATGCGAATACTTTCTACTGTTTGTACTGTGCATCAGTGTTGTTTTCGTCGACTAAAACTAAGACGAAAAACTTTCGTCGACTACCTAATTTCACTGACGAAAACTAAATGGAAACTAAATGAAAACTAAGCTATGATGACTAAAACTAAGACTAAATATACTGACAATTTCGTCGACAAATAAAAACTAGACTAAAATGTTAGGAAGGGACTAGTGGACAAGAGATCCAGTATAAGTCATTTTACTCTTGGTTGCATGCTGAAAATAGCTGATCTACAAGCTCACAACGCGTCGCGACGCGTTGTGAGCGGCATCGTGACGGCATCAAGGCCCACCAAAACACATTTTAGTCGACTAAATCAACTGTAGATTTAGTCGACTAAAATCTTATGACATTTAGTCGACTAAAACTAGACTAAACACTAAGACATTCCAGGTGACTAAAATGTGACTAAAACTAAATGTAGTTTCAGTCCAAAGACTATGACTAAACTAAAATAGAAATTTGCTGCCAAAAACAACACTGCTGTGCATCAAACTATATCATTGTTGCATCCCTACTTCAAACAGTGACTGATTAAGTGAGTATTAGTCCATGGCTGAATTTGACACATATTGAGAAACATATGAGTTTTTACAAATGTTGGTAATTTGCCAATACATAATTTTGGTAATTAAGCAGTTTATTATTTACGTATATCTTGAGATAGTTATTAATTCATCCTAGAACACTACACATATGTTTTTATTAAAAAAACAGGAATGTCGGCAGGGAAACAAACCTATACTTCTATGATGCCACTGAGAACCATGAAGGTAGGGGAGAGCCGCCAAGGATGTAACATTTTGCACGTTTCATTTTTTTACTCAGAGATCCGTTTATCTACACATGTAATATTTTCAGGCAACGGACCTACACATGTCTGCTACCATAAACCACTTCAAGTAATTTTTTTTATAAAACAGGTCGGGAGTTATTAAACCGAACGTGGACGCTGTTCCAGTGTTACAATTGCTGCGCATGTCGGATTAATTGTAACGGCATGCATGATAAATGTAACAACGCTAAAAAACATCATTAAACATATCGTTTTCAGCTTAAAGCAATTATACTTCATTGAAGCAACTCCTTAGCATTGTTTTCATACCATGGATGTGATAAGAAAATGTATCAAAAATAAGGGAAATATGAAATAGTATCGGGTGTACCAGTTTGGGCTTTTTTTTTTTTTTAGGTCAGAAATACATTGATTAAACAAACGTTTGATTTATTGAGTTGTACAATGTTATACAACCCTACAATAATTTTAGAATACACTACACAATACAATACAATTTTAGAACATATAATATTGGCCAATATGTCAACTGTGTAAATATGACCTATAATGGTAATTGAATGAAGCCGGCGTGTGTTACAATTGATCCACTTTAGCAAGTTTTCTTTGCCGTTGCTTACAGACCAGAATGAACGTGCATTCCGTCTAAACACGATGCAAACTAATGAAGAACATAAGCGTGAAGACATCCATGTGGATTTTTATTCACCAACATCAAAGAAAAAAATTGTAGCACACATATACTCCAGGTGTAAAAATTTAGCTTTTTGAGAAAAATCTGTTTTTCGCCAATAGCTCCCCGTGGGATGAAGGTAAACACTTCAAACTTCCTGGGCACGTAGAGTACGTTGCTGTACACATACTGACGCGATGGCGTCATGGTGGCGTTGACCAATCAAGAGATAATGTCCATGTTACAACCGTGAAGCGTTACAACCTTGGCGGCTCTCCCCTACTGAAGAAAGAGCCACCCACCTCAGACATTTACAAATTGTCCGGAGAAAATCAACTTTTAAATCTAGGTTTAAAAGTTAAATAGTTAAATATATAGTTTACTTGCCAAAGGAAGCAACATTGTCCCTGTGTTGGCGATACGATTTGAACCACTTGGACTGTCAGAAAGCTGCTTGCAAATCGAAAGGTTCCCGGTTGGATCCCCAGCTACCTCTGGGTCAGTGTCGAAGTGTCCTTGAGCAACACATAATTAAATGTGTTCATTACTTTAATGATGGAGAGGTGGGGATGATTTGTATTACTTTTTAGTGCTAATGGGTAACTTAACCTATACTAAAAATACTGGTCTCATTGCTGGCTGCAGACTCTCACGTATAGCCTACTCAGGGTCATTCATTTCTATGGCCAGTGTTTTATCTCTGCTTCCGGTCAGACTGAATTCAATACATGCATTTGCTTGATGTCTGATCTGTTTGATATTTTATGTTTTGTTAAATCACAATTTAACAACTTAATTAAACAATTATGTTAACCGTTGACCTATGAAACCATATTGACCACAATATTGACCACAATATTGACCACATTGACCTATAAAACAATAAACAATTATGTTAACCACATTGACATGGCGGTTTTGTACATTTGATCCTCAGTTTGTATCTCCTAAGTTAATTTCATTGCCTTTGTCGGTAGTTGTGTAAACTCTGCATGACGCATCCAGACCCCCATAAGACAGTTCAATCAGTTCACTCTGCCCTTTGTAGGGCTGTCGCGGTTACATAATTTAAACTGCGGTGCGATCAATTGGCTCAGAAGCGCAATATGCGATACTGTGCGATATAGTTCTCAAGCCCCCTTTAAAATGAATGAAAAAATACATTATTAATAAACTAAAGTTACACTAAGCTTTACTTTACTATGTTGCTTTATAAATGACAGAGACGACAATGTTTATTTAAAATTAATCTTCAATTAGTCCTGGTCTTCATTAATTTAATATATTAATTTAATATATTAAATGAATGGTGTAAAACCGAAAGCAGTAATGAAAATGGAACACACCATCAACTGCCTATATAACCCGCAACGGCTTCAGAGAAGAACGCAAATTGATAATTGTTCTGTTTGCTGCTTGTTATTATGATAGTTGCTCCGTGAGTTTGGAAGTAAAGAAGAGCTTGTGAATCAGCAGACCATGAATGATACAGCTTAACACAACTCTTCTTTACTTCCAAACTCACGGAGCAACTATATCAGCCTAATAACAAGCAGCAAACAGAACAGTAACGATATTCCCCGCTTCACGGAAAACTCTCGGATGGTGCACTTATAGCACAAATAGCCTACAGCCCTACACATGTTGCATGCAATTTTAGAAAGTTGAAGGAATCTAGCCTGGTTTTCACGCCACCAGACGAGGATCACCATTGGTAAATAATTCCTTCTGTAGATAGCGAGTGAGTTTGGTTTCTGCTCGAACTCTCTTGCACTGTTGCTCTTGCACTGATTGGGCACAATCAGCGCAGGAGCATCGCTCATTGATCTCAGCAGAGGTCTCTAACCAAGAGTCCTTTGTTGGCTCCACGTTCGCTGCGTTCGCTGCGTCTGCGATGGCCGCTGCAGGGCGTCCATCGGCCCACTGTCAGGGATCCTGCGGTTTATTGCGCCTGTGTGGTTTTTCTGCCCCCTTGCGGTTTCAACTTGTAATAGCGTGATATGCGATAAATGCGATAATTGCGACACCCCTAGCCCTTTGACCCCTCCGTTCCAAGGCCACCGGATTACCATCAAATTCGCTGTCATGGCAACCGCTACTCAGACTCAGAGACGTCATTTTCAAATGGCTGGAGATGTACTTGATGCTAGCCTACCCTTTTATTTATGTTAATACTCTGATGCTAGCCTACCCCTTTATTTATGTTAATACTCTGTTGCTAGCCTACCCCTTTATTTATGTTAATACTCTGTTGCTAGCCTACCCCTTTATTTATGTTAATACTCTGTTGCTAGCCTACCCCTTTATTTATGTTAATACTCTGTTGCTAGCCTACCCTTTTATTTATGTTAATACTCTGTTGCTAGCCTACCCTTTTATTTATGTTAATATTCTGATGCTAGCCTACCCCTTTATTTATGTTAATATTCTGTTGCTAGCCTACCCCTTTATTTATGTTAATATTCTGTTGCTAGCCTACCCTTTTATTTATGTTAATACTCTTCCATGGAAACAGGAACCACCTGTTCCGTCCACCTTTTTATTTTTAACACGTGGCCTTCAATGTATAAACAGGATGCATGTACAGTACAGTACAGTACAGTACAGTACAGTACAGTACAGTACAGTACAGTACAGTACAGTACAGTACAGTACAGTACAGTACAGTACAGTACAGTACAGTACAGAGATTCACAGGTCATCCAAGGCCTGACTTTAACATGTTATTAGACGCTTATATTATCTTCCCTCTGAAATGTTTCTTTTCAGAGACTGAAAGGCCAACAGAAATTCAATCATGAATCACGATTATTTGTGTGACAGGAATCCTTGCTCGGCCAGGGAAGATATTCTGTCTGTCTCTGATCGGATCCGAGTGCAGATGCGGACTAAACCGTTTGCATATTAACAAGGGAGGCACAGGACTTCAGGGACATATTGGCCTATGTTTTATGGATGCAAAGTTCTCAACCTATTTATTCAGGCTGTATATCATTTATTTATGACATGAATTACTAGTGAATTAACCATTTACCCCAAAGCAAACGTTTTAATCCTGGCCCTTGGAGGGCCCCACTACCTGGGGGGCCCTAGTCAGTTCCACTACAATGCCACTGCCTGAGGGGAAGTCATGGATATAGCAGAGCACAGTTGAATTTTTAAACACATGGACCAAAGCAATACTGTGCCACTAAACAGCTTGTATAGTATAGGGCCCAAATGGAAACAAGACCGCTAAGACTTTGTTGGTGATATCCCTTTTACACCAACTGTTTGACTGTACTCTGGTTTATTAGACAGAAATGTAAAACAGACAATCAATCAATCTCACTGCTGAGCAGTAAAGGAGAGAGGTGTGTTCTCTTCCTATGCCCTACTGGTTCTCACTGTTTGTTATGCATATTAGGCCACGGACCCCCATAACTCTCAGAGTTACAGACCTGTAAGGGTCCATTTGATTCCGTCGCAGTAACTATCAGTAATTCAGCTGGGGACCCTCAAGGACCCTCTGGGGTTCCACGGACCCTTCCACTTTGAGAACCACTGCCCAACAACGGCATGGAGCATTTATAACTGTGCCAAATACTTTGCTGGGCTTAATATTATATTCTGGACAGGACATTAATCATTACTGCCATGTCCAAACCTGTTACTTTATAGGATTCAAAATAAAAAAATGCCGATTCGCGCCACATTTTGAGCTTGCAGATCTGCTACTTCGTATACTTTTTGTGGGACACTATGATCAAGTATAGGGCGTTACTGTAACTTACGAAAAACACAAAAAGTTAGAACATGGAGATAGATGCCCGACAACAACAATAAGTTGGTCTGGTGTCCAGTTGTCCACCCATGGTTCTGACTCCATCCTTATGTAATGCCTGGTGTCCACCCATGGTTCTGACTCCATCCTTATGTAATGCCTGGTGTTCACCCATGGTTCTGACTCCATCCTTATGTAATGCCTGGTGTTCACCCATGGTTCTGACTCCATCCTTATGTAATGCCTGGTGTCCACCCATGGTTCTGACTCCATCCTTATGTAATGCCTGGTGTCCACCCATGCTTCTGACTCCATCCGTATGTAATGCCTGGTGTCCACCCATGGTTCTGACTCCATCCTTATGTAATGCCTGGTGTCCACCCATGCTTCTGACTCCATCCTTATGTAATGCCTGGTGTCCACCCATGGTTCTGACTCCATCCTTATGTAATGCCTGGTGTCCACCCATGCTTCTGACTCCATCCTTATGTAATGCCTGGTGTCCACCCATGCTTCTGACTCCATCCTTATGTAATGCCTGGTGTCCACCCATGGTTCTGACTCCATCCTTATGTAATGCCTGGTGTCCACCCATGGTTCTGACTCCATACCTTATGTAATGCCTGGTGTCCACCCATGCTTCTGACTCCATCCGTATGTAATGCCTGGTGTCCACCCATGGTTCTGACTCCATCCTTATGTAATGCCTGGTGTCCACCCATGCTTCTGACTCCATCCTTATGTAATGCCTGGTGTCCACCCATGCTTCTGACTCCATCCTTATGTAATGCCTGGTGTCCACCCATGGTTCTGACTCCATCCTTATGTAATGCCTGGTGTCCACCCATGCTTCTGACTCCATCCTTATGTAATGCCTGGTGTCCACCCATGGTTCTGACTCCATCCTTATGTAATGCCTGGTGTCCACCCATGGTTCTGACTCCATCCTTATGTAATGCCTGGTGTCCACCCATGCTTCTGACTCCATCCGTATGTAATGCCTGGTGTCCACCCATGGTTCTGACTCCATCCTTATGTAATGCCTGGTGTCCACCCATGGTTCTGACTCCATCCTTATGTAATGCCTGGTGTCCACCCATGCTTCTGACTCCATCCGTATGTAATGCCTGGTGTCCACCCATGCTTCTGACTCCATCCTTATGTAATGCCTGGTGTCCACCCATGGTTCTGACTCCATCCTTATGTAATGCCTGGTGTCCACCCATGCTTCTGACTCCATCCTTATGTAATGCCTGGTGTCCACCCATGCTTCTGACTCCATCCTTATGTAATGCCTGGTGTCCACCCATGGTTCTGACTCCATCCTTATGTAATGCCTGGTGTCCACCCATGGTTCTGACTCCATCCTTATGTAATGCCTGGTGTCCACCCATGCTTCTGACTCCATCCTTATGTAATGCCTGGTGTCCACCCATGGTTCTGACTCCATCCTTATGTAATGCCTGGTGTTCACCCATGGTTCTGACTCCATCCTTATGTAATGCCTGGTGTTCACCCATGGTTCTGACTCCATCCTTATGTAATGCCTGGTGTCCACCCATGGTTCTAGACTCCATCCTTATGTAATGCCTGGTGTCCACCCATGGTTCTGACTCCATCCTTATGTAATGCCTGGTGTCCACCCATGGTTCTGACTCCATCCTTATGTAATGCCTGGTGTCCACCCATCGTAATGCCAGACACTTTCGGCACAGAACATAATGGTCTTTGAGATAATCAGCAAGGGACTTAGTGCACCTGTTGTGCGTCCTGCAGTCGATGTTAGAAGTAGAAGTTCTTCACACCACCAATCTCTACGCGATGCACAAACACAGACAGCTGGTAAATATCTGTCTCCTCGTTAATTTGAATCCAAAATTCATGAACATGAGTTCAGTTGCTCATTAATTCAACCATTTCCTCCATTATTCGCTCTGCTGTTTATTCTGACAAGGGATGCTTTTAATTTGTTTGCACATTTGTTGTTAATCCTGTCGAATGAATTAAGGATTTACTGTAGTAACCACTTAAACTAAGACTATAGTACTTTGTCAAATGGTGGCCCACAGGGGTTTCTTTTATCCCTTCCTTCCCCTCTATACCAAATCTGTGTGGCGAGAATAGCCGATCTGCAGTCACAAAGTATTGCAATTTGAAACTTGACGCGTTGTGAGTGTTACCTCTAAAATGACTTAGTTTTGTGTGTTTTTGTAAGGTATAATTGTCCAGGTGCTGGTAGTCCTAGACTAGAGGGTTCCCATGCACAGAAAACATATAACTGGCTGGTTCTCAGAACTTCTCACGTTTAGTCTGACAGATCTGTACCTTTAAATTATGCGCACGCACGCACGCACCAGGGAACCCGGGATAACTCTAATCCTGACTCGTATAATCCTAACCTCTGAATGTCTAATCTTAAATGCGCACACACACACACACACACACACACACACACACACACACACACACACACACACACACACACACACACACACACACACACACACACACACACACACACACACACACACACACACACACACACACACACACACACACACACACACACACACACACACACACACACACACACACACACACACACACACACACACACACACACACACACACACACAAATCCAAATCCAGACAACAGTCTTGTCAAAACTCGACTATTGTAACTCCCTCCTTACTGGCCTACCAGCATGTGCACTTAAGCCTCTCCAGCTGCTCCAAAATGCAGCAGCTCGCTTGGTCTTCAACCAGCCAAAATTCTCACATGTCTCCCCCCTGCTCCGCTCCCTCCACTGGCTCCCGGTCGCTGCCCGCACAGAATACAAAACTCTGATGCTGGCATTCAAAGCAACCAAAGGTATGGCTCCCCCATATCTTGCAAGTATGATTGAACCCTACAAACCTTCCCGCGCACTCAGATCAGCCAACGCAGGGAAACTGGAAGTACCCTCACTAAAAACGCCGGGACAACGCTCCACACGTCCCAAACTCTTCTCCCTTCTGGCTCCAAAACTGTGGAATGCACTTCCCATTGCAGTCAGAACTGCAGCATCACTCCCAATCTTCCACCGTAACCTGAAAACCCACCTTTTCAGACTCCATCATGGCCCATAGCACTTACCCTAACCCCTTAGATAGCATTTCTGTTGGCTTAGATAGCATTTGACACAGACTTATAGCATGTTATGTAGACAGCACTATAATTGTATTGTATATAGTCATAGCACGCCATAGTACATATGTATAGCATAGTAGTAAATATGTATAGTTTATATGTATAGTGTATGTATAGTTTCATTATATAGATATTCCACTGTTACTTTCTTAGCTTACGCATGTTTCATGATAAATGCTTTTATGTGATGTATTCCCATGCTTTTGTTCTTGCTTAAATGTAAGTCGCTCTGGATTAAGAGCGTCTGCTAAATGCCTAAATTGTAAATTGTGGGGAGAAAATACAATTGGTGCAACATCCTGTTGCCATTTCCAGAAGCATGCATTAAAGTAGAACATCCAAGCTGAAAGACCATGACGTCAGAGTGAGCCGAGGTAGACCTAGAACAGCTCTATGGAGACCACGACGTCAGAGTGAGCCGAGGTTGGACATCATGTTGGAAGCATGTTGTAAACGGCTTTCCTGGGGCTTTTCCAGTGGTTATGGGTTCTAAAATCACAAATTGGCCTCACCATCCATAAAGGAAAGACAAAAGTCCTCAAGGTCAACACAACACACAGAGATCCAGTGACACTAGAGGGAACAGCACTTGAGGAAGTAAAAGCCTTCACATACTTAGGCAGTGTCATAGACAGTCAGGGCGGCACGGATGCAGACGTCAGAGCCAGAATCGGCAAGGCAAGAGGCGCATTCATCCAACTCAAGAACATTTGGAGCTCCAGCGGACAAAGCTCAGACTCTTCAGCTCAAACGTCAAGCTAGTACTATTGTACGGATCAGAGACGTGGAGGACAACAAAGGCAACAACAATGAAGGTGCAAACTTTCATTAAAAGCTGCCTGAGGAGAATTCTGAGCATCCGCTGGCCAGACACCATCAGCAATAACGACCTCTGGCAGAGAGCGAGTCTACCACCAGTGGAAGAGGAGATTAAGAGAAGAAGGTGGGGATGGATAGGCCACACACTCCGGAAGCCCAATACCAGCATCACAAGACAAGCCCTTACATGGAACCCACAAGGCAAAAGAAAGAGAGGGAGGCCGAAGAACACCTGGCGCAGGGACCTTGAGACTGACATCAAGCAGTGTGGACTGATATGGAAACAGCTGGAAAAGAAGGCCCAGGATAGAGGACTCTGGCGAACTGTAGTCAACGGCCTACGTATGATCCATAAAAAGGAGCGATAGGCATAAGTAAGTAAGTAAGTATGGGTTCTAAAACCATTACAATAAATGGATCTATAAGGAACCAAAAATGGTTCTTCTATGGCACCACTTACAGTATGGCATGATGATTCCTTTGTTCTCGCTCTCATACTCTTGTATATTCCACTGTCTCCTCGGTAGCATTCAATCTTCAACGTGCAAGGTTTGACATTTGATTGTAATCTCCATAGTCTCATGGCAGGTATTTCACTGACATTTGATTGTAATCTCCATAGTCTCACGGCAGGCATTTCACTAACTCTCCTTGAGTGGTCTGTTTCTTTCCGTCAATCTTCCACTCAGGAGGTTTGGCCTTAGGACAGCAACATATACTGTACTTTCCATCTCTCAGAGTACACTAAGCCTGAGGCAGTAAACAGTTTACTTATTATTATAACCTTATTATTTATTTACTTGTATATAAATGATTTATTGTGTTTGTGCATGCTTGTGTATGAATCTTATTAGTGAACACATTTTCACCACCTAATAGGTGACATTCAAACATGTATAGGTGGCACCTATACATGTTTGAATGTTACAAATAAGGGCTGCTTCACGCTTGTAGACTGGCCACTTAATGACAAAGGTTTACATAAACTTGTAATACTGTTTAGAGGTACGGTACTACAAATCCTGTACTACTGTGTCTACCTACACAGCCAAAAGTCACCTTTCAAAACGCCATCTCAGCAACAATAGTTAATTGGAAAGCTTCTGACTTGACCCTTCTGACTTAAAACAGCCTAGTAAGTGGTTCAGAGAATGCATAGTAACAACACAGAATAAACCAATTAAACCTTTCTATTAAATGTCAATGTATGTGCAACGTTAAAAAGATATTGTATATAATACTAATAATAATAATGGAGCAACGCTGCAGCCCATATACTTTATACTATATTAATGGGTATGTGAATGTGCAGTCTATCAGGTATCCTAACAAGTGTGGTTTTCTGGTTCCGTCATTCATTTTTCCCATAGAGATTTACAAAAATATAAATTATTTTAAGCCTAGAATCAAGCCATCCAGGTGAATCATGATCATAAAACCTTTGAAAAATAAAAAATAATAATAAAGGATTTATTACATGTGGTATATCATAAAATAAATGTATTTTTCTTTCTTTCTTTTCTCCTTTTCTTTTAGTTCTTCATGACATTTACTGAAAGAATAAATCTTAGCTTTTTTGTGAATGTTTTTTGAAAATGTTTTGATATAAAAAATACAAAATAAAAGGACCCATAAAAATGTGTCTGAGACCCAGTGAACAGTGCTGTAGTGTACATCCTAGCAGTCCATGTGCGTTGTGCAAGTGTACCAGAGTCAAAGCTGGAGCCAGAGTGCATAGGGGTCAGTCTTGATTGTGGAGCCTAATAGATAGCTATGTCTGGCAGAAAGGCCTCCTCTGCAGACTGCAACCACCTCCAGATTGTCCAGTTCAGCTCCATATACAGAGCTGGCCTTGCAGCTTGTTCGCATTGTTGGCAACCCTTGTGTTGATGTTGCCCTCCCAGCATGCCACAGCAAATTAATAGAGAATAAAGATGAACTAGAAATAGTGCTCCTCGGCCGTCGCGTACAGGTCTCCACCAGATCAGGAACATTTGTTATGAAGCGCAGATGTGAAAAATGCAGGGGAAAGGTTTTGTCTTGGCCTCTAGGGAGTGCGCATACAAAGGCAGATTTTTCCATATGTTTAGCAAAAATCTGGCTCCTGGTGGCACTATAACGTGTTGTATATCGGTATATGCACAGTGCGTACTGTGCATAATGACTAGCGGGCCTGTACACTCTCCCCATGCCTTCAGCCATGCAGGAGACAACAACTAAAACAAGTTAAAAACCAAAGTTGTTCCCCTGCCGGCCTGGGGCTCCAGGGGGTATTAGATCCCTGAGAGCATGGGGTGGTGGACAGGGTGAGTACATGAGTGCCATGCATCCACTGGCAGTGTAATGCACATGACATGGGGCATATGGCTGGACCACAGCCTAGAGGTTGGCAGTCCAAGCCTCGTAGGCCAGTGCCAAATTGTTTTAATTTGAGCCACACAGCTGCTAGGGAGCCAGCGAAGTGAGGTGGCAGGGAACGGCAATATTGTACAGTTTGGAAAGGTTTGACACAAGGTATGTTTCACCGGTACTACAGCTATGCACGGTATCTGTTTCTTTGCAATACTATGTGATCAGTAAATTGTTTCAAATTCACTATTCGTCATAATTACAGAACTACTTCTGATACTTCATCAGGTTGTGGTATTTCTACTTAAAAGATCTGAGTACTTATTTCACCACATACGTAGGTCTCTTTGCTGTAGGATGTCACCATGCAATTATTTTCATGTACAGTACTGTTGTATCATCACTTTATATCAGTTATACAACTGACACCTTGACGATACAGTACGCCGATGTGGGCAAAAAATATATCTTAATTATATCTTCATTATAATGACTGTACTCTGTGTGCTGTCAAAATCCTGAGTGAGTTTAATCTATTTTCATTTAAACTCTTTCACCATTACTTATTTATTAATTTAATGTGGGGGGTACTACCTGTGAGTGGGGAGTGTTGGCTGATGAATGAATATCAACATCCGATTCCTAATATAACCTGATACTGGGGGGTCAAATCATGACAGGCAATTCCTGCTGTCAAAATATGACCCCCCAGTCAAAAAACACTTAGTTTGAAATAGAAACTCATGCTTTCCAAGGTGTGATTTGGGCTGGGAGGAGGAGTAAGACTAAGGCCCTATACATCCTCTCTGAGGGGGAGGGGGGGGGTACTACCTGTGAGTGGGGAGTGTTGGCTGATTAAAGAATATCAACATCCTAATACAACCTGATACTGGCCTTCAATTAGTTAAACTTGAAGACCAAAATAAACAATTAATTAATTAATGTTCGCACAGGGCCTCGCATTTTTCCCAGACGCCTCTGGATCCATGTGGCCAAAACTATAATGCCTCTGGAAGCACACGTGCCCCCCGTGGCCTAGGACTGAATGTTAACAGGTCTCCTTCGTTTTAACAGATCAATCAAGAAAACAAGAAAAGACAATGTGCCACAGTGGCATGCATCATTACAAAGCAGCAGGTGTGGACAAAGTATATAGTAGGCTACTCAAGTAAATCCTCAAGCATTCAAAAGTACAAATTACGAAGAACATTTTTGAAAATGTATCTACTGTACAAGCTCGCAACACATCGCACTGCAATACGTTGTGAGCTTTTTTCACTATAGGCCTACTTGAAATAGGGTGGTTAATTCACTGACTAGCATATACATTTTACAGTACTCAAGTAAATACTTGGTTCACCATGTCCACTGCTGCTGTGGATCAATCAAGAGAAGCGGGAATGACAATGTGCCACGGTGGCGTGCATCATTACAAAGCCTCCAAGGCCCTTGGAGACACAGAGGCAGCACTCTATGGGCTGTCCATTATGATTGTTTGTGGCGGGGATTCACACATCCTCGGGCACACGCTATGTTCACAGGGTCAATCACCTGCCTTCCACTCCGTCTGCGTAATTGGAAATGACAACTGTTACATATTGCAAGTCAGAGTGGCGAAATAAACCACTCTTGTGTGCTCTTCTGACCTGCTCGAGTCTGGTTTACGCTTAGACGCATGACGATTTGCAATTACGAATAAGGTATTTGACAGACGCTCTTTTCTAGTGCTGCAACTGTAGATTTTATTCTACTACTTACTTTTACAAATCAATAATGTAGACGGTTTTCGTTTTTCGTTCAAAATGTTTATATACCAAGTTACCAACGAATCAATAACCCATGTTAAACTTTACTTCGGTGTGCAAAAAATTGTGAAATTGAAAATCTACAAACTCACAACTCATTGCTTTGTGAGTGTGACGTGTTGTGCTTTTAGATAACTATACTGGTGCCCGGCTGTAGAGCACCGAGGGCCGATTCATACTCCTATTTTAGAGCCGAATAAAAGTCGGTTCGGCTCTGCCTACAATGTGACGTCATTTGAGGTTCGGGGGGGGGGGCGGGTACCGTACTAAAGTCGGCTCTTCGGTGCTACTGAAAATTTCTGACGAGCCGAAATCATTTCGGCACTACAGCGCCGAAACAGCGGTAAAATAGGAGTATGAATCGGCCCTGAGTCGGTAATGGTAGAAGTTGGAGATCCATTCCCCACCCGGGTACCCATTGTACCCGTGTCAGAGCAGAGTACACCCATCTGTCTGTCACTTTTATGCCCATACAGTATATGGAGATTTCTGTATTTGTCTCTCTGTGTCACTTTGTGTCCTATATATGGAGTTCTGGTTCTGTGTCAGGCATGTCCAAATATGAAGTGTTGTGATGTTAGAACAGGCCAGCTCCATATATGGACATACAGGGTGATCAAGTCCAGAGACCAGGCAGAGGCTTTTGTGCTGGTTCTAGACAACGGTATATCCTACGGACTCGACACCAGGCACTGCACTCCCTGTGGTGGTGTGGAATGCGTGTGGGGCGAACGTGGGGCGAACGGTTCTCGAGTTATGTGGATTACAGACGTACGGACAGAGACTTGGTGCATTTATAGATAGATAGATCTACAGTATTTTCATATATATTTTTTCTTCACTTTTCACCTATGAAATGTATAGGCTATACAACACATGCCCAAAATAGGGATTAATTATAATTGATTTCATTAAATGATTATCTTTTGATTATTAAATCGATAATGGGATGTGTGGAATCTGATTTGTGGGACACCGTGTATGATGGGTTATAAATAAAGGCATTAGCGAACCTGTCTGAGAGTCATTCGCTATGCAAAGGTAAGATCAGGTAAAGAAGAGATTACGGCACAGAAGATAAAACCCTCAAGAGCAAAAATAACTGCGTGAAATTGACACTAAGCGTGTGTGACAAACAATATTTAAGCCATCACAACTGTCAACTTATTTTAGCCGGTAAAATTCAATTAGCAACATACAGTATGCTGTATGTTAAGAATGTGTTGAACATATGTAGACAGATTGTAGCCTTTTCTAGTCTAGTTATTTTCTGCTGTCGTCGTAGTTACGTATGAATTGTTATCGCCGCTGTCAGGCAGAAACCTTGTATCTCCATATATCATCTCTTTTGTAAATGAACGCCCTACTTCATCATATAGATAATCACTTTGTGCCGTGCTGCGAGCTTGTACATCTGCTTTTTTTATGCAACATTTCAGTAAAATCTTGAGAACTAATTTAGAAGGCATTTGTAGAAACTTTTTGGACATAATAGGCCTAAAAGGTTTCCACCCCACAACCAGGTTATGCAAGAGCCCATTTGCACAATAGGCAGCCTACAGTACAGTATGTCCATGTGCTTTGTCAGACAGTGATAGCGCTCATGTTGGATTGTCACTGTGCCGTGTGCCAAGAGGCACATTACTAAATTAAAGTTTTATGGCCGGTGTTTTTTTTGTGGGTTTTTTAGGTTGAAAAACCACCTGAAACTGAACAATACATTCACTCTGACTATTATGAGCTCTGAGTTATAACAATGAAGCTTAATTAGGGAGAGAGGGGGAGTGAGTGTGTGTGTGTGTGTGTGTGTGTGTGTGTGTGTGTGTGTGTGTGTGTGTGTGTGTGTGTGTGTGTGTGTGTGTGTGTGCGCGCGCGCGTGCGTGTGTGTGCATGTGTGTGCATGCGCATTGTCCTCTGTTCAGCTGTCCTCAAATAACATTAGCCGAGAGTTTCAATTCGTTTCAATTAGTGTCGCAATGCCATTAAGCTGAAGCAGTGAGACACTCTCACCGCTTGAGGTGTGTGTGTGTGTGTGTGTGTGTGTGTGTGTGTGTGTGTGTGTGTGCGCGTGTGTGCACGCGCGCACGTGCGTGCATGTGCATTGTTGGCATATGAATGAACACTCCACTATATTAACTATGCTAATGTAATGTAATTTATTTGCATTTTATCTTAGTGGGAAGAGGTTAATACATTTAAGAACAATGCCTAAAAATATGGTCCTGTCAAAAAAAAATCCCTATTAATTTTCTTACCTACAGTATGCATTAGGGCTGGGCAATTAACCCAAAATATACCTGGCTGCTATTTTCTGGCTCACCCTTGGCATTCCATCATACAGGTCCTTGTTGGTAACATGTGTACTCTTGCTGATGTTAATTACTGCACACAGCATTCTGGTGTAGCACCCATCTACCCATCTATCGAGACTTCTGTAGGGTTGGCTTCAGGGTACAGCATTCACTGCCGTATAGGAGAACAGACTCTACCGTTGCATAGAAGAAGCGGAGTTTGGTTTGACGGGGGAGGTTGGAGTTCCATACGTTGGACATGCCGTTCAGGGCCCTCCATGCAAGTGCCTTCCTCACTTTAAGATCTTGTTCCGTTGAGTTGACCCATGTCCAGGTCTTGTCAGGACTACTATGGGGTGTCGTATCAACCTCCTTGGTGTTAGGGTGAGGCCAAGATCCTGCTCTCGTCCATTGAACGCGTAGTCCAGGACTATGACGAAGAGGAAGGGGACTAGGGTGTCCCCTTGCAGTATCCCAGCCAAGATGTTAAACTCCTCACTGTTGCCATCTGGGGTCACCACGTTGGCCCTTGTTCCTGGTCTCTATTGCTCAGAGTAAGTTGGGAGGGACACTGTAGGCCTTCACACATGCTTAATCACTACGAATCACACATGCTTAATCTTTGAATAATTGATCAATGAATCAAGCAATTTTTATATTTTTCTCGCCTGTAACATCTCTTAACAAAATTGCTGATCATAATCGATATTGATTTGAAGTCATACCGCCGTGACCTAACACATTACCATTCCCAAATGCAAGCAAGGGCTTTGCTTAAAAGCATTCTGCCAATAGAAGTGTGTGAGTGGCTGAGCTATTTAAGCCGGCATGGATTAAAGCGTGTCAATTGTTTGATGTGCTCTAAGTAAACATAAACATGCTCCGCCATCATAACATCAGCATTGTGTGAGTTTATCAGAACGGCACCGGAAATGAGAAAACCTGCTTGCTGAATTAGCACCATGTGTCATGAACTAAACAGCCCCATGCATGGTCATAGTGTACACACGGCACATCTATTTCTGTACATAATAGAACTGAATAAGAGACAAGGCAGGTCCTCTGTTATAACTGTGTACTTAGTATTAGTATTGTGTGGTAGTGGAAAAATATTTATTTCATTTATGTAAAAGTAGCAATACCACAATGTGGAAATACTAAATACTAATAGGCCAGTCAATCTAAGCTAAAAAATGAATTTCATTTTAAATTAGGGTAATTACGGTAAGGATCTCGCTCATTTGAGCCCTACACTGGGCAAAAAGAAGTCCAGTCCTGCAAAAGCAAAATAAGCAGCCTACCTCCTGCACCAAATTAATGTTTGTTTAAAGGCTTACTAGGTAGAATCCCAGATCTGTGTGTGTACACACGCACTCCGCCTTCCCCACTGACAGGTATCAAAGTGATTGCTGTATTTGACGCATGCAATGATTGGAGACAACACTAACAAGCAACGAGTTTGACAATTGTATGGCCCATATCAATCAACTCAGTGCACATTTCCCTTTGAAGTTCAAAGGGATCAATTAAGAGCTCCTGACAGAAGTATTTCGGTTCATATATATCTTCTTCCCAAAAGGACTTTCAAACAAGGAAGGGTATGGCCTGGTCAGCCTGCAATGACATGCATCAGATCTGGTCATCCCAGCTTAGTAAGAGGTTCAAAGTAAAAAATATTTAGGGTGATTACTCACCCCATTCATGGATATTTTTTGTTTATGTGATGTCGCATTCCTACGCCAATAATTTGAGGAGACTCTTTGTGTCTCCATAGGGAACCACTGCTGGTCATCTAATTATTAGCTTAGGAAGGCGACAACAAACAATATACCCCAATATTCATGGGGTATAGTAATCTATAGAAGGAAAAAAAGTATTTCTTTGGGTGACCTTTAAATTCTCACTTCACTGTTATCTGGGGACCCTCCCAAAATCATGTAGGGTCCCCCTGGGAGTTCCGACCCACAGGTTGAGCACAACTAACAAAGTACCTTGAAAAAGATGCCCTGGGTGCCAGTTGTAAATCACTCACCTCCTCCAGAGCCACAAGTACCCCAGCTGACCTACAGTACAATAGCATCACAACTCATTCATCCTCGTGGGCCCTCGATAGACTGGCCTGTCATTTGACTCATTTGTCACCTCTAGCCTGTGACGCACAGAGCAAGCAGAGCTCCAATGTTGTTGTGGTGGTGGTGGCAACTCTACAAAGCGTGGCACCACCAGTGGTCCAGCAGGGGGTTCCAGGTGGTTCCTCAACGGGTCCATTTGGTTTCATTTTACACTCTCAAGAGTTAAATTATTGTTAAACATCTTCATTACATAATTTAGAAGAAGAAGTCTACACAATTAGAGAATTTAGAAGAATTAGATTGTTTTGTTGTGTCAAACAGGACATGTTTGGTCAGATTTTGCCCCAACTTGTAACTACAGCAGTGGTTCTCAAACTGTGGGTCAAGACCCCCAGGAGGGGGAATCCCCAGATGACAATAAAAAAAAAAAAGACCATTACTGCATCAAAAGTAATCAACAAACTATAGCCCATTGCCAAATTGTCAAATAGGAACAAGGCAAAAAAATCTTTGACGTCGTTTTTTTTATGTAAAAAAAGTGGATATAATTAATTCATTGGGAGATCTAAATGTCAGAGGTCCTTTGACGAACGGAGTCAGGTTAACCACCCTCTACCATATTGCCAAACTTTGTGGACGACAGCACAGAAGTGCCAATACTGTGAAAAATGGCGGAATCCATACGAAAACAACACCCTTCGGTCTTGACCCCTTAATAACAGGATATTGACATGCCACAGCTGTACTGTTGCCACAGTGCAGTGTGGTGTGATCAGTGCATCCCAGCAGTTCATTGTTAGGCAAACATTAATGAATGGCTTTATGCTAATTTGCATGCTGCTGTCCCTCTAATGAATTTAAATGCAGGTTATCCATCGCAGTGCAATTAATTCACAAAACAATAAGAGGATTTGCCTTTGCTAAGCTGCTGTCTGCTGAGCCATCAGTCAAACTGGATATCAGCAGAGCAAGGGTATAACAGAGTCCCCTCTCTCTCTCCGGAAACACAACTGATTTAATTCTTCTAATACAATTTAATCATTCCTTCTAGACAAAATGCAATGTATCAGTCTTATGAATGGGAGTACAAACACGCATTTTCACGGTATTATTAATTGTGTGATAAATTGTGCTTTTAGCTGCGTAATAACTATCACCTGGCTGTCCCTATTCTGTCATATAGGAATGTCATTATTGGCAACAACTGTCCAAAATACTCTCAACTTCCGCCGCTCGCATGAATGCAAACCAGCCTCTAGTCTTTAGCGTAAATAAAAATAACGTTTTTGCTACTCACCAAAACAAAGGCGAGTTGTGTCATTATAAAGCCTACTTTCCTTTTCCTCTGAGCCCCCCGCCACACGTACAAACGGTACTTTTTGGCCAAAAGGGGATTTTGTTTCCACCGGGAAAAAAAATATTTTAGTTACTCCACTGCGCCCTCTACCGATATTGCCCAGAGAATTGCCTCATAGAGAATATTCTTCCTCCGGTGAAAAAAAATCCCTATCTGGCCATGTGGTGAGGGGCTCAGAGTGCTCCCACTAAGGAAAGTATAGGATCTCTAATGACAACCCGTCTTTGTTTTGGTGAGTAGCAAAAACGTTATTTTTATTTACTCTAAAGAGGAGAGGCTGGTCTGCATTCATGCGAGCGGCGGAAGATGAGAGTAACATAGCTCTAAATGCAACGCATTAGAGCTATGGACCAGAGCCATCTCTTACCCACTCCCCCCCCCCCCCCCTCTCTCTCCCCACCTCTCTCTTATCTCTCTCTATTAGTAAAAACCTACCTCTCTCTCACCCTCTCTACCCTCTCTCTCTCTACAGTATCCCTACCTCTCTCTCTCCCCCTCTCTCTCTGCCACTTATTACCTCATGTGGCACACCCATTATGCGATGCTCAGCCAATCACAGTGCAGAATGACACACCTTGCAGCCAATCACAGCATGTACTATCTGAGGACGCATTCCATCCACACATTTCTTTCTCACATTTTGAGGACACAATCTCTAGAATGATTAGTTATAGATTTTTAAAACATTTAAAATACAGACAAATCACATAATCAAGTATGTACATTAAAGGAATGTTTCACATTTCTCTCTTCTCTGATAAAGAACTCTTCTTTCCTCTGAAGTGTGCCAACAAGCATGTAGTAAACTGTACTGTGTGTATATATTCCTAACCTGATTGACTGTTCTCATAATAATTTAGTCACCCCCTTCTTCCATCTGCTCACAGAGGCCAAGAGGGAAGTGTGAATATATCCTGGGTACGTAACGTACCCCATCAAAACACTGTGTGATGATGGCTGTGGTGTGCTCTGCTGGCAGCCTAGCATTTGTAATGTAAATAAAGTTGCCAGCCACTTAATCGCCAGAGAAAATGAGTAGTGACTCATCAGTGGTGAGGGAAATGAACATGGAGCCCCGAAGATGTGAGTTTGCATGATTATCAAGTTGCCGGGTGGAGAACACAATTCTGAGGCCCACAGGAAGCCTATCATAGACTGTGTAAGTGTGTATGTGGTCTGGGATTACTTACTGGGTTCATAATGAAAATGATTCATTAAAGTGAAACAGCTACATTTCTTAATCCGGTATTGGGGCCATGTACAGCATGGGTGTACCAGTTCTTGAAGGAGAGGACTTGTCAACAGAAAGAGAAGCTTAGTGTAACTTCATTATCAGATTGCAATCGGTGATAAAAAAGCAGCCCAATTTTTGGAGCTCCTACATAAACTACGGCATATTGTGTGTATTTCTATACTGTAGCTATAAATGTCCATCCATCCATCTAGCCATGTATCTCTACAGTGTCTATGCCCCTGTACTGTATGTAAGCCTAGATTACACATGAGAAACGTTAGACAACTACCAGTTTCCCATCACTACATACTGATATGATTACTGAAATGTGATTCTTTCAGTAGCTACTACCTAGTATAGGCCTACAAACAGCAATAGATATAGTTGCTATATATAGGTATAGCAACAGAAATATATTGCACATGTGCTAAACAAAAGTATAATAACAAGGCAGAAAAATTTCTCAATTAAAGCCTAATTAATCTTAAATGTTTGCAACAAGCTGTGTCTCAGTAAATGTTTACACTGCATGCAAGGCAGTGCTACAAGGATATGAAATGTATACAGTATATGTGCAAAATATCCAGGCAATATATAGGTACAATTGTCATTGAATGTGCACACAGGCTGTATTCTACTGGCAGGCAAAACACAGTCCCAGCAGGTAAACACGTTTTATTTAAAGTGTCTCAAAACTTGATCACAATGACAACGGGTGGCTTGGGCATACAGATGGTGCTCTGATTGTTTTCGCCATTTACCATAACACACGGCTGAAAGTCAAAGTCACCATCAGGGAAGGAGCCACTTCTCACACTGTGAGGCTACACAAGCTAGCCCACTACTATACTCTGGTGAGCTTCATGTTCATTTCAAGAGTTTTACTTTTCATTTTTCTGAGGTTATATCCTGAGCCCACCTAGATCTAAAATGTGCGTAGGAGGAGTTGTCATAGGAAAATACTGTAAATCTCATTCTTTGTTCCCTGACAAAGTAAAATTACTAACTGTTAGTTAGTAAGCATTATTGATTTGAGTCATTTATACTCTGGTGTGGTGTATGCCATCACCAGCATACAACATACTGTACTCAAAATTGGGTTCTGACCGAAAGCTTCAGCCTTTAATAAACATATTTGCTTTAAGAGTAGGTGCCTGAGACACAACATGAAAATGTTCCCGCTTTCCCCAACTTCCAAGTAGCCAAAAAAAAGAGGTTAACGCCCTGTAGCAATATTGATGTCAGACTTCGGTGCTCTATTAATTTACAAAATAGTTGGAAGAGGAGGAAGACGGGATATGCCCTTTGCCCACTGCCTGTGTCACTGTGCATGGTTGCTCTCCTGTTAGGAAGCCTTCATCCTAGTTAGCCACAAACTCTTAGCCCCCTTCAATCGTCTTCAGATCGGGTCTCTGTGTCTGTCTATGTGTCCAGTGCTAATATCGCAAACTACCAGAAGATTGGCAGCAAATGTCTTGTGCATGCTGCCAGTACGCCAAGGATGTCACTCCCCACATACAGTATACACCTACGCATATGGTACAGCTGACACAATGCCACACAGCATGGCGGAGATAGGCGCTCCTCCTTGGTGTGCCCCTTTCTTGTTTTTTACTATTTTGCGGTACTCTGACACCTCAGTATATTCAGCACTTGATCGTCTTGCAGTGTATTTCCTGAAATTATATGCACTGTAAATGTGTGGTCAAAATCCTCTATTGTAAAACTGCTGAAGCATAAAAAAAAAGAAAAGTTGATGGTTGTATGAATATCAAAACATGGCCATGCTTCAGACACTAGCAGGGGTTGTGCAACAAAGCACAAATCACAAGACTTGGGCAGAGACATTTTTATTCCTTTTAGGCTTCAGGCAAACCTGTAGACAATAGAGATTTTCTATTTCACATTTGTGGTATCTGACTATGCAAACCGTTCCGCTTGTATAGTCCATTTTTGAAGCTCACCCAATCCTATCTCCAAGAAGATGACCTTTTACTGTATGTAAAGCCATCCGTCTGTACTGTGCTGCTTTGACATGTGGGCAGAATGATAATTCATCGATGCCGCCATGCAGAACCCTTTTATAATAATGAAGCTGAACCACAATCCAGGAGCATTTATCGAGGTGACTGAAGCAATGATTGAGCATTCAAAATTATAAGCATATTAGCAGAGTACCAAATAAGAGATTCATGTAGCTAATTAACATTAATTCATTATTAATCAATACTGTGCTTCCTTGAACATAGTATTGAAAATATTGCTTCCTCCACATGTTTAATATGCTCTAGTCAAAATGCTTTGATGCAATATGTAATCACTTCAAAGTCAAGTCCTCTGGGTTGTGCCAAAATCATTCTTAATAAGGGTGCCATTGCAGCTAAATCTGATGGATGAGCTGTTGGCAAGAATGTGAACCCCTCTCTCCGGCCTCCTTCAGGTCCAATAAAATACTATTCCTGAAGGGCTTGACGTGCAGTGATTGAAGTATTTACGACAAGACAGAAATGTGATGGTCGCTGAGAATGCAGCTGACAGTGACACATGACTGGGCAGATTATTGTGTGCGGACTATGGGGAGGCCCTCTGAATTGTGATGCTTCACTTTGTGGCGAGGTTAAGGCTCACCCATCTGCGAGTCTGTGCGAGATGCTTTGCTCTGCACCGCAGCTCACTTCTGACACGGCAAAGTCCATGTCACCCGAGGCAGAGCGGTCCCCGCAGGCAGACACATCTTGCTGGAAGTAAACAGGCAGCATGGCTGCATGCTACTAAGGCCCCATTTAAACTGGCAGCCAAATCTGATTTGTTTAAATAAGTCTAAACGCAAACAAGTCACATGGAATCCGATTTTGATCAGGTTGTTGCATTCAGAGTTTTGGACTGAGACAGATCTCCTGAAATCGGATTTGAATCTGAATGTGGCTCAAGTCACATTGGGGGGAAAAAAAACAGATTCCATGTGACTTAATTGTATGTGACCTGTCTGCATTTAGACTTATTTAAACAAATCAGATTCCCATCTGGATGTGGCACAGATCTGATTCAGGCTAGATTTGGCTGCCAGTGTAAATGGGGCCTTTAAATGTAGTTGGCTTTGGCTGTAAAAGATAAGTTGTGCAATGTGCAGAGTTTAACATGTATTGATTTGGCATGTTTCTCCGAAAGTAAAAAGGAGTGCTCAGTAGAACGCAATCTCCTCCAGGAAGCATGCATTAACAATAATACTACTGTATATGCAGTAAGGTCTCTCTCTCTCTTTCCCTTTCTCCGTGCATCACAGCCCACTGTAAATGTGCCAAATCCCAGTTCGAACCCGGGCTCCCCCAGAGTTAGTGTCGATGTGTCCTTGAGCAAGACTCTGAACCCCCTAATTGCTCCCAATGAGCATGTTGGTGCCTTGCATGGTTTCCTCCGCCATCAGTGTATAAATGTGTGTGTGAATGGGTACATTCAGCGCCTTGGATAAAAGTGCTAAATAAATGCACCATTTACTGGAAGGATGCTCATCCCATATCATTTTCTGGCTCCATGGTAGCCCTCTTACTTTTTGTCTTCAGATATGCGTATGCAGTGTGTAAAAAACACTCACGAAGATATGCAGTTGCAAAGAGTAAAAGAAAATACTTTGCTGCAGTAAACTCCGCTGTAGGCTCAGCCTGACAACTTCACAATACAACTTCATCAGAACTTCAGGAGGCCTGGGTAGTGTTGATTTTGTCGACTAAAACTATGACAAAAAAATGTCTGTCAACTACCTTTTTTCACTGAGGAAAACTGAATGAAAACAAAATAAAAACTAAGCTATGATGACTAAAACTATAACTAATTATATTGACAATTTCGTCAACAAATAAAAAATAGACTAAATGTTAGAGAGGGGCATTTTATTCTTGGTTGCATGCAGAAAATTGCAGATCTACAAGCTTGTAGTTGAGTAATCAACTGTAGATTTAGTTGACTAAAATCTTATGATAGTTAGTCGACTGAAACTAAAACATTTCAGTTGAGTAAATGTGACTAAAACTAAATTCAAAAGACTATGACTAAAACTAAATCAAACTTTGCTGTCAAAATCAACACTAGCACTGGGTTTCATATACGTACATGGGCCTCTTGACAAAATATGTGCATCGTCTTATAGTCGGCCACTGATAATGTCTTACAATGCCACCTCGTCCTAATCTCACACAAACACCAAGTATCCTTGGCGTTCAAAGTTTCTCCGTCATCAACTGGCCACTGTCACAACACGACACACATCACTTGTCACATTACGACTATTTGTCATCCCTGCAGGTAGTAGCAGTCAGATCCTCTTCTCACGTGACCTATTCTTCTGGATGTGTCCTTATTATGAACCCATCATCCATGGCAATGCTGGCTCTACAGAAATCATACTAACACAGTGTAGAGCAGTAGCCCACTCCAAAGTCAAGTTCACCCCACGGAAAATACTGCCCTTTGCTCGTTTTTCACTGAAATTGTCAAAATGTATTTTTCATCTGGTGGCTCAGGGGTAGAGTGCCTGGATGGTAACCGCAAGGTTGCCAGTTCGAACCCGGGCTCCCCCAGAGTTACTGTCGAAGTGTCCTTGAGCAAGACACTGAACCCCTAATTGCTCCCGATGTGCTAGTTGGTGCCTTGCATGGTTTCCGCTGCCATCGGTGTATGAATGTGTGTGTGAATGGGTGAATGTAATGCACAATCTCTGTAAAGCGCCTTGGATAAAGGCGCTATATAAATGCACCATTTACCATTTACCATTTACCATCTGCAAAAAAATCAATTCACTATTTTTAGATTATGGATGCTGGAAACTAAACATTTTCCCCCACACATTATTGATACATACACATCAAGGTTTAACTGTGGGTGGGTGCTGTTTGTAAGAAATCATATGAGAAGTGAACAGAATAATAACCAAATGTTATAATTTGGTCCACCATTGAAAAACATTCTAGAATTGAGGTCCATGGCCTGCTGACTGTGCACATTCCAAGAAGAAATATAATGATTGGCCTAGTTTGATTTGTGTGTGTAGTCACTGTAGTGTGTACATACTGTACAAAGACACACAGGGGCAAATGCATGGGTGTCCTGGTGGAGATAAAAAAAGTCTCCCATTAATGGTCTTCTCATTATAATTCTGTAGAAGCACCACGAGAAGGATGCATGTCCTCAGACCAGGGTGGAAGTAGTTATAACTTGTAATGTGATGTGAATGTTGTTTTCAGTCAGGCCAGAACTAGCCTCTTGACCACAGGCATAGAGCACCGAAGTCACTTTCAGTAGAGGGCGTCAGTCCCCAGGTTCATGTATTTGTTTAGTTGCATTGAAATCCCCATTGAGGCGATTTGAGATCGCCTCCTTTTTGGACCACAACGCTTATAGTAGACGATATTAAGATCACCCCATGTTATTCTCCATAGAGAAATTACTTCCGCGAACCAGGGGAATCGTCGGGATGAGCGAGTTACGTCAGGACTTCGGTGCTCTATTAAGGGGAAAAAACCCTGGATGAGTGGCATAGGAAGTGTCATATAAGTGGGAGTAAACCTTGTATTTCACGCCAATCACAGTTCCAACGAACTGCAGCGGCCAATGAGGCATATATTCTATATATTTTTAATATCTATGCTGGATCCGCTCCGAAAACAGAACAGCAATGCATATGCCCCCACGTAGCCCAGCGCAGTGGTATATTAGTATCGCAACACGAGGCTATACCCGAAGATGATTGCCTGTTTTGGCCTAGCAAAGAAGTAGTCAGATATACTGTAAGTAAGTAGCCTTGCCGAGCCATGAGGCCCATCTCCTGTTTCTGTAGCGTGAGGCAGCTTGATGTACAACTCATTACGAATCTAGATATTCAATTAAAAGAAATGTGCAAATAGCCTGGGGCTGCGAATCTTTAGGTGTCCCACGATTCGATTCCGATTCTTGGGGTGACGATTCGATTCAAAAACGATCTTTTCGATTTTTCCGATTCTCGATTCAAAAAATATTTTTTTCCGATTCTAAAGCAGTTTTTTATTTTTATTAAAAACAATTAAATAGAATTTTAGCATGATCTACTCCAGTCTTCTGGCATGAAAGCAGAGTACATTTAGTAAAAAGCTTGTATAATTGTAAAGGTTTTATCAACTGAATGATTTAAACACACAAAGGTTAAATCCAAGAGTAAGAACATGTCTCATTTATTTAGCTTGCACAAATTTGAACCAGTACAAAAGTTACAAAATCTCTTCTCACTCAATACCAGAACAATACATTAGTATTAAAACAGGTGTAAAATAAATACAATTGGCAGGCTTAGCTTAGCTGGTAGTAAATGCACTATGCAGAAACCCAGGCCATAATGCATTGCATTTTTTTTTTTTTTTTTTTGCACAAATGTACCTGTCAGGTACAGGTACATTTGTGCAAAAAAAAAATTGGAAAATGAGAATCGATTCTGAATCGGACGGCATTAGAATCGCAATTCTAACTCGATTCGATTTTTTTTGACAGCCCTAAGCCATACTGTACGTACATTGTTTACAAGATCACACTGCGACACATTTTGCTTTTAGCAAATACAAGGGCAATGTGAAATCATAGAAGTGCAAGTATTCATACTGATTATGATGAATAGTTTTATAACTTGGTAAAAGTAAAACATAAAAACAAGATGCAGAACCATTTTTAATTTTGTTGTCATGTTTGATTTACAGTACACCATTCAGTGCACAATATGCTTTAACCCCTTAAACCCCAGCATCCTTATTGTGAGGGAAGGCTTTCATAGAAAGAGCTTAATTGTCTATCTACTATTTTCAGACACCAGTATAGAGCACATGATGTACATATATGTAAATACATCAAACAGCACACACGCTCACACACGCTCACACACGCTCACACACATTTCAAACAAAAATGACAAAATCCATGAAAAGGCCACTGTATTTAATTTAATAGCCAAACGATACGTGACAAGGGACTAAATACTATGTGGCATTACATTAGTTTCATAATTTTAATGCCACCATTATTCAGATGAGGAGGGGGGAGGGAGTCATTAATGACTGACTGCCCTGGCGATTAGTGACAAATGGAAACAGCCTTCTCATTTCTACAGCTCAATATCTCTTGTCTGTTCAGGGGACACATTTGACTCGGTCTCACGTGTCCCGTGGAAGCCAATGTTAAAACTCACATCAAATACGGCGAAAAGGAAAATGTCTCGTCTGAAACAGGTGTGCCTTTTGTGCTAAAGTTGCTGCTAACACACTCCTGCAAACTTTGAAAGCCAATGTTAGCCTATTAGGATGGAATCTGAAATATCGGACAGACCCATCTTGAACACATGACTATAGAGATAGTGTGCAACGATTTGCGGGATTTTTTAACAGAATCTGGAAGAGTAATATAAAAAATATATATATTCAAAAGTCGGCCTCCTGGTGGCACATAAGTTTGGGGTAGGGATTCATTGTTGGCATCCAGGGAGTGTGTGTGCAAAATTAGGCCTCGACCGAGTTAACGGTGCCGGAGATTGGCTGGTAATAGACTGACGGACGGACACACTCACGGACTCTCACACAGACGGCTGGAGTGAAAAACATACTCTCTCCCCATGCCTTCGGCCTGGTGGAGACAAAAAACCCATCAAATATTATAGGCCTAGCAAAGATAGCAGATCTATGAGCTTGTAGATTTGCTATTTTTGGCTATCTTTGTGTGGGTTTAGGGTTTAGGCCATTCATTCATGAAAAACATGACAATTGAAATATGGAGATACAAGGTTTCTGTCTGACAGTAAACAATATACAGTAGCTACTATTTCAAGGGGCGTCAATACAATGATGAGTAGTCACTAGTGCATGTTAATCAGGGCCAGCTGTTGCTGCCCGTTATATCCTATGAAAATGTCACCCGAGTGCATCTTAACACTGATATTTTTTTTATACACATACTTGTGCAGCATGTGAAGTCAGCCATATCTGCTGTGCTCTGGGAGAACAGAGCAGGTGATTTCTTTGTTTTGAGGTGTTCCAATATTGTGCACGTGGTTTAAGCACGGCTAGAAACCAATCAACCAATCAGAATGCTTCCTCAAAACGACATGTTGTATAATGTTGCATTTGTCATTGCATGCACATCCATCGATTACTAACAACCCTTAATTTCACACCTCAACAAAGTTTAGGCTACAGAGGCATGCCGACTGCCGAGTGTCACACCAGCATAGGAATAAGCCTAGATGCATAATCAATGGCCCATTGTGTGACCTGTAGTGCATGTGCACCAAAAATAAAATCAGCAATGCAACACTGGGCGTAAGTCGTTGTGTCGTGTGATTGATCGAATACTTTTAGTCCGAAATGTAAACAGCACGAGGTACAGTCAGATATTAATTAAAGCTAAAAGGATAACATGAAAACAGTTCTGTGAACTTGTTTCCATTGTGGTCTATAGTGAGTGACTAATGAGATTTCTCACACAATGGGTCGTAATCTGCTTTCTTTTCTATTGAACTACACTAAATCAAGCACGCTGAATAGCAACCATGAATGAATAAACAGAATGACTGAATACAGTACATGAATAAGTCAATTAATTTGTGAATTCATTTTAACTGCCGTGTTACTGTAGATCTTCTGAATGAATGCCAATAATAATGCTGACACAATGAAACAATATCCACCCCAAATGAAAGAATAGATGCAACTGTAGTACCGTTACTGAATCGATATTTCATCCAACTACAAGTGAAAGATGATCCGTCAACTTAAGTTTGTACTTTAAAGTACTGGATTATTTGCCTTTAAAAATTAAAAGTATTCAAAAGTACATACTTTTAAAAAATACCTAAGAATTGATTTCTTGAGCTGTACTGTAGATTCAATATCAATACTAGTAGAAATAGCAGATTTACAAGCTCACATCATTTTCACTATTTGAAAAACAGCATACGTTTTTGAATTCATAATGTACTTTTCCCCTATAATTATAATAATACAATAATACAATAATTATGAAGTAGCACCACCAACTGGTATGGGAGTTTACAGGCTCCTGTCTGTTAGCTCTGACACGTCTGCCGGGTAGACTCGGAGATAACACGACGTGACTCGTGAGGGTTTATCACCCCCCTCCTCCCATCTCACACAATGTGACAAGATGACAATGACGTCTTTAGACCCAGGGACTCATCTCCTGGTAATTGGTTCCTCTCCTCACACCTAATGGTGTGCGGCTCGCATGCCACTCCATGCATGCATGCCCTCCGAGTTATACCTCGGCCTTTGCACAGTAAAATCTATTTAAATAATGACCAGCGATTCTTGGACATATACTGGGGTCAGCTAGGGCCCTACCAATAAAAAACTGTGTTGGTCCTTTTGTCCCACTGATCGATTGATTGATCATTAAAATGAACACGCCCTGAAAATGCAGGCGGACCACCGCCTTTGTGGAATCTTTAAGTTAGCAGTCAATAGCTATAGTATAACATGAATCCTCAAGGGGTCCTCCAGAGTCAGAGACTCTGAGCTGAGAGGTAGTGCAGTAACTGCCCATTAAATTACACTTTATATTTTTCCCTTCATTCTGCCCTCTTTGCATTGCTGTCTCTCAAGAGGAGACGGGCGGTGTGTCAGGGGAAATGTATTACCACAAAGTCAAAATGAGTCTTCAAAATGTATTTAGCTTACCCTGACTGGAACCGATACCCAGCCACGTACTGTAGTGTCTGTAAAAGGTGTTTCATCACTTTCATCACTGACATAAACCTTGTATCTCCATTAATAAACGTTTTATTTTGTTTGTAAATGAATGCCCATTTTTGTTGGTTAGCAAAAATAGATCTACAACAGTGGTTTTCAACCAGTGGTCCTTGAGGGGGTTCCAGGTGGAGCCCAGCTAAATGGAGAGTTGGTAACCAAATGGACCCTTACTAGATCTTTAACTCTTGAGTATAAAATTAAACAAAATGGATTGGTAATCTTTAAAGATGTCTACACAAATAGAGAATGTAAAAATAGTTATTTTGCCTGTTATCGCTCCTATATAATTATATGGTACCACATCATCAATACAGCATGGAATTGCTAAATCTCATCAAATGGTGGTCCGTGGCTCAAATGCAGAATAAACGATATGAAAAGAGTTGAAAACCACTGATCTACAAGTTGACAACGCTTTGCAATGCCCAGCATTTGTTTTGTTTTGTGAAAGTTGTTAAGGGTTGGTTTTATGAATATCTGACCACTGAAAAGTATTAAGAGCTTGTTGTGACTAAATAATAACTACGCTGGATCCATTGCAACACATTTCGTGAAAGGTAACAGTTTTGGACGTACAAGGTTTATGCCCGACTGTAACGATTTGCAAGCTATAAGCAGGGATCTGATCATCAGAGAATATCACTATGCGTTTCGGCTGCAATTCTGACTCGCCAGCCAAGCATGCTGCTTGAATAATGCATGGTGTAGATAGAACAGCAATGAATATGATACAAACAAAATCAAAGAAAACAGAAGGTACCAGCTTGATAAAGCTTAGTCAGACAAGCTTGTGTGAATATCAATGCTTTCATACAGACAATTATATTACTGTGTATACCATGTAGACTATTTACAAAGATGAAGGCGATAATCACTGTGGATGCTGTGGATGTCCTTACCATGAAATGCACTCTCACAGTTAGTGCCTTGGAGGAGCACTAATTAAGCGAGCCACTGGGAGATGGCAGTAATTTACATTTTATGCCTCCATCCTTAACCCCCTGTAACTGCTATCTTTTAATGGCATCCAGTGAACCACTCAAGCCTCCTCTCTTTCATGCAGGCATGAGGTCTGACATCTTGTTTTTATCCTATTTATACAGCAGTATATTGTATACTATATTTGGTACACTGGTATACACGGATGTGTTTTGCCGGGCATGTATGGGCATCTCCATATACTGTATGGCTATAGTGGCATGTCACTCAGATCGGCGGTTCTGCACAACAATCTGATGAATTGAAGTGGAGGACCCTGATCTAAACAAGTCTCAGTGCTTTTTCTGGTTTTATCTCTACTTTCGTTGAACTGTAGCGATTCTACAAACTGTCAATAACATTTTCAATCAATCAATCAAATTGGACAACCTGTCTATCTGACCAGCTCGATCCCTCGGGTCGTTGGTGACGAGCACACAGAGGTTGAAGTCGGACGGTGGGTCGGACGGTTTTTGAGATATGTGAACGTACCGCTGCGACACATTGTGAGCTTGTAGATTGCCTATTTTCAGCATGCAACCAAGTGTAAAATCAGGCATTACGACGCCATCAAGGCCCACCAAAATATATTTTTTGTGGCCAAATCAACTTTAGATTTAGTCGACTAAAATCATATGATATTTAGTCGACTAAAGCTATTAAAACTAAAACTTTTCAGATTACTAAAATATGACTAAAAATTAAACCTAAATTAGCTGTCAAAATGATCCAGATACACTATTATGGGCATTTATATATGAGCACTTCAGCTAGACTCAGCAGAGTACTATTATGATACAGATTCAGAGTTTGAGGCTCACACCCAAAATAACTGACATACTGTAACCGTACGTTTCTACATTTGAAGTAGATGAAGCATTTGTATAAGTACAAATACCTCAAAAGTGTATAAGAATGTCTTTACTTGAGTATTTCCAAGGCAATTTCCAATACTTTTACCTCTACTCGACTATAAATATTTGAAACTTTAGTTACTAGTTACTTTGTAGATTTAGATTATTATTACAAAACATACATTAAGCACTTCAGCCATAGGGTACATTTCAGCCATTTGAAAATAGACGATCTACAAGCTCACAATGTCAATGTGTCACGATGCGACAAATTGTGAGCTTGTAGATCTGCCATTTAAAAAATATTTGTATACATTTGAAAACTTTAAATGGGACATTCTGCATAATGAGTACTTTTTCTTTTGGTACTTCAAGTAAATGGTAAATGGTGCATTTATATAGCGCCTTTAGGCACTTTACATAGATGGGTGAATGTGCATTACATTCACCCATTCACACAAACATTCATACACCGATGGCGGCGGAAACCATGCACCAACCAGCACATCAGGAGCAATTAGGGGTTCAGTGTCTTGCTCAAGAACACTTTGACTGCACTAACTCTGAGGGAGCCCAGGTTTGAACTTGCAAAATTGCGGTTGCCAACCGGCCACTCTATACCCCTGAGCCACCGCCGCCCAAGTTAATTCCCCCCCCCCTAAATTCACTACATTTGGTGAAAATTGCACATCAAGGTCACAGTGTGCCATGATGCGGCGCGTTGTGAGCTTGTAGATCCGCTATTTTCATTATCCGCCGTATGAGTATGCATAGGGCTCAAGTGGTAAAGTTTTTATTTTTGTGCAAGCTGTTATTACAGATAAATAAAAGTTAAATAAATACAAATCCACCCTTGGGCCTGGCTGAAGGCATTTTGTCTTCTTTCGCATCCTGCCAGGTTTGTTCCTCTGCCCATTTGTCAACAGTGATGTCCAATCGCTCAGTGCCAGGCAGGCAAATCAGCACCTTGTCACTTTCCAAGTGACAATTTGAGTCTCAGTCAAGTCTGCAGCCAGTTTGCGCCCACCCAGCAGCCCAGCCAGCCAGTCAGACAGAGACAGCCAGTCACTGCCTCAAAGACAAGTGCTAAAAATAAAGGCCGGCCAGTCTGAGTGAGCACACAGGTTTGCATGCATGCAATCATCGCTACTGGCTGCATCAGAGCTTTAGGGTGACTTTGTGATTGAGGTGAGCTGCTTCAATTCACGGACAAGGATTTCTTTCCCCCCTGTGCTGAGATTGAGATTGAAGACAAGAGGACCCCTGTCGGAACTTCGGAAGCTTAGTGGACACGCTTACAAATTGTCAATTTAGTCCCATAGCGAAGTCATCTAAAAGCTCTGCATTTTTCTTGCCATGCTCAGTCAGACTCCATTTCACAGGCACGGCCCAAGGTCAGTCATCATGCTAGCTTTAACCTGCCGAAAAGGTCAATTTAATGTGTAATAATCTATTATATAATCTATTATAACACATTACGGATATTACTGCCCCGCTGCGTGAATGCACCAGATAATGACAGACACGCTCATTAACATGTTAAAATCTCAATCACAGGAAAGTTCATATCACGGCAATTAAAGGGGGAATCACACCTATTAGCCTAGCAGTATATCAATCACACCCTGGAGTCATGTTACTATTTTAATCAAATCCATTCCTCCCTGTGGATCCCAGCTGGCAACAATGCATGCATTGATTGATAATGCGGGGACTGTGAAGTGCCAATCAGACGTAGTGTTTTTGGTAAAACAGTCTTCTCTGTTAGAGCCTCCCATCACTGGAACAACCTCCCCACAGATGTAAGAGACCTCAAACTATTTGACCTTCAAATTCAACCTGAAGAGGTGGCTAAAAACAAATCAAATCTGTAATCATGAGTAATTATCAGCACTATTTATCGCTGGTGTCATATTTCACTTCACTTTGCGGTTGTTCTGTCCCCTGTACCATGTATATTTGTTCCTGTATTGTATTGTATTGAAAATAAGCTTCTGGCTCATTTAAATTGATGTGAAAACTGGCATGTTGATTAATGAGCTAAATAAATAAATGCCAGCATAAAATCAATTGGCAAATAAAAGACACTGTAAATTGAGAAATATTGAATATAATATTTAAAAACGTGGATTGGTGTTTCTAGGATCAACGGGAACCAAAATTTGACAGATCCAAGCACTCAAAAAGAGGAGGGTGTAAAATGAAGGTCCTATCATGTTTCTAAAAACGTTTAAAACATGTTTCGACCAGCAATTGGCATGCCGAAGACCAGTACAAATACCTTGATGTTAGGCCCTCGAGCTCTTTTTCAATGATATAGTAGTGCTTGACTATATTGGCCATGTCCCACTGAACACCTTGAGGTCAAATTTCAGGATTTTTGGTTTTCAAATGATCTGTTTATTCATACAGACTACGTATATCGGATATACGGTAGTGCAGGGCGAAATAACATCAAATCAGTATCACTTCAACTTAGCCCAGCTCGGCCATAATATGACATAATAAATCGCCTACTAATCTGAAATTTAACCTATACCCCTGTATCAACATGCTTTCGGTTAGATGTTTGAGGTAGCCATTGCCCACACACCACCCATAATATCACATACTGTAGGAGCACAGAGTACACTCCACCTCACTCCATGACTCATTCTTCATAAGGGGATACACTAGTGACTATAGTCCACACCTCAACAAATCCACAATGCAAATTAGTGCAGATAATGAATAATAAAGCCACACTTTAAAGGGACTTGCACGCATACAGGCAGATAAAATATGCACCGAGGGATACATGAGATAAGGGTAGTCTTACCAATTTCTAGTAAAAAGTATAATTTATGCCATTTTTCTTGGCTTTCATTTTAGGCCGGGTTATACTTTGTTGTATGACAGGGACAGGGTCATGTGCCAAGAATAGTACATCTGCAAGCAGGCATTAAAACACATTTCCTGTCGGCATGTTCTTGGGCACCTCTGTAAACCTTGTCACGCGAAAACTACAAAAAGCTACTAATTCAGGGCCCTGTGACGCACGCGATTGTTGAACCGGAAGTATTAGCCAATGCTATACACCAAGGTCGATCTACCATGGAACTAGCATGAAACACGCTAATCTGCTAACCGGAGTGACGTTTTTATTGTCATCCTAAGATCATACTTCATCTCATATCACCTCATCTGAGCTTTAAATCAGAGATAAACTCTGCTAAAGATCGCGGCCATTACGGGACTTTATGGAGCACGGATGATCGTTATGCAACCGTTTTTGTTTTCTCTCATCCGTTCCAAGATGGATGCCGTTTCAGGCGACACGCTGTAACCAAGTGGCATGACAATGGCAGAAAAGTGAAAACGTTTATATATGATTATGGCGTGAAATAAGCCTCACATTCTTACTGGAAAAGTTGAAGGTCAACCAAGTGCAAGCTCTATTTCTGTCATACAAAAATGTTATGTTTAACTGAAAAAAGTTAAATGCATCAATTCATTCTACTCACAACTTCAGCCATTATATAATTCATAAACATTTTTCCCATTACTTTTACATTTTGCGTTTGTTTACATAATATGTTCTCCAAAGGCATGCATTACCCAACTTACCCAAGTAATTGAGTCAATGTTGGCTAAACCTCGTTGCACGGTTAAAGGAAGTCATGGACGTCTGATCAAAGAAATCTGAAATGAGATTTATGTAAATGCAAATGAGAGCCAAACACTCAGCCCAGCTGTTTATTCATCAAGTAAATTGGCTGTTATAAGAAAATGAATGACGACATGTGCTCAGGCAGTGGCCAGATGATTGAATTTCCTACGTCGCCCACTTTACCTGTTCTACTTACTCGGAGAGACACGTTTACACTCTTTGATTAATAACCACACAAATCCTAGTATGCCTGTTCTGGGGTGAACATATGGCGAAAAATTGCCGATCTACAAGGCTATTTTCTACAAAATTAGCAGACCTATATTAAAGTATAAAGCCCTGGGGTGTTTGAAGTTTGTAAAATAAAATAAAAATGAAATAAAATAAAATCTGAAGAGCTATAAACTTCATGAATTAAAATGACCATTGACTGAAGAAAACCTGTCCAAATAAAAGGATAAAAATAAATCACCTGGATATTACACATACATGTGTAAAAATATTATAGCCACAGCAAGGGCAACCCAGTGGCACACCTGCAAGAATGCTTATCACATATAGGGCTATAGTCCTTCCTGCAGTTTCATGGCCCACCCAAGGATCTTTGTTTCATGTTATCCATGTCTCTACCATTTTTTCTGACTCTCTCCCCGGCAGAAATAAAGTAGGCTACAAAGGTTAATTTTGAGGCAGAACTATTCACATAGCCAGTGTTCATATTGTCATAATCGTTTGTATTTTATTGCTGTAGCATGATTCTAGCATGAGTAGATAATTAAGCCATTAATGAATCCTAATGAGAAATGACATGGCAATGAAAGTGTCATTGATCATTTGTCTGACTCCAACATAGGCTTTAGTTATTTAGATCTGCTAGTGAGAGCGCAGTGACAATATGGCAACTGTCTGGTTGACCCGTGATAATTCATGGATACAAAGCTGAACCTGACAATTTCTCCCGTTTGAAAGTGCATGGAAGGGATGCATTTTGGTGGAATTAATTCATGTGTGAATAAATGAATTGATAATGTTCATTTATAGGCATTTCCCCACCTATAGTACATATTGTTTTGTTCAAACCAGCAATTAAGTTGTTGCTTTGCCGCAGAATTTCCACTTGGTTTTAAATACCACCTGGGATGTACAGTATGCTGTAGGTTTGATGAATTGTTGTCAGTAAACGGTCAGTAAAGAAGTCTGCCACTTGGTTCGCTGCCAGAGTGCCAATCCCATAGCAACTGTGAATTGCATGTTATTGTAACACAATGAAACTTGCAAGCTAGTCGTATAAGCCTGCAAATCAGCTATCAGGCTGTCACTATATCCATTGATTGTGATGTTCTTGTTTATTCCTTTTATTTTATTGTACAGCACCTTGTAACAACTGTTTTGAAAGGCACTCTATAAATAAAATTACCTTACCATAATGTTTCCTAAAATGTTACATTTTGTAAATGTGAAAGGCATTGTCAATAATATAAAGAGGCTGTGGTATAGCGTGATTGCATCATGGAAATGAGTGGTGTTGGCATAATGCCAAGTGGAATGCATTAACTGCCTGTAGCCATGTTATGGTAGAATCTACCACGTAGATTACCATGCGGATGTGAGATACTAGGTGTTTAATTTGTTAAGTTGTACCCATTCATCTCAATTTTCTTTGTCTTTATATTTCATATTGAAATGATGGTTTTATATAGTGCCTTTATCCAAAGCGCTTTACAATTACATTAACACATTCATGAGAGGAAACCTTGTATAACGGACCAAACTGCTCATCAAGAACAGTTTGGAGTTCAGTGTCTTCTGCAGGGTCTCCCCATGTCCCCCAGGGTAGGTACTCTCACATCCTGGTCTCTATACTGACTCCCCCTGGTCAGGCCTGATGGAGGGGAAAGGAACTGATTGGAATAACGTGTTCCTTCCACGCATCCTGCCACTAAGTCCTACCGGGTAAACTCCCCCCTGTCAGGTGATAAGAAGTGGCCTGCTCACTCCTCAGTCCTCATGCATTGAAGGAGGACTCTACTCAGGTTGGCAGAGGGAGAGTAGTGCCCAGGATTACAGTTTACGGAATTGACACCAGGTGAAAACGGAGTTTAAAAATCTACAAAATAGATGCCCTACTGTCAGTGAAGAACATCTGTGTGGTCCACACACAATGGTATTTGCTGCAATTTCGCATATAGTGAAGAGTTCGCAGTAGCGAGAGAGTTGTCTGAGAACACAGCAAGTACTATACTAGGACAGGGCGATATAAATTATGACTTCAAATCAATGTCATGATTATCTTAAACATTTACTATATACGACACCATTGTAAAACAAAGTAGGCCTACAGTAAAGTATAATACAGGGTTAAGTGGTTAATCAGACTAATAATCAATTTAGTCGATTATTTAAAAAAAATGAAATTTAGAAATACAAATAAAAACATGCTTCTCGATTATTCAATTATCGGATAGCAAGATGAAGTTGGTTATTGAAAATCGGTTTGGATATTTCGATTAACTGCGGTTACACAGCCATTCTGTGGTTAACTGCCCATACATAGCGGTTACACAGCCATTCTGTGGTTAACTGCCCATACATAGCGGTTACACAGCCATTCTGTGGTTAACTGCCCATACATAGCGGTTACACAGCCATTCTGTGGTTAACTGCCCATACATAGCGGTTACACAGCCATTCTGTGGTTAACTGCCCATACATAGCAGTTACACAGCCCATACATACTGCCCATACATAGCGGTTACACAACAATTCTGTGAGTGATCCAAGGCAACCGTTTTCCGCAGCGCGTTTCGGTTCCTTTGCAACACAGATAAACCCCAGTGTCTCCTCTGCCGTGAATTCTACCACACCATCTGCAGCAGCCCTGACAGCCCATTTTTTAACATGATTGATATGTCGAGTTCCTCATCAGCAGAGAGGTTAATCACAGTGACAATTCTGCATGCGGCGGAATTTAGCTTGCACTGATTGGTCAGCTAGCCATATCAGCCTCGGGCCGATAACTGTTATCTAGTAATGACCACGTGTTTGGGAAACGGTGGTCTAGTCTAGGTCAGAAGCTTGGGATGCATCTCTTTATAGTTTTCCATGTACGTCGTCGTCTCTTTAGCATGGGATACTAAAGAGTCTTCCTTTACAAGACTTTGGGGGTTTGATGTTTTTCATCAATGTTTCTGTGTAATGCAAACTGCGGCCAAGGCAAGCATAAGCATTTCATACTATAGCAGCGTGAGACAGTGGCCATGCTGTGACCTAGGCTACAAGTAATTAAGAAAATAAACTGATTGTTGTGTCAAAGGCATTCAGGGTGTTTTCTCGGCTTTTAACCACATGCAGTCATGCACCCTGCCCTACCAGTGCTATTCAGAAGGTGAACATCCGGTGAAAATAGCTGAACTACAAGCTCATAATGTGTCAACTTGCGATGACTTGTGAGCTTGAAGACAGCTACAATACGTGTCTTCTATCTATCTCGAATGCTGAGCCACACGTGACTGACTCACTATAACCGTGCAAGACCACAGATCTACGTACAAGCGGCATACTGCATCTACAAGCTCACAATGTGTTCCGTTATGTGATGCGTTGTGAGCTTGTAGATCTGTCCTTTTGACCACTTTGGTGTGACACTCTTATTGTATGGCAAAGTAATAGGGTATTAATTCACGAAATAAATCATAAAATGTTGAATCACAGAGATAAAATTGGTTTCTACCTGAGAGCAATGACATATCTTTTGAATATCGTTGCTGCCAAACAGAAACCTCTTATCTCCACATTTTACTTTTGGTAAATTAACACCCGATCCTCATCCCACATGCGTCACACCAAAACATCAAAAGAAGCAGATTTACCACCTCGAACCGAGCCACGATTGAGCTTGTAGATCCGCTACTTTTGCTTTTCTTTTTTTATTATTATCATTATTATTTTAATCCTGAAAGGTTTTGAGGTTTCCACCCGAGTCTCGACAGAGACGATATGTTGATAGTTCAGGTATAGGCCTATAGTATGTTCATACATAGAGCAGATGAGAGGGGGAATTGCTGTCCACGATGTAGAGTAGTTAGCCTCCATGTTACACTGCAGGCCATTGTTCTATATGTGGCTGTCCAAAACCCAACTGGGAGCCGCTACGATTATTGATTCTGTCTGTGGCTGCTACAGGAAATAATTTCCTTTTATCTACTTGGTATCTAGACATTGCTTCCCCTTTACCCTTGACTTTATCCTTTAACTAATGCTAATGCTGGCCCTGCGTGTGACTGCGCGTGGCTTCTGTAGGGACACAGATAACATGGAAGGGCCCTCCTGATGTTCCTCTATGTAAGTAAGGGAGTTAAGTGAAATCCTGGTAATATCCAGACATAGTCGTGGTGGACCAAGTATTCAACCCCAGCGCTTGAGTTTTACAAATTTTACTCCACTACAAGGTTGCTGTGTCAAATTTCTACTTGAGGTAAAGTACTGCGTACAGTACAGTACTTGCTTTAAAGAATACGTATTCAAAAGTAACTGAAGAGAAATAACTTGTTCAGCAGCATAAACATGGTGCTCTTGATACGGTGGACCTTGATTTGAAATTGAAAAAAGCCTTTGTTAAGAACCGAACCCGAACACACACACACACACACACACACACACACGGACCGAGTGCAAAACATACTCTCTCCCCATGTCTGAATCAAAAAGTATGAAGGGTTAAATGAGAAAGAAAGGGAAATATGTGGATAAAACGTCATTTTCAAAACTCCCAGTTAGGAGCTTGTTATAAGAGGTATTGAAATGGTGCAACGCTGTAAGCACCAGCGAAAGCAATAAATAAACAATAAAAAAAAAGAAAAATGAAGAGGGTCACAGTCGGAAATAAAAAACGATTTCTTCTTATTTATACGGAAGAATAAAAATAAATGGGTTTTTATATCCGTGTATGACCCTCTTAATTTTTTTATTGCTGAACAGTTTATTAGGACAACGCACCGGTTGTGGTCAGAGCTCGCGGTGGTAACAGGAGCAAGTCTGTATATACCCAACTGCAATACTGCAGTAGTTCACCAAATGATGTTGAGGGGGTCCCCAGACGATTAGCTTAATGTGCTACATTGTTTTCTCACTCAACAGCAAACAAACCAACATGCAGTATAACTGTGTATCTGCACATTTCCAAAGTGACCATTTAAGTACCTTTAAGACCTTTTTAATACCACATTTTAATACCAAATTACCAGACAGTGGCCTTGTGGTTAGAGTGTCCGCCCTGAAACTGGGAGGTCAGGGTTCGACCCCCGGCCGGGTCATGCCAAAGACTGTAAAACTTGGACCCAATGCCTCCCTGCTTGGCACTCAGCATCAAGGGTTGGATTGGGGGTTTAAATCTACTAATCAAATGATTCCCGAGCATGGCACGGCTGCAGCTCACCACTCCAAGAGATGGGTCAAATGCAGAGAACAAATTTAATGCGTGACAAATCGTACGACTTTGACTAGAGTATGTTAATACAATATATCTTATAAAATTGGGGTGGTTGTATTTTGTCTCCTTGCTCTTCTATTGAGACATTTAGATCATGCAAAAATTATGATCTAAATGACACAGGATCTGAGCTGAGCAAGCAGGCATATTCTTTATAGCTGAATGGTTAAAATGTCATTGAGAAACCAGGAGTAGAAGGCGAAAGTTAGGCCTACATAGTGTAGCTTTAAGTGGTGGATGTTAATTTTAATAGTCATCGATTGTTCTTTTTTGTATTGTGGTAAACTCTAGAATGTGTTTTCGATTAGAACAGCGGTTTTCGAAAATAGCAGATATACAAGCCAGCGTCACTCACTTCTGCTTTTCTTTTTCTTTATATTTGAGAAATTTTGAAAGTGTTGTTGAATGAATGTTTTTTAACACAAATGACCACGGTTTCCTCAGGATAGTCCTGGGGGGGGGACCGTGGTCATTTTGGGAGTTTTAGAACTACTGACTTAGAGAGGGCATTTGTAAAATGGGCCTCAGCTCAGCCTCTGAGTTCTTCCACCAATGTGTGGTTTTTTGATTGATTGAAATATTTATTAACAGTTTGCAGAATTACAGTACATTTCAAGCACAAACTCAATACAAAGACTGTTAACTGTGAGTGGACGACCCAATTAAGCATTACACTTGTTTACAACAGGGTCCACCTTGTTCAATTCATCAAAGGTATGGTGTTTCAGTCAGTCAGACTGTCAGAGCCAGGGACAGGGTTATGTACTGTGAGGCTAGTGCCTTTGTCCTCAGTCTCATTGTCAGACATACACACTGTGGCTTTATTTGAAACCAGGTGCATTTTTTATCTCTTTTATGCTTGCAAGCCAAATCATTAATTCATCGTCTCTCCTCGGGCTCCAGGCTCATTAAAACATTGCTTCTCGTTGCAACTGACGTAGGCCCCACAGCCTACTTTGGACGGCTCTTTAACCACAGGCTCCTTCTGCCACTGCTGCTGCAATAGCTGCATCTATAGCAGTGGTTCTCAAACCCTTTCATGTTAAGGACCCCCACATTGACAGATTTTTATTATTATTAGAAATCTTACAATAACCATTTATACTTTTTGCCCCATTTTATACTATGTCTATTTGACATATAGGTGATCCACAATACGCCGCGTCGTGAGTGTATACTTCTTCCTCATCTCTGTGCACCTCAAAATGTCATCCCTTTGTTGGGAAAATTCAAATATCCAATTAACTCAACAAAAGACTAAAATGTTAATGGAATCAATGAGTGGGGATGGACCTCTGTACTCAACCCATCTTCCACACAGAGGTGTTTATGCATGTATGGCGACTGGGCATCATTTAGCCCAGGGGTAGGCAACCTTTATTATCAGAAGAGCCATTTTTGCCCAAAGAAGTATTACAATTCTATCTGGAGCCGCAAAATATGTTTGCTTTTATAAAGCAAACTTTAATTATGTGATTTTTCTGGTCTGTCAATATTACATTTTATTGTTTGCTAATTTCTCAAAGCATATCAAGTAATACCAGTAAGCCAGCAGCATTGGTGGTGAAAACAAAGACATTCTTTATTTTCCTTCATTAAATGCGTTTCTTATTTTAATCTGGTGTATAGGCAACATTGTTTTGCAAATATCAAAATGAAAGAATAACTACAAATTCAATAATAAAAAAAAGAGTGGTTTATAAGTGGCTATAAAGGAGGCATGAACCTTAATTAAATTCACTCTGGGTTTATTCTACAGATTGAAGGCTTGTTTTGCTTGTTCAGCTCACAAAAAACTGGTCTTCTGTTCCAATTGGAATATGGTGATACCATTTATAGGTTTGCCAAATTTGATCCCCTGTACCATGCTGCATTGAGATTCATAACTAACTCACCTTTCAGAACACATCACTGCATTATATTTTCATTTATAAAGCCATTCTGGGTGATCTGCCGTCTTATATTTCCTCCAAATTCGTCAGGTCAAATGCTTGGCTACGGTGTGTACTACAAGTATTCAAATCCGAGGTGGGTAAAAAATGGCTGGCCTTCTTTGGCCCTTGGTCGTGGAACAGTCAAAGTTGCAAAAGGATCATCTTAGATGTACAGTGAGTCCAACATCTGCATCTGTTTGGATATCTACTAGCCTATGTTCATGCCTATACATTTATTATTTTAGTTTAGATTTTGTATATTTTGCCCTGTTACTAAAATAATAGGACTTTGGTGATTTGTTGTATTTATTTCATAGGTACTTTGAGGTGTATTTTATTTGCCGTTACAAAATGTGACATTTATGATGTAGTATTGAAGTGTAATTTTATTTCTGCCTCTTGGCCAGTTCCCACGTAAAAGTGACGCAGTCTCAATGTGTTTTTACTTGTTAAATAAAAAATAAAAATAAAACCATGAACCATTCATGGTAATAATGTGTCTCTCGTCTCGAATCGCAGTTACGTCACAATGCAGAAGCCATCAGCCAGAAGCATAGAAGAGTTTTGATTAACATTTGGTTTTTCGATGAATACAAATGTTATATATACTGTATATCATTTTAGATTTACATTTCTTGTCCATTGGGTCTTTCTTTTTCTTTTTTGCCAGCCACGCCATTGAATAAATGTTCAGAAATGGAAAACCTTGTATGTCCAAAACTGTTACTTTTCAGAAAGTACAAAAACCGAGAGTGTAAAATGAAACCAAATGAAGTATGAACCTGTAACCCAAGAGTTAAATTATATGCCCAGTTTGAGTGTGTGTGTGTGTGTGTGTGTGTGTGTGTGTGTGTGTGTGTGTGTGTGTGTGTGTGTGTGTGTGTGTGTACTTGATTGGCTGATCACCCCATAGCAAGTGAGGACGCCAATTGTGATTGGCCGGAATGTGATGATGTATGATACTTCACACAAGTGTGTTTTTATAACATCTACATTACTTAATTCACAAGAAGTCTACAGAATTAGATAATGTAAAATTATTGTTATTTTGATTGTTTGCCTGTTATCAAAATAAATGGAGATACCAGGTCTCTCCCGGACAGCGACGATATGCATACAGTAATAGATGATTTATATAACTATATTTAATTTGGATGGGAATGACAAGAAAATAGTCTTGTCAAGGTGAGTGACACCTCCCATTTCAACAGCTTGTGACCAAGAGCTTGTGACAAAATAATAAGTACATTGGCTCCATTTAGTCCGGTGACAAATAGACAAAAGTCATATATATATATATATATATATGACGAGCAGGTGCTCAAAATCTATTAGAGCAGACAGCTCTCACCCTCTAAACCAGGAATATAAATTATTTCCTCCCGGCCAATGGTTAGGGGCCCCTGCAATAACAACAACAACAATGAACAACCTGTACAAATTCTGATTCATACCCTTTCTATTCGTACCATCAACAATGGAAGCAGGAGGAGGTAGCTCCTGTTTAGTTTCAGGGGTGGGTGGGAGGAGGGTTGTTGTAGTGTTGTTGCACTTTATATTCAAACTGTTATTGTCTGGATCTTGTGACAATGTACATGTCTGTCTGTTCTTGTTTATGAAAAACTTGACCTTGACCATTTCTATGTGTAATAATAATTTACAAGCAGAAATGACACAAACTGCTTCAGTTCATAGCATTACTGGACATTAATGAAATTAATCCTTTCACACACTGTCAAATCCCTTTCTCCAAAATAAATGACAGTTTATTACAAGTACGCCACAGTCCATAACAATTATATTCCTAAAACCTGCCTGAAAAAGAAAATATAGGCCTATACTAATGCTATTAACCACTTGAACAAAAGCATTCATATTCTTGTGAAAAATCTACAAGCTCACAACGTTGTGAGAGATGTGGTATAGTATAGGGGGGAAACTCTCCCCCGGGCCAAGTACAGAACCAACTCAGGTCTAGTTTACTAAGTCTAAAGGGTTTAAGTGCATGGTACTAACGTAGTCTATATATTTGTAAATACATCAAAGATTTGATGTACTGTATTTACATAAAAATCTTTTTCTAATGGATGAAGCCTTGGCCGGGAAGAGAGGTCATCAGGTGGTCTCCAACCTTCTTAGGCCTCATATACACACATATCAAACGCATGTTCTGTGTTCTGTCTGTTTGATGGCCGCCTCAATGCTTTTCTAATGGGAGTCACATGGTTTGACCAAACATTTGTGTTTGATTGCAGATTGCTGCCCCCCTCCACCCATCAAATGGCCAAGCGGCCATCAAACACAGACAGAACACAGAACATGCGTTTGATACGTGTGTACACGAGGCCTTTCACGAGTGTTTCAACCCTCAACCACTACACTGGCAGTTGGCGGGTCAGCAGTGATTGGCCAAGTCCTCCAGGCTCCTATAGGCTTCCAGCTATAGATGAATCCGCGGAGGGGCGCCACGGGCACGGACATCACCGAGGCGCAACCAGCACCGGCTATAGCATTGGCCACACCCGGCCAAGAGGGAAGTCCATGTCTTGCCGGCCGGCAGCCAGGGGCAACAAACCAGTGCTGACCACACCCCAGCGCCCGCCACGCCCAGGGCACCCTCCCACAGATCCGCCCACTGTCCTTTCTCTCATGCCAGTACCAACAGGAGGCTCTCTCTGCCTTGTGTGTTCTTGGGGGACTGCAGGCACTGAGAGGTCTCTAGGACTATGGTTTTGCCTCCTGCCTAGGGTCCTCCTACGTCTCACCAGACTGTGCGTCTGTTTCTGCATGCGTCCATCCTTGTCCACACTTGGCCACTTACATGATAGCATTCCAAAGTTTGACAATGTGATTATGTTGTTTTTTGTTTGTTCTTTCCTCTACTACACACTCAGCTCCTTAATTGGCAATTTTAGCATCAAAGCTTTGCAGCAATTAACATGCACCCTGCATGGCACCCTGCTCCATGGTGTGGAGTCAACCCCGTCTCCCTCCATGCAGTGCAACAGTGCCCCCTATGGTGGTACAGAGAATGAGGCCCTCCATCCGACAAACTGCTGACTTGATTTCAGTGGTGGTCAAAGTATAGATACTCAAAAAATACTCAACTACAAGTGAAAGTTGCACATTTGTACTTGGGCTGAAGTATTGGGAGTACATTTGCTTAAAAATCACATGTATAGCGTGTAGGTCGGCGATGTGATCGACATGCGATACAGTCATGCGGTGGTGCATAAATGAGACATTAATATCCTCATTGTCGCCATAGCCATGAAGGATGGTTTGTCCATATTAGTCAAATGAGTGTTTCTATGCCTGAGAAAGGCTAATGACATACAGAGGTGTATGTAATGTACTGGAACCCCATTATGTCTTCGCTACACCATCTTAATAATCTGTGGATATTGGCCCTCGCTGCAGCAAAAAGGAGAAAAAAAAGGACTTTCACCCTCAGCGAGCTTTACAAAAGATTACGATTAACCCCTAATTTACAGTAACCATGATCTCTTCCTATATAATGTGGTATGGGAAATGTGATATGCTCCGAGGTGATTGGAGACAACTATATGCAGCAATGGAGCATACAATTTAGCAATTTGCATGGCGTGACGACAGGCAGAGGAACAGGATTGCAGTCCTAGCTCACTTATTGCCAAGGTCATGAAATGTCATTGGGTCTGCATGTGTCTGTGTGAATTTCAGAGCAGTGGTTCTCGAAGGGGAGGTTCCATGAGGAGCTTCCATGGGGTCTCCGGCTAGTAAATTATTGATAGTTAGGAACCAAATGGACCCGTACGGGTCTGTAAACTACTGAGTGTACAAAACGGAACCAAACGGAACCAAACCCCGCACAGGTTCACACTGTTTTAGACCCTCAAAGGGTTTAATTTGGTTCCGTCTGAGTTAAAGGGGTCTGTGGCCCAAAAAATACCAAATTTATTCTCTCGAGCCAGATTGTTGACTCATACTCAACCTTTATTAAACACTTCCGTCATGCAGTCTCTGCAACGGTATAGCGGGGATAAAAAAATCCCAGCAAAAACTACCGGTGGATCCTATTGATTCACTGATCTGTGCACCTGCCCCCTCCTCCCCTATCCGTATCCACTTTTGTTTCTTTTTTTAAGTTGCGTACATTTGTCCAACTATAAATCAAATTAGTCCAAGCATACAGTATATATTTTCCAGAACGGAAATTCACAAACGGATGACAGCTTCCTTCCTTGGCTAACAGGGGTGTAGTTCCAGGCTATGTAGCATTAGCATTCAGAGATTGTGGAATGGTTGTCTGGCATACACAAGGCTACCAAATCGGGGGTCCTTGAAATTGAAATGTTTGAGAACCACACTATTTCCGACTCAGAGTCATTAGGATTGTGCGTGAGGACAACAGAATTGCCTGCGTGTGCTTGCACGGAGCAGGTCGCCAATTTGCGCTCCCATGGGGAAGGGTTTTTTCTTTTCTAATTAAAGGAAAGTTGCATGGTTCTCTATTTAGAGCTGGAATAATAATACATGATTTGATTATAAAAGTTAATTCACAAAGGTCTTAGTAATTAGGCTTTCAGACGTGACAACGGGGAGGAGGCACTGGAGAAGCTCAGTTGATGGTACTGACATGCAATAAGGAAATGTTCTTTCTTCCGGGCTTATAGGCTTACATGGATTTGGTCGGCTATTATTCATTCAATTATGGATGGGTGTGAAATCCCTTTTTATGTAAATTAACTAATCAATATCAAATTAATAAGGATTTATAAAGCTGCACATGTTAATGATTTACTGACAATCAGAGGGAAGAACAGTATATCTGAATCATGCACCTCCCAGTTTGGAAATCCCATTTGGGGTAGTCATCAGCAACTGCCATATCTCTATAAGCCAGGAAAGATCAGTATAAATAGCAAAAAAGTAATTAGTGCTCATTTATATACATGCATGGGGCCTTCTTTGACTCATTCTGCAATGTTTACACAGAAAGAATAATGGAAACTGCTTTGTTGGCAAAGCATGCATGATGCATCTATCATCACGGTGTATAGCAGATTTTCAATTTCCTCTTTACTGCTCACCTGTGCGTGTATACGCCTACAACGGAACAAAGGAACGCTGAATAATTACTCTGCCACACTCATCCTTATTGGATTCTGTCTGTCGGATGGAAACCTCATACGGCCAAAACTGTTACTTTTCATGTTTCCAATTAAAAAATAGCAAAAGTAGCCAAATCTACAAGCTCGACAGGATTTTAGCTTATAAATCGGCTGCTTTTGATGCTTTTGTGTGATGCTGTATAGTCAGTGTAGTATGATCAAGCAGGGCGTTCATTTGCAGACAAAACACAAAAAGTTAGAATATGGAGATGAGAGGTTTCTGCCCGACAGCAACGACTTGAGAACAGGTATGAGGAGGCAGGGTGCTGTCGATGGTTTTGGCTTATCCCATTTTTGGCGGGAACCCCTTTTGTGGTTAGCATTATGTTATGCTTTAGCTATTGAAAAATAGCAGATCTACAAGCTCATAGCGCGCCACTGAGTGGCGCGCTACAAGCTTGTAGGTCTGCTATTTTTGAAAAATCGAAGAACGACTGACATAAAACCTTTTTTCAGAAAACTGTCAGGATGTAGAAGACATTTTTAGAATCTGATCTCAGGTCAAAATGGGATAGGAAGGAATGTAGGCCAACTCAGATAGGACCCTCCAGTGCCGAATGGGGGTCCATTAGGCTGTGTAGCAGGTGCGCTTCAGCAGCCAGGAAACGCTGCCAAAGCTATCGTTATAAGCAATACATTTTTGCTGTGCAAGTTGCCTAACGGATGACCTTCCGCTCTGCGCTGAGCCCATACCGAGCCACCGCTTTTACAGTCGCCCCATTCATGAGTGCTGCTTTATAGCTACTCTCATAATGCCACCTTCAGCCAGCAGCATAATGTGTTTGTGTGAGAAGCATAAAGCACATAATGTGCTATAAAATATGTCCTTTAATGAACTTTATGGCGAGAGTGAAGTGTCCGAGCATCCATCTGACCTTAGGTATAGGGGAAAATAACAAATGGCTAACTGGCTGGCAGCGTCCTGTGCTGGCCCTGTTTGGGAGAAAAGCGATTTGTCCTCCTGCCCGCGCCTCTACATCGCTTTTTTGTTCTGAAAGGTTGACATTTCCGACAGAATGCTCTTTCAGAATGAGCTGAGGGTAATTGTTAAGGTTTCAGACGCCTTGTTATTTTGTGATTTGTGTATACAGTATCTCATAAGGAAGAGATTTTATTTGACCAGGAATAGCTTGTGAACAAATTACCAAATTACACTTCCAAGGTAAAATGAAGACGTGGCTTGCCATGCATGCCTGCAGCTTTGGGGTGGGTAAACTGTCTACAACGGTGTTGTCCCTTTTAAAGAAGTTGCTTCATCTCTTCTCTTTACGCGCAGAATGCTTATTCGCGAAGCTTGATCCATGAAGCTATCTTTAGCGAGATCTCAGATCTGCGGACTGCGGAGTATGGCTACATGGGCTCCGGCCGGTGTGATGGATGATAGCGGTGAAGGAACGGAGAGGGGCACTGGACATGGCAGACCCTTGCACCTGAGCAGCAGGGCCTGGGTCGGCCTCACGCTGCTCGCATCATTACGCAGCCTGAGCCCAGACCTCTGCTGCTTCCCTGATTGATGGCTTCCACCAGGCCCAACAGCCCAATGGAGGCGCTCCATCCAGGCTCTAGAACCTGCCCATCCATCTTGAGCCCTGTAGTAAAGAGTTGCTCTGCTGTACCAGCCTGTCTTGGGGGCAGAGCTGATCAGTCTTAATCCTAGCTTCTGTGATTAAGTGGGGAGACGCCAAGACGGTCACGTTGAAGGCAGGATCCGATAGCCAACATACATTTCCACACGCATACCAGAGAAATGTGCCTGATCATCACGTAGTTATGTAATTCCATGCATCATAATGCAGTGAGAACACACACGTGGTGAGGCTGTTAGAGTACGCCACACACACACGCAAGCACACAGGCAGGCAAGCACGCACGGACGCACTATAAATGTAGTGAGTTTTTTGGATACTTTATTAATCAAAACTGGAAACAGCACGTGGTACAATCAGGTGTCAAGGATAACACAAAAAAGTCCCGGGGACCATTGTGGTCCTATGTGCAATATGTGTCTTTAAAATATAGAGTGAAAGTCACAAGTATCCAAAAATACAAACACTCATTCACTCAAGTAAAAAATAAATAAAGTAAATGTACTTTGTTACAGTCCACCAGTGGGAGCCACACATTTGGCTTGAGGACAACTCCCATCTGCTCATTCATCCTGTGCCATTCACTGACTGAGGAGGAGGAGGAGGAGGCGTCAGTGAATCTATGGTATGAGTCCTCCTCCTCCTCCGTAGTCAGTGAATCCACGGTATGAGTCTGGCCCAGCCAGGCTAATCCACTGCACCGTCAGCCTGTCAGCTTTCCCACTGCATTAACTCTCATTGCACAAATGTAACCAAAGGGTCCACTTGGCTGCATGTTTGTACAAATGGACAGTGGTGGGGAAAAGTATTCAGAGTAAAAATAGAAAAGTAGCCTATTGGTATCAAAAGTAGAAAGTACTCATTATGCAGAATGTCAGAATATCATATCTGAGATGGAGCAGTACTCCTCTGAGTACTCTCCTCTGAGACGGAGTAGTACTCCTCTGAGTACTTTCCTCTGAGATAGAGTAGTAGTGGAGTAGAAGTAAAAGTATAGAAAATTGGAAACACTCAAGTAAAGTTAAAATATCTCAAAATTGCACTTACTGTAAGTAGGCCACAGTACTTGAGTAACTACACTACTGCAGTGGTGGAAAAAGTACCCACATTCTTTACTTAAGTAAAAGTAGATGTACTCTGTTATGAGGAGAAGTAACAAAAGTATCTACAACCAAATGTATTTAAGTAACAAAGTAAAAGTACTCATGCAAATGTCCTGTTTTACAAGTTTTTTAAATACAAATGTCTAAACATATTTTGAAAATAGCAGATCTACAAGCACACAACATACATTTGCGTCCTGGCATGTTTAGCATACTTGAACAATTCTATCTTTTTAGTTTGATAGACTCTGCAGCTGTTTTCTCATAAAGGCAAGTTAGCAACGCACTCATTAGTAGTGTACTGTGAACAGTGAAACATGTTCCAGCGAGTGACTCGTGATGATGAGTGCGTCACTGGGTGCATCTAATCACAGGTAGTTATCTAGAATAGAATAGAATAGAATTCTGTGCCAATTTAAAGCCTCTCTGCTGCTTATTAAAGAAGCCCTCATCAAAGCCATCAAGTCACATTTGAAACAGCAGATGTTCAACACATATATTTTCCACTAAAGTTAAGGCACTCTGCAGCAAACGACACAATTAAGCTACCTCTGCAGGACTAATTAACGTCTCGCATTACTCTTTCAACACAGTGGCAGTGGCTAAATGGTCGAAATGTATATACTGTAGGGCTGAAGTGGATAATGCATGTTTTGTAATAATAATCAAAATCAACAAAGTAACTAGAAACTACATTTTTCAAATAATATAGTGGCGTTAAAAAGTACAATATTTTCCTCTGAGATGTAATTGAGTAAAAGTACTGAAAAATGGTAATACTCAAGTAAAATTAAAATGCTACTTTACACCACTGCTCTTTCAACACAGTGACAGTGGTGGTGGTGTGCTTTCACCACACACCAGGAAGTGCTCCAACTTTTGTTCCAAGCTGGCAGCGCGAAGCGTTCCGCAGGCATGTTGGAGAAAGTGATTCATCGCGTTATACGAGATCATCTTCAGGACGTGATGACAATTAAGTTGGATGCCATCTCCACCCCTCCATCCATGGGGAAGGAATTGCGATAACAAATGAATACCTTCCCCTTCTGCCCCCTTCGGATGCTCCGCCACTGCAAGCCAGATGCAACAACCAGATGTACACAGCTTGTCTGCGCCGCTGCCGCTTCAATAACTCTCATTACAGTAATTGTTGCTTAATGTTTTCATAATCTGCGGCTTAGAGGGAACCCGGTTCCCCTTCCTCTAATGCCACTGCTCACCTCCCCTGTGGACCTATTTTTATTTTTCCTTTTCAACCCGTGATAATGAATGGGGATCCGAGCCATCCCAGCTGGCTGCATTCCCTGTATCATGGAAATTCTGGAGAGCATTGCAGGCAGAAGCACGGCTGGCTTGAGTGAACGACTGCGTGATCAGAGGAGGGTCAGTGGATTGCTCTCCTCTGGCATAATGAGTCACTCACACATCCACACTGGCACGGGCTGCTCGACATCTGGCACTCAGGTGGCCGTCAGTTGCACATCCACACAGTTTACTTACATTTCACCTCGGCTGTTATTCTGAATGAGCGATTGCCTGCTTAGCCCCGGCTCCGTGGAGTGTTTGTATTCAAAGTCACCCACGCACACACAAACACACTGCACATGATGCATTATGTGAAACTTAAGGCATCATCAATTTACAATTTGAGTCAGTTAAGAGATACTCTTATCCAGAGTGGTTTACAAAGTGGCACCTCAGAGTAAATATGAACCCTGGTCAATACAATGACAGCCAGCAGAGAAAGTAAGGCAAAGCAGAACACTCCAAATGGAACAAAGGTCTCAAGGTGCACGGCTCAATGATATCAGTTCCACTAAATGACAGGATAAATGGTCATGTTAATCGAGTGCACAAACGTTAAATGCTCAGTACAAAGTAATTAAGGCGAGACAATATGGCAGGTTAAATCATCCCCTCTGTAATTTCCTTTGTCTCAAATATGTCAAGAAAATGAAACAATAATTTTTAACCTGGCTTTTTCCGATCTTCATATTTATCGTCCCAAAATGCATGCAAATTAGCGCATATAACGCCCAATTTTCATATTTAAACATAATTTAAAAAACTCTTAATGTAAGTAATCAACTGGAGAAGTTTCATTGTGATAGCTATTAGTTAACTGTTTTACCCTATTCACTCACCTAAATACCAGGTAGGCTATACATCAAACATATCAGAGGTTAACTACAGTAATAATGTAGTGAAAGGTATCACAATTCTTTTTAATAATGCCCAAGTAAAGTAGCCTAAAGACACTAAATAAAGTAATAGTACCAAAGTAAATATACTTTTTTTTAAAACTCTGACTGCAGTCAGTGAAAAGCATAGATGGCGAAAGTGCATGCTTTCTGAATAATATGTGAGATAAAAAATAATTTGCCATTATTTTGAGTCCCTCCAATAAATAGTAACAGCTCAGATGATTGAGAGCAGTGGAGATCATAGACACCACACAGATAATAGACCACCTATACTGAATGATTGTGCATGGCTGAAAAAACGATTCTGTTGTTGAGGCAGTCAGTGTTGTCCCTGGAGGATTAATTAGTAAGTAATAAAAGCTCAATCAGTATAAACTGGCAATTACCTACTTACCGTGCTCCTTATCTATTTGTGCCAAGATAAGTTAACTTTAGTAATATTAACGCTGAATGTCTCGTCTGCGGTGCATCTCGTTTCATTGTACCAAACGAGTCTTTGAACTGTACCCAAGCGATCTGTTTTCAATCAATCTCAGTATCAATCAGTATAGGCCTATGTTGTTTACATCAATTTGTATGTTTCACTTTCAATCAATCTGTATGTATCTGTAATGTCTGTCTAAGTGCAGGGCTGAAGCCTGCAGGCTATCAGAAATGACTTTGGACAGATGGAAAAAACTCTAGTTAAACTTGCAGAGTGACAGATTACTTTACCTGGGTTACATCTGCTGATAGTTGTACTTGAATGTTGACATGACATAATAATCCCATCTAGCGCGACGGAAGTTCACGGAACGTGACAAAAGGGCTACAGCTGAGCTTTGTTGTGCTGCTGATTGCACCTGACAGGCAGCAGCATGGACACAGTAACATGAAACAAGGCTGTGGTAAAGATACCAAGAAGGAGTGGACAGTGATGTCACTGTTATGCAACACGGAAGTAGTATAGTATGGACTTGAAGCTGTTTATAAACCAGTCAGTCAGTGACATGACTGACGAGGTCACAGACGTCACGTAAGAGAGAGAAGGATAAGGTTGGCTGGACACTTTGTCAGTTACTTGGAACTAGTGGCAAGCAAACTGACATACTGTAGTCAGAGCCAACCCATGCATAACCCATACAAAGGCAGAAAAGCAAGAAAAGCAAAATGTGCACTGCCTACGTAGATATGCTGTGCCGTAACAGAGGTAATTGCAAACAATGTCTGAACTACAGTGTCCAGTCCATCCAACCCAGCACGCCCTCAGCTTCAAATAACTTCATTGACCTTTATTGAGTCGGTGTCTATACACCAAACCAGGGTGAAAGGGAAATCACCTCCAAAACACTGCTATTCTATTTCTATTGTATTAACATATACTTGTTAATACTTGTCATTTTATTATTTGGAGCATTTTTAAGCCTTTACAATGATAGTGGAGAGAGGAAATGACATTCAGCAAATGGCTGGTGTAATGTCCAACTCATTTTTCTGAAACACTTTGTTATTGTGTCACCCTAAAATATCATTTTTACTCATTAAAATATGCCCTGGATTGAACCATTAAAACACCAGAGTTTTTGTCTTGTGGCCATTGTTAAGGTAACCCTCTTTACAGAACTGGCATGCCTTTGTGTAACCATTAACCAAAACCAAACCAAAAGGTTTTGTGCTCATCAGTGGTGGGAAAAGTACTCACATTTTGTTACTTAAGTAAAAGTATGTATGCATGTAGTAAGTATGTAGAAATACTCCATTAAGGTAAAAGTCTGGTAATGAAAATGTACTTGCAAGTATTGGTATAAAAATGTAGGCCTATTTAAAGTAACAAAAGTAGAAAGTAAGCTACTCATTATGCAGAATGTCCCATTTCACAAATTCAAAATGAAAATCTTTTGAAAATATAGTTATAAGTTGGAAATACTCAATTAAAGTACAGTACTTAAGTAAATGTACTTAGTTACTTTACACCACTGGTGCTCACAAATGAGGATTCCATATTCACCTGTCAAAAGGTAGCACTATAACATCTGTATTCAAAGACAACTCTAGCATGCAGTGATTACCGACCAATCCATCTATGGATCTGATTCTGAACACATTCATTTCTCTGCAGTTATCTCACACCTGACCGTGCATTGTTCCATGCCCGTGACATTTAGCAAGGGCTTTTTCACTAAGACACTGGGAAGGGCCAAGATGCCATTAGGTGATAAGGTTCATTTATTGTGGGCGCTCTCATCAGCACATTTTGTCCTGCATTATAAAGGCATAAAATACAATCCAGACTGATTAGCATCAGTCTCATATCGGGCGAAACATAATAGCCCCTGCACCGAAGGTGAGGTTTCTGAGGCCACTGTCTTTTCTCAGCACAGACAATTAATTGGCAGAGATTGTGTGTGCAGTGCACAGTTAGAAGATTATCACTATGGCTTTGCATCTGGACTGTTGCTGCTTCTGTGTGTTAGGCCTGTCACAATTATTACATGATCGCAATTGCTGTAGCCTAGGTTTTTGTAATGGATAAAATGATTAGCAGACCGGTATATGCTTTTCCTCCAAAATAACTTCGGCACGGCATACTATTCTGTACAGTGTACACCGCTGATGACCGCCTAATCGCAATGATTTCAGATAATCACAATTCATTTTTCTCTCTTTTTTTTGCACAATTATCATGTTAAAAAGATGCCTACATTCTCTAACATTTTGAAAATATATAGTGTCAATAGCAGATCTACAAGCTCTCAACACGGTCATTTTATAATAACTTTTGAGAATAAAATGTCACACTTGTGACAAGAGAAAGAGAGGGAGGGGTGAAGTGTGTGTGGGGGGGTATTTTGTCAAATGTGCATGTGTCACTGGGAACTCTGTAATGAACACATTGGATAATAATGACATGTCCTTCACTGTTAGTTTGTACTTGAGGTAACATTGCTGTCAGGGCATATTAAAATTGATATGACAAATTAGCAAATCAAGGAAAAGCGCCAAACGGGGACTCGTGATTGAAATGCTCCAGTCCTCTATATGCACACCCCTGGGAACCACAACCCATACTGCACAATTTGGGTTTCAGTTATCCTAATCCAACTGCTACTGTAGGCAGCCTATTGTATTCCCATCAAATAGATCTGAGTGAGCATTTAATGATACAGTAAGCCCCCTGCTATACTGTACCTTACAATCAGGTGTGATCTATTGCACGCTAGCTGCCGAGGTGCTATCTAACGATGACAGAGAGATGCGGAGCCATAGGTCCATCCAACGCATGTTTGGTGGATGTAATGCTTAGGACAGCTAATTAGAGAGGTTGGTTGTTCTTTGATTTATAGTCTTTCTACCAACCCTTAATCAGCTGAAACCAATGATCCATGCACGGACACAGCCCGTTTAATTAGTGAGTGTGTGATGGGGGCAGAAACACTGCACTGCGTGACAAGTATTTAAGACTCAATAAGATTGTCACAATTTCTACGTTGATAATTCTAATAATCGCAGCACATTGTTCAGGTTGCATCAGAACAACACGCAAGCACATCAATTGCTTAGTTGGCGATCTGAGAGAGGTGCTATAAATCACTATAAAGGCCTGAGTAGGTCTTAAACCGTTACTTTTTTTATAGGGAAATGGAAAAGAATAACCTATGATCCATTGCACATGTGACAACGTTAATTTATTTTCAAAAAGTTTCTTTCAAAAAGTAATCCCAAAAGTAATACAAAAGCAATCAATCAAAAATTGTAGATATATTTTTAAAAAATCAAGTAGCCTAATCGATAAAGTCATAAAATAAAAAGGCATTGCTCAAAAAGGGAAAGAAGTATAATCCTTAATCCTTACCAAACCTTCAAGTCAGGAGGCCATGATGGCAGGTTCCCCTTTGCCCAAAAGCTCTGAATTGAATTAGTTACTGCATTTATCAGTTAAAGATGGTGTGATATTTGTTTGTGTAAAATTGTTCTGTAATTCATAGTAATCAGTGCTGATGGGAAGCCCTTTGGGGGTTCTTGTTACTACAGTATATAGCAACATATATTTTTTGTACTTTTTAAAAATATAAATTTCTCAGAAAACTTAGTTCAGGATTTAGAAGGCGTTTTTAGAATCAGCCTCAGTCCTAAATGGGTTAATAAACTGAAAATTGATTTTGAGGTGGGTTACCAATTTCATCCAATCAGAAGAGAGTACCTTTAATTTAATAGTGTTCGACTCTTGTCTACTTATTTCTTTGTGTCATAACTTCCAATGTCACATGTTTATTCTGTATGAATCATCTCAACCTGAAAATGCATTTTCTGTCCATCAAAGACCTGAAGAGACAGGGAGACCAGGCCTGCTACTGAATAAACACTGTCAGTAACAATGATTACTATCAGGATATAGGGCTATTTAATACTTATTTTAATAACAACACTTTATACTGCACCTTTAATGTTACAGCATGTGCTGTAACATAACAAACTCCTCTTACTTAGGCTACAATAGCAAACTGCAGATCTACAGGGTCACAATGTGTCACACACGACGCCTTGTGACCTTGTAGATAGATCGGCTATTTTAGCTACTTTAGAAAGTCTTCTTTCAAGTTGTCCTCCCAAGTAGAAAGGTATATATAGCCTTTAACGGTGCTCCCGAATGAAACGAGCAGATTTGCTTTCCAAACAGTCTGTAACTCACGTAGAGGCCTAGAGGGAAATATGCCATCAGAGGTCTCTCTCTCTCTCTCTCTCTCTCTCCCTCTCTCTCTGAAAGCAGCAGGGCATGATAGAGAGCCCAGTGGACCGTACTTATACGTCCCCCCGTTGTCTCTCTCTCTCTGCTGCTGCTAGGAATACAAGGACACCGTGACCCACGAGACGCCCTGGCCTCTCGAGCCCTCGCACAATATACGTTTTATTACTGCATCATCAGATGATGATTGTCAGTTATTATTTCAGTGCATCACTTATAATATAATCAAGGTTGTACTTTATTGTTACATCTTGTGCACAATACGAATACAACTTTGTTTTGCATATACCGGTAGGTATGCAATAATAAAAGTAAAGAAAGAGAAAAACAAGAGCAAAAGAAGAGTCAGTGGTTTTATTCCAAAAGGATAATAAAAGCACTTCCACCACTGTTTTCTCAAGGTCATCATCTCGGTGAGGAGACTGAGATGTGATATCACCAAAGCATCTTACGCACTTTTGTGCGACGTCGCCATGGCAGCGGTGATCCATTAAAGTGCATGTTCTGTAAAGGGACCCTGCACAGCATGGGTGCTGATGTATTATATTCCCAGGTTTATGGCTCATTAAGTGGTAATGTAATAACGTATTTGGAGAATTCCTTAAAGTGAAAGCGCCCACCTTAGCTCTCGCACCGTCTACACACCTCCTGGAGAGAGAAAGGTTTGTGGAGTGACTCTAATGGTCCATTACTTTGGCTTTAGAGTAATCAGTGCCAGAGGAGCGTCTCTGCTCTCATTGCCTTTTTTCCAGGAGCTGACTGGTTCTGCTGAACTGAACACATGGCTTCTACGTGTTACAAAGCACAGCACTGAGAGGAAGGGAGGAGGCAGGAAAATTATATTGAAAAAAAGAAAAGAAAAATACAGATCATAAGAAAGTTTTTAAGGAGAAAATGTCAGGACTATAGTGAGAGTGGGAGCACATACTGTCCGGACTCCGGCATGTTATGTAGACAGATGTAGACATTGTTGACCTGCCTTCTTATTACACCTTATTTAAAATATTATTGCTTTAATGTTGTGATCATGTTGTACTCAGGGCGTCCTTGGAAGAAGAAGAAGAATGCTCCTTAATTTTAATGGTGAAATAAAATGAGCTTAAGATTATTATGTTAATTACAAAATAAAAGGGCAGGTAAATTTAAACGAAGAAAAGAAAAGGAGAGAAAAGTCAACCCTGGCCTATGTGCAGTATTCTTATCATTGCCTGCACTTTGACAGTCATTTTAAATGGTGCGATAACGCCCACACAACACATGATTAGCTAATGTGCAAATATCACATTAACAGTCACAGAACCCATTTTAAGCCCTGCTCATTTTTGTTAGGGTAGGATGTCTCTGCAGGGTAACCAGTAACCACCGCTCTCTGACTGACAGTGAAAATGCATTTTTGGTATTAAAGTATTAAAGTACTTATTGTTAATAATGTATTCAATCTGTCAGCAGGTGATATAAGCAGTTTATGGAAAACAGATCTGTGTTACACTCTCTGGGTTCTTCTGTTTAATATACAGTAATCATATTTTGCCTCCAGCTGATTCTGTGCCTTAGACAAGCAATCTGAATGTTTTACAAACGGCTAAAAGCTCAATGAATCTCTCTAGTCCAGCTCAATACCTGCATTGCACACACACACACACACACACACACACACACACACACACACACACACACACACACACACACACACACACACACACACACACACACACACACACACACACACACACGCACGCACGCACGCACGCACGCACGGACGGACGCACACACGCACGCACACACGGGTGCGAAAACACCGTCTTCGCCTCTTGTTTCTCAGCCTGGCTGAAAACAATAGAGTAAACAATATAGCATATAATTATATAATAACCTCATGTAGGCAAAATCATGTGAAAAATGTGGGAATTGTTAACAAAGAGTTCCTAAAAAAATAATAATAATGGAGCTGGGAACTTCTTCGATCCAGGTGAGCCTTGTCTAGTGAAGGCACATTTACTTTCCCATGATGACAGACAAGTGACAACTGTGGGAGAGCCCACCTGATTTTCTTTACTCTTTATCACTAACGTCAGGTTGAAATCACCCAATCACTAGCCTCGGAGACCACAGGCGTGTTGTTCACCCAATCCTCTACCTGTAGAAATAAATCACACTCGTGTGAGGTGAGGGGCGCTCTTACCATCATACATCGTACATCACATTCTGTGCTAAGCCAATCAAATTATCACATTCCATGGTACACATAAACACACAAAGCTGGGCATATATAACAGGGATGGAGCAAGGAAACAAGCCTACATTCGATGAAGTCACTGAGCAGCCTCAGTACCAAAGGACCCTCAGTTGCTGATGCTCAAACATGCACAACAACAACTCAATGAAAATCACATGACCATAATTGTGTTCGTGAAAATCACCAATGTGTTCTAGTTAAGGCATCGTCTTTGCTGCTGGAATCTCACACACACACACACACACACACACACACACACACACACACACACACACACACACACACACACACACACACACACACACACTTTGAGCTTATCATCGATAATAATTATAGGCCTACTTCATCAGCCGACGGTGTTGGGCGCCGGAGTAATGGCTATTTTTGTCGTGCGACCCAGCTTAAATTAGGCGATAGAAGAAGAAAACTTTAACTTGGTTTTGTTACTCGAGGCTCTTTTATTTCCATATTGGTATTATATTTGCACAGACATATGCCGGCGGTTTAGTCTGCTGCTTGTCTTCCGCCGTCCTCGGTTGCTCACAGAGAAATTCATTAATAAGGGCCAGGTGAGGGTTGTGTGGAGTTCAGCGCTATCTGACGAGGATTATACGGCAAGTCCAAGTTCCTACTGCTGTCTTCTTCCACAGATGGAGCCGTTGGCATCCAGGCTTATGCTTCATTTATACACTGTCTGATTTGTATTAAAAAAAGAAAAAAAACAGAGCTGGGACATTTTCTTAACCACTTAAGCCCTTTTTTGCTTCGTACGACAAAAGGCCAATTTATATTCAAGTATAGCCCTGGAACATGACTCTCGTATTCATACGAGAGTCATGACGTAACTTCACCCTGGTTTTTGCGAACGCTACATTTTTTCTGCATTTCTGAATTTCTGCATCCCGCGTTGTTTAATAAAAAGCATTTTTATCCGAGGTGTTATTTTGCCATTGGCTTTCAACTACGCGCCCCTATCGGTCGGGAGGAGGGTGGCACTCGGTGTGTTCGATATAGGTAGGCTGACCGCCCTGCCAATACAGACTAATAGGCGAGTGCGCTCCCGGTGTGCAACTGTGGATTTCCCAAACGAACCCCGTTTGAAAAAAGTAGCCGGGGAGCTCGGACATAAATGCTTTTTATTAAACAACGCGGGACGCAGCAATTCTAATCGCTGGCGCTGCTACTAACTAACACCCGTGGGACACTTTGTGAGTACTTTATATTTGAAATCTGAATGTTTATATATACGGAAATCTTGTAAATGCAGCGAGCGCAAAAAACAGGGCAAAGTTACTGCATGACTGTTATGATAATCATCATGGCAGTCATGTTCCAGGGCTAATTCAAGTACAGATATGGATACGGAAGGGACTAGATTTGGGTAATTTAAGCCAATGCATTTTTCTGAGATTTATAAAAAATATAATTATTTTAAGCCTAGAATCAGGCCAACCAGGTTCCTGGTGAATAATGACCATACAAACTTGACAAAAAAAGAAACTAAAAACAAAAAAACTATAGTGCGTTGGTTAGTGTGTTGTTCCGAGTCGTCCGATATGCGTTGTGCCGTGCTTGCGTTTGTCCGATATGCGTTGTGCCGTGCTTGCGTTTGTCCGACATGCGTTGTGCCGTGCTTGCGGTTAGGGTTAGGGTATGGGTTAGAGTTTCCTGCATGATATATCGAACATGTACCTTCATCAGAGTGGAGAATATAAGTATAAATCAAGTTGAGCAAAGCCACTCTTCTCTGCCCCTCTCTCTAAGTGTAGACTAGTGAACTGAACATGTTCTCTTTATATCAAGTACTTCATAGTCATACCAGCCCCTTATGAAACTACTTCTCCCCAAATACAAATGGATTTCATTTTCCATCCTGAATGGCAGTAACTAGCATACAATGAGAACTGAGAAGATCTCCACAAAGGTTTACTCATCAAAACTGATTATAAAACTGTAACCATCAAAGCATGCACTCAACATATAATGGTTATGTGACCATGGCATGTGCATAATATAAAATCTTAAATTTTTTATCTGATATTTGGGGGGGGGGGGGTTCAATTAATCGATTATTAATTGGCAGAGCTGTCGACTATTCGATTTGGCTGATGGGTATGGATTAGTGTCCTGTCGCGTGAAACACTATAGACTGCCGCGGGTGCTCCGCGGCTCATGCCAACAGAGTATAAACCAGGCTTAATCCCCTGTCTCCCACTCAAGCTGTCAAAACCAGTGGTGGTAAGCAACTATAAGTTCTTGTACTCAAGTACTGTACTTTTTAAGCACCATTTTGAATGTATTTTGACTTCACTGGAGTATTTCCAATTTCCAATACCTTTTTTGTTTCTTTTACTTCTACTCCACTCCGTATTGTACGTCGTTACTCTTCTACAATGATTTAAAAAACATTGTTACTAATAGTTACTTAAAGTAAAACATACATTAACCACTTAAGCCATGGCTATTTGAAAATAGCCGATCTACAAGCTCACAACACGTCGTGAATCGTGATGTGACGCGTTGTGAGCTTGATCTGCTATTTTCAAAGGAAACACATGAAATGGGATATTGTGCATAATGAGTATTTTTCTTTCTAGTACTTTTTTGATGCCAATAGTTTTGTACTTTCACTCAAGTAAAATTTTGAATACCAGACTTTTACTTGTAACAGTGTTTCTACGTGCACGGTAAAGATGTGTGCTTCTACCATCAGCATTGTTCAAAACTAGGCCAGCAGTGACCAGAGGCAAGTGTCTCTTAGACATGGTGTCTTCTGCGTGTCCATGGCGTGCGACACCGATAGCAGACGTGCTATGCCATGAGACAGGCCTCCTCATTGCTGATACAGGGAGGGCTACAGCTGACCTTCTCACTGACTCCAGTAAACTAATGCACACTGAAAAGGTCACAGGGGATTGTACTCATACCAATGATGTTTATTTTAATTGATTGGCTGGGAGCTGTAGTCACACAAGAAAGTCAAAGGTGTTCCCTATCCATTTATAAGGTGTAGTGTGGTTTGTCTTTTTCATAAATATTTGAGTATAGTATTTCATAAATAATGACACATTCTGTTTTCCTCATATCTGAATTTTGAAATGAAATTACATTAAAGTACAGTTTTTTATCTCTACGAGCTCTGTGGCCTTGAGGCTATAGTATTCGCCCCGACTGAAGGTCGGGGGTTCAATCCTCTGCTATAAAGAATTTGGTATGGATTTGGTAAGTCCCTGCGACATAGCATGTCCAGGGGATGTACTTGTACATCAAGCTGCCTCACGCTAAGGAAACAAGAGATAGACTCCTGACCTATGGGCCACACAGCTTGGGAAGTTGGCTATACTTACTTGTTTTAACAAGTGGTGGAAAGTAACTGCAGTACTGTATTTTAAGGTATTTGTACTTCCAATATTTTACTACTACTCCACTACATCTCCGGCAAATATACATGATCATCAGATAGGAGGAAGATATTTTTAGGTGTACAGAAAGTGTTCAAATTATGTTTTTATGAGGCACATACATGGTTTTCAGCTTAGCACCACCCACCTGAACTTCGCCCCACAGCTGTTGATAATGGGGAGGTTTTTATGATGTCACTAATGTGGTGGACATATTTGATATTATAACCACACCTGGTGGTCTATTAGACTCTGTAATGTTAACTCCATAGACGCATACTAAACAGAAAAAGTACAGAAATCACGGCACTCAATCTTCTAAGTAAAAGTAAAACATATGAGTACTTCTACTTCAATTACTCACAGTACTTCTGTTGAACCCCATATGAGTCTTGTGTTTTAAATGTTACATTTTTCTATGAAAAGGTTTGTGTACGTCGTTACCTTTTGTACTGCTGCTACCCTGAAGAGATCTCGCACCTTATAAATATTATGAGGTAGAATAATTACAAACAAAAACAAAAGAAGAACTCGTTAAAACTCTAGGTCTAGGCCTCTAGTGGGTACATTTTAATTTCCACTCATGCAGTTTCACTCCTACTTGCAGGAACACCATGTTTCTCGTGCAGTTACTCAACCTCTCGAAAGGTTCATTTAATTTCCTCTCCACCTTCTTGCACCATGCCTCTAAAAGAGGAGATGACTACATCTGTGCTCTTCAAAACAGACTTGAACACCTGATGTCTAAGCTCTTGAGTGAACTAGGCTATCTTTTACGGTAATTTATATTCAGATATAAACTGCAGGGCCTACTCTAGAGGGGCGTGTAATGTTGAATGTCAATGACACATTATGCATAGTCATGACAGAGGATGGGATTACCCCCCCCCCATCCTCCTCTCTCTCTCTCTCTCTCTCTCTCTCTCATTAGCAGGCAACAGTGCAGCACGTGCAGCACTATATCTCTCTCTGTTGCTGGCACAACAGCGCCCCTACTGGTACTAATAGTCATACTGGTGCTCATTAACGTCACATAGGCGGACACATAGGTGAACCAACACATAGGTAGGTGAACACGGACATTGCTGTTCCTTGGAGTGGTTGCACCACAAAAAATCTAAAATCTGAAATCTGAATGTTTCATGTCTGGATCTCAGGATCCACAAGGGAACTGCGTGTTCACAAGGGAACTGCCAACTGCGTGTCTCCAATATGGACCTTAGACGCTGGCCGGTCATCTCTCCATCGCTGCTTCGCCGAAATGTCACAGTGCAGATCAGAAAGTTAATTGTTCCGTCAAGACAATGAGGCTGTTCTGCTCCCAATGAACCCTCCTCTCTGCATGCATATGTACACCTCTGTCTCTGCTCCACTAGAGGAACACAACTCTACACAACACAACACGCCACATTTATTGTGCCATTTGGTTTACAGCTTCTTCTGCGAGGGAAGAGAACTTTGAAACTCATTTGCATTTGTTTATAGCCTTGTTTTGGTCTGTTGTTTGGGAAACGGGGAGACTGTCAGGCTGTGATTTTTATTTTCTGGATAAACTATACCGATTGCACCTCTGGCAGTGATAGAATAGAAATAAATAACTTTAGACGTTGTCTAAAGTTATTGATTCATCCATGTATTCATGAATGAATCAGTCCCACCCCCTTTTTTTCCATAGACGTTTCAGAAATAATTTATTTAAAGACCTTTTAATCGTGACAACTCATGACAACAAACACAATTCTTTTGGGCCGAACAAATAATTAGAAAGAAGAAAAAAAAGGGCAGGGTACAACTTTTTTGTTGTTTTGTTTTGTTGTTTTTTCTAATTATTTGTTCGGCCCAAAAAATTGTGTTTGTTGTCATGAGTTGTCACGATCAAGAGAAGCACTACTCTATAGCAAAGATTACTAGATTGATAGCTTTAACATAAAACATATATACAAAAATAAATAAAACACAAAACATATATACAAAAAAAAGAAAACACAAAACATATATACAAAAAAAGAAAACACAAAACATATATACAAAAAAAGAAAACAAAAACACACACACACACACGCTTTTACTTTCCCTCTCCACACGCAAGTTATATGAACAAACTGACAACAGTCAACATGCATCATAAAAGGGCATAGGCCTATGCCTATTTAGGCTACACATGATATTGGCAAGGCGCCGATATCAAAACATTACAAAACAAATGATAGCCCTATTATACAACAGACGAGCTGACAGCGCAGCGCACTTGGCCTCGGCGACCCGGGTGTTTTATCGTCATTCGTCATCATAGATCCCTCCCCGTCAGAATCTAATATCTAACATTAAATTGCAGCAGCATTCAGCAGTTCAGCTGGCACGGCGGCCATAGTAATGAGTTAAATACTATATTATTTCTCACTGCAATAGTGACTATTAGATAAATAATATAGTTAAATAGTAAATGCTTTACCTTAAACCCCAAATGTGCTCTTGCGCTCCGGGGTGGTTAATTCCCTCATCATGGCATTTACTCAGCGTGCGTTAATTACTTGTCCAGAATGTCATTATGTAGGTAGCCTCGATACCCAGGCTTTCATTTCGTCTGCGCGAAAGATGAAAGCCTGGAAAAAGCCGTGGGCTGAACCAGTCTAAAAGTGGGAGTCAACCCTTCTGGGTGGGCGTCGCTCTAAATGATGTGACGTAGCGCTGCACTAGGGGGGAGAGGAGGGGCCGGGGGTGACGGACAGATCAATGAGATCCAATCAGGGTGCGCGCATTTCTGAGGCGCGACCCGCCCCTCTAGACCAGAAATGTCTCTGCTTAGGTCAGGCTATTATGTAGGTAATAACGGTAGTAGTCGCCTGGCTCATGGCTGCAGTGCAGGTGCAGGGGCCGTGCCGCCGTGGCCGCCCGGGCGTGCAGGTAGACTCGAGCTTAGCTCTGAAACTAGCCCCATATGTTCCCTCTCCCTACGCTCATTCTGTAGCTCCGAGATGAGGTCACACACTGGGCCCCTCCCACCGCGTTTCAGAAACGGCGCAAGTTTCCGCTATGTAAGTTTCTTACCCTGACGCCACGATTAATCCAAACGTGAAGGGGACGTGAAGGGTTTACACTAATTCAACCATAACAACGCCCAAGAAAATCCAACTAGAGATTTGAACCGAGCCTTTACGTCCCGTATTTTGTCAGTCGCTTCCATGTTTATCAAGGAAGTTGAAAAGCTTTAGCGCCTCCCCTGGTCGAAATTTCCAACTGACTTCAGTTCACTCGACATGCACGCGCACACGCACACTTCCTTGATAAACATGGAAGCGACTGACAAAATACGGGACGTAAAGGCTCGGTTCAAATCTCTAGTTGGATTTTCTTGGGCGTTGTTATGGTTGAATTAGTGTAAACCCTTCACGTCCCCTTCACGTTTGGATTAATCGTGGCGTCAGGGTAAGAAACTTACATAGCGGAAACTCGGCCCCGGCTGAACACTGCTGCTGGTGCTGTTAATTGTATTATTGTCCTCCGACGACGACAACTTCACGACAGTGTCCTCCTCAACGTTAGCACTCCCCTGCTGAACACTGCAGCTGCTGGTGCTCATGAAGGGTTCATGAACTAGACTTGATTTGGGTTTGGATCAAGCATTGGTCCGAACGACAACCTACCTCCTCCCTCACCCTAACCCTAACCTCCCCCGGGGCAGACACCTAAACCTAACCGCAACCCTCTCCCGACCCGCAGGGCACCTCGGAGCATGCTCTGTCGGATGATAGTATGCCTCCCGGATCCTTGGACCCACCAAAGAATTCACTCATTCTCTTCTGAGCCATGTTGACAAGTTCAACACACATTAAAATCCGTGCGCCCCGTGCGTAAAGGTTACCGGAAATAGCGTCAGCAGCAGAGCAGAGACGATGATAAATATAAAAACAAACCAAAAAAGTCACACAAGTGTAGTTTAAGAATACTATTTATGTTATCCTCCAACCAGTCCACTTTTTATTTATATAAATAATAACGTGACATTTCTATTATTCATATATTTTTTTTTTAATTTCCTTTTTCCCCCTTTTTTTCCTCCTGTTCGAGGGGGTGCTTCAGCCCCTCCAGGTCTACTTTCCTCAGCCATGCCCAGGCCTGTCCTGTGAGCGTGTGAGAGTACCAATGCTCCAGTCCAAACAGGGGAAATAAAGAAAGTGCTTACAAGTTAATTTGGTTACATTTGTGACCGTTTCTGACCGAGGATAATTAAGTCATTGTTTTCTTTTCTTTTTCATGTCATATGAAAGCAGGGAACCATGCAGCTTCAAATTGACATATTGATTGTTCAGTTTGAGAAAACAGGCTTGAAAGGTTCACTTCTAACGTTGTTTTGCTAGTCAGTGTGTTTTCTTTTATGCACAGTTGTGTAATTTTCTCTGCCTCTTGGCCAGTTCTTACTTGAAAAAGAGACCTTTGGGCCTGTGCCGTGGCTCAGCGGTCCAGGCACCTTGGCTGGTAATCCAGTCTGGCAGTCTGCCGTGGGCTCGACTCCCAATCCCGACAGCCTTTACTGCATGTAGGGTGACCAGATGTCCCTATTTGCGTGGGACAGTCCCTCATTTCTAAGACTTTTCAGGCGTCCCACAAATTGAGACCCTGTCCCACATTGTGACTGATGACAGGCAATTGTATCAGTGTTCAAATGCCCTAATAGTTAGTCCCCTAATAGTTGGCCTTCTGTTGTAAAGCTCTCTCATTGCCACATTGCAAGATGTGTTTTTAAGCCTGTTAAAATAGCATAAACATAAAAATATAGCATGATTTTAAAACAAAATGTTTATAAATGATAGCCAATAGGCCTATGGTCGAATATGACATCAAGGCATTTAATAGAAACTCAAGTAGTAAGTTGCTAACCCGGTACTCCAGTATCGCTTGTGTCGGACAAGTGGGATGGGGTCCCACACAAGCGATACTTCTGTCCCTCAAATGAACAGTTTGGATCTGGTCACCTTAACTGCATGTCACCCCCCCCATCTCTCTCCCCATTTTACTGTCAGCCTACGGTCTGTCCCTCCATAAAAAAAAATCACACACGTGTGTGAACTGAGTGGTGCAATTCCCCCATCTCTCTCTCTCTCTCTCTCTCTCTCTCTCTCTCTCCTCTCTCTCTCTCTCTCTCTCTCTCTCTCTCTCTCTCTCTCTCTCTCTCTCTCTCTCTCTCTCTCTCTCTCTCTCTCTCTCTCATCTCTCTCTCTCTCTCTCTCTCTCTCTCTCATCTCTCTCTCTCTCTCTCTCTCTCTCTCTCTCTCTCTCTCTCTCTCTCAGCACTTTCTGGCGCCCCCTACTGGTATAAATAAGTCACATACTCGTGCTCACTTATACAAACAAACAGGTACACAGGTAAACAGGTACACGGACATTGCTGGTTGTAGGAGTGGTTGCACCACTCAAAAATATAAAATAAAAGCGGAAGCCGCAAAAAAATGTTTTGGTCTCAATGTAAAAAGGATGTTATATAAGCATGATATAGTCTTAAATGATTGAGAATGCCTGGCTGCCTGCCTTGCGTAGCCTACTCTTTCTATCCAGAAAACCAATGCTTCAAGGTTATTAGGGTCGATACACTCAAATAATACCAGTTTCTCTTATTGTTATGATATTATCTCTCTAGAGATTAGTGTAAGATATGGTTCTTCTATTTCTGCACTTACAACTTAAACACCCACACAAATCTATGCTCAACAAACTGTTTATGCTCATTTCTGAGCCGTCAAACCAAATGCTACATCTTTTTTTTTTTAAGATATTTTTTTGCGGCTTACGCCTTTTTATTGATTTTTGAAGGGACAGACAGTAGGCTGACAGGAAACGGGAGAGAGATGGGGGGATGACATGCAGTAAAGGCCGTGTCGGGTCCGGGAGTCGAACCCGCGGCACACTGCGACTGGATTACCAGTCCGGTGCCCAGACCGTTACGCCACGGCCTGGGCCAAATGCTACATCTTAACTGCAAATACTCAAGGCGAGGCCTCTAAAGAATCACAAGACATTGTGTCATCTGAAAAGCTTGTGTAAAATTGTGGAAAGGCGAGAAAAAACAAATCAGAATGTTTTGCCGTGGTAATGTTAAATGAAGACCGTGTTAAACCTGAGGGATTTAAAACCAAGAATGTTAAACCACAAAATGTTAGTTGGCTGCAGGACGCCTGGCTGCTCGGTTGATTGTGGAATTATCTGGTGCGTTGGTTGAGGGATTATCGTGGCGATGCTTCAAACCAAAGAGAGCCTTCTAAGAAAGTGACGGCTGTAACAAAAACAGCTGTTAGTCATTTTTCTCTGTATGGTCAATGAACCGTCGTCGAATGCAGCTGCTCAAGAGAATTCCACTTATTACACACATCTGTTACCGAGTTTCACTGTGTGGCAATGGCTAGCGTTGCAGTGAATATCATCATGCTCTACCTGACCACTTGAAAGTGGAATTTTATAACGGCAGGTGCTCAGGAGATAACACTATCGGAATCTGAATCACCTTTATTGTCACATCACTGGTTTAATGACTAGTGTTGGTCTGACTTGATCTGGCCACTCGTCCAGGTCCTGACCGTGCTTGCTGGGATAGATACAGCCTGTACATGAGGTTAAACATGAGGTGCAAAAGTGGTAACACATACTGTAGTTCCAGCCAGGTATATGTGCATGATTAGACATACAGTACAGTGCAAAAACAGAGCGGCCATTTTGGAACTAAAGTTTCCGAGTTCCATCTATAGACATATAAATGGCTCAAGGCGGAGTGGGTTAAGAATGCACATCTCATCTCAGCTTGAAGTGTCTGCCTTCATAAAAAGTAAATAGATTCCCACAGTACTGTTGTTGTATTGAACTGTAGTCTTGAACTGTCCACAGCAATATCAGTGTTTCTTTAATCACAAAAGCTATTTTATAATTCATCATAGTTCTGAGCTTGTACTGTAGATTCTACAGTACAAGCTCAGAACTATGATGAATTATAAAATAGCTTTTGTGATTAAAGAAACTTTAAATCTATTTTTAATAGTTTAGAATAACGTTTTAAAATGTTTTTGAAAAATGTCACCTAACATGTCCAAAAATAGAGCGTCTCAGTCCCGCCCCCGACGAGGGCCCAGGAAATAATTCCATGTTAATTTTCCCCATAGTCCTTTCAAAAAGTATTTATTTAAAGACGTTTACGCCACGGACAAAGCCAACTCTTGTTGTGACAAATCATGACAATAAACACAATGTTTTGGGCAGATTACTAATTATTTGATCGGCCCAAAATATTTAATTGTTTATGGTCATGTTTTGTCACAAGAGTTGGCTTTGTCCACGGCGGAAAATTAATGGGGAATAATTTCCTGGGCCCTCGTCGTTCTGAAAGGGGGCGGGACTGTGACGCTCTATAGAGATGCCAATTTACAATTTAGGCATTTAGCAGACGCTCTTAATCCAGAGCGATTTACAATAATCAAGAACAAAATGCCACGTTGAAAGTGATTAAACTGTAACCATCAAGCGTGTCTGGGCACCTATCACTTTGGTGTGCGTACCCGAAATGTCAAACCTGTCACTGCTACTTGTAAAAATAGAGTTTCCTTTATTGCACCCGTCAGTAGTATAATCTACAGCACTGCTTGTGGGTGATTTCTGCTCTCTCCCTGCATGCATCCATGGATGAGTTGCCTCAGAAAGTGGGCCTTTCTGGATCAGGATCTGTTGCAACAGTGACGACAGCAGGTGCTTCAATTATTCTACAGAAAGCCAGGTGCTTCATATTTTACCTTTCCATTCTGATGCAGTACATTGCATGAGTCACCACAACCACTGAGCATCCGGACCTGGAGCAGTTGTTCTCCAACCAGTTTTTTTTATGCCCAGCTTTGTGTGTACCATGGAAATGATTCGATTGACTGAGCACGGAATGTGATGTATAATGATGTATGGTGATGATAAGAGCGCCCCTCACGTCACACGAGTGTGATGAGGATGGTGATGGTGTCAGACTGTCAGCAACACCACTAAAGCACAAGAAGGAAATTTACTTTTTAGACCATATGACAGTGGACCCCAAACATGAATATGTATATTTGGTCACAGACATACAAGTTCAAAAGTACCCACAGGAACGCACCCAGGGTGCCGGCCTCGGAAATTACAGAGTTACCATGTGGGGGTTCTCAGGTGTGGGGAGGGGGGAGTTCCAGACCCCCAGGAATGCGCCCTGCGTCCGAAACGGTTGAGAAATGACAGTTACCGCGTGGCGGTCCCTCTACTGTACCCTCTACTGTACAGTACTGTACTGTCACTGTACTGTACTGGCACACCCGAAAGCATCAAATTAAGTTAATATGTGCGTGTGTATGTTTGTGTGGTGAAAAACAACCATGCTGTTTTCGTGCTCATACCCACCCAGCCAGCCACCCAGGCATCCACCCAGCCAGCTACCCAGCCACACACATAGCTCCGTAAGGGAGTGGTTGCACCACTCAAAAATCACCTTCGTGTGAAATGAGGGGCACTCTTGTTATTATTGATTCTGAATTGAATTTTAATTCACACATTAATCATGTTACCAAGATTGCTTTTTTTCACCTTAGAAATATTGCACGGATCAGATCCTATTTGTCCTTGGACGATGCAAAAACGCTAATCCACGCCTTTGTTTTTTCTCGGCTTGACTACTGCAATGCACTCTTTTCAGGACTCCCTAAGAAAACGACTGACAGATTACAACTTGTCCAAAATGCAGCAGCTAGAGTTTTAACTAGAACTAAGATGAGAGAACATATTACTCCAGTTTTGGCATCACTGCACTGGCTTCCGGTTGTTTTCAGGATTGACTTTAAAATTCTGTTACTTGTCTATAAAGCTCTCAATGGTCTCGCACCTCCGTACCTCCGTGACTGCCTACCTAGATATGTCCCTAGCCGCCCCCTCAGGTCCTCCAACGCTGGCCTACTTGAAGTGCCTAAAAGAATGTGCACAAAAAAGTACGGTGAGGCAGCTTTTTGCTTCTATGGCCCAACAGCCTGGAATAAACTTCCATTCGAGCTCAGACACGCACCCTCTGTAGACATTTTTAAATCTCAACTCAAGACTCACCTCTTCACCCTTGCTTTTAGTTGAGTTTTATTTTTTTATTTTTTTTATGTGTTTTTATTTATTTTATGTTCTTATATTCGGTTTTGTTCTCTGCTATTGTTCTATCATTTTAACTACTTGTGTTTTATTGTATTTTATTTTTGTGTCCTGCCCTGTGAAGCACTTTGAGCTGCATTCTATGTATGAAAAGTGCTATACAAATAAAGTTTATTATTATTATTATTATTATTATCATACATCAATTTATGTTAGTGGACATTTGACATTGCTACATAATGTATACTAAGGTGGTCCCTTATTGGCCAAGCACTCCCACCAATCATGTGATTGGTTAGCCGATTTGCTCGTTTACATATGACATAGGTTTTCCATTCAATGTCAATGGCGTTTAATGTTTTGATGCTTAATTTATGTCATATTTAGAAGAATTATCCGCTCTTATCATCATACATCATCTACTGGCCAATCAGAATGCCTGTTGCCTGTGATTGCTTAGCTGATTTGCTCGTTTACATGAGCTAGCGCCCCTTAAAAAAAATCACACCCGTGTGAACTGAGTGGTGAAACCCCCCCCCCCCACCTCCCTCTCTCTCTCTCATTAGCAGGCAACAGAGCAGCACTATCCCTCTCTGTTTCTGGCGCCCCCTACTGATACTAATAGTCATATACTGGTGCTCATTAACGTCACATACAGACATTGCTGGTTGTAGGAGTGTTTGCACCACTCAAAAAGCTTTATACCCTGTATAACATGTAACAACGCAATGTGACATAGCTCTAGCTATTTACAAAACGCTGTACCTCCTCCAATTGTATACTTTCCCCATTATATATTATATTTTGACACTTGCTTTGGCAATTGATGCATATACAATGTTAATTGATGCTGTATATTAACACATTTTGCAGAGGACACTCTAAAAGACTCCTTGAGGCTCGTGGGCAATTGTTTTAATTGTTTGTAGTGTACGTTTTAACTCTAATGATGACATGCCCAAACACTTTCAACAAGCCTGGTTAAGAGGTTAATTGCATTCCACCATGCAATAGCGCAAAGGCTATTTCTATTGTTTAAGGCAGCAGCTCACAATGAGACAAAACCAAATGTCATGAACAGCACCGGCCCTAACTATCTCTCCTTGATGAACATCAAAGGCCCTCCAGACAAAAGGTAAACAGTTCATTAGAAGCTGGGGCTTTGCCATTTGTTCGTGCTCACAAACGCTGTAGCCTGCTCATCGCGTGGTGAGATGCAGCAGGAATATCAATGCAGCAAGCAAACAAAATAACCCAATGCAGGAGCCTAGCAGAGTCATTTCATGGACATCAGTCATATCGAGCTAAACAGGCCAGAGGATGACGTGATGAAAGCCAAGAAAGTAGACAGGCAATAGCACCAAGAGGGTACAATATGGAGGCAAATATGAGAGTGGAAAGGAGTCATTGTTAACCATGTATTTTACAGTATGCTGCAGATACGTTACTTATTGATAGCTGTAGGCACCACATTACCAAATGTGTATATATTGCAGCAAATAAACAGCAACAGTGTTGGTGTCCAACCTGTTAACAGGTTATTCAACTTGCAACAGCTTAGAAAGGACTAAAAGTTATTTAATCTCCACATGGAAATTTGACTGAATAAAAATACTGCCCACACTAAGATATTTTTTGTCAGTTTGATATTGAAATACACTTGAAAAAGTACACATACCCTCAAATTGTTAATTTCAATACATTACTTACTACAAAATGAAGAAACGCTCGCACATTGGTGGGCTTTTATTTAAACAAAAATAACTGCTGATGTTTCAGGCTCACACTATAATAGAATAACATGTGTTATCAGTTAGATACTTATTTATTCTGGGACGGCAATGGAATTAAAGGGTAAGACCATGCACTTTTGTAGAGATTTGGGTAGTTACCTTGCCATGATGTAACTCCAAACGTGGACAAGAAATAAAAAATAATTGCTCCAGTGATTAGAAATTGATCATTCAAAATATGCTCCTCATTGACTTACATTGTACCGCTGAAACAGCTCTCAAAGTCACTCTTTTAGTACGTAAACAAACACAAAGTTGATTCAGACAATATAGAGCATCGCCAAAACTCTTAAAAAAAATGTTGAATCACTATATTCTGATAGTAATCATTGCTAGAGTGTTTGTTCAGTAAGAGGGGTCTCCCTGTATCTCCAGCTCTTTAACAAACAGAAAACTGAAAATACATTTTCAGGTAGGTGACAAAAGTTCAGACAAATATAAAATGCATTTTCTGTTTAATAAAAGCTGGAAAGACATTGGATGGATACTCCTGTTACTGAACAAACTATATATCAATGAGTAGGCCTACTATCACAATATAAAGCATTTTAACACTTATTTTAACCAAAGAAAATCACTTACTGTTACGATGAGTAGGGATGAGGGCCCAATTGCAGGCGACAGGAGGCAGAACAGGTACATTTAGGAATATTTATTAATACAACTCAGGAACTTCCATACAAGGGCAAAAGGCAGGTAAATCTCTGGAAACATATAATACAAGAACTCATGCAACAGGGAACTACGAACCAACAAGAACACAATGCAAACACAGAACTTAAATAGACACAGGATAACAGGGCACAGGTGGAACCAAAATACAATCAACACTAGGATAGGCCGGGGGACTAAAAGGACACAGGTGGAAACACTGTAAAATTACAAAGTAGGTAGACAAGGTAACTAACAGTAACTAGGAGGACAGGAAACACTAGGAACAATACTACAAAATAAGAAACACAAAACCAAGGCAACAACAGAGTAACAGAAAACCAAAACCAAAGAGAAACAGTCAAGAACACATGAGCAAATACATACAAAACATACTGAAATCAGTGAAATGACAGAAATACATATACATATCCAATATCAAAATAAGGACAGTCAGAGTTCATGGACCGTGACACTTACACTACCTTTAAATCCCCTATAGTCAAAAAATCATATAGGATTCTGATAGAAAAATCCTATTGGAATTTGGAATGAATCCTTTTGGACTTTTTCAAAATTCGAATAGGATTCTTTTCATAGGATTATGTCTTACCCTAGCCAAAATAAATATCATAGGAATTTAATTATATTTCTGCTTTTACTTTTTTATATTCTATTGGAACATTTTAAAATGTTCATAATCCTATAGGATTCTATTGGAACTCTGGAAAATCCTATAGGATTGTCCAAAGTTCCAATAGAATCCTATACAATTGTCACTGTTCAAAGTTGAGCTTGCCCCGCTGATAGTGGATCTAAAAAAGCACGTATTTAATCGGTTAACCCAGTGCTCAAAGTTGGCTCCACCTTGAACCTTGAGGGGGTTCCAAATGGACCCTTACAGGTCTGTAACTCTGAGGCCCCTTTTCCACCGGTTGGTTCCCAATGGGAACCGGTTCAGTTCTTTTTGGTTCTTAGTCCATGAGCCAGAGCTCCAAAATTGAAACATTAATTATGAATTGAGTGGGCAAAACCATACCTATATTAGATTGTTATCACCATTAAACTTCCCCAATTGAGTACTTACACGAAGACAATGATTTATTGTATTACAAATTTTACATTTTTAAATATGCAAATGAGGCATTATGTAGGAAAATATGCAATACTCAAAAATATGAAAAAGCTACTACTGTGTAAGGGTTATCATGTATTAATTTACTTGTATTGATCCTATAAACAATTTAATATAGGGTATAGTTTGCCCACCAATTATGGAGCTCTGGCTCATGGACTAAAAACCAAAAAGAACTGAACCGGTTCCCATTGGGAACCAGCCGGTGGAAAAGGGGTCTGTGAGTATACAAATGGTTCCATTTGTACGCTCAAAGTTATGTGGGCTCTTAAAACGAAAAAAATTATGAAAAGTTTGAGATCTTTGTGGGGTAACCCGAAGGGAAAAGAGATTTCGGTCAGAACTTAGCAATACAATACTTAAGGGAAATCAAAGTCAAAAGTGTCAATATATATGTTAAGGCATTTGTCTTCAGAATGACTGAGGGGAGAACAGCTAGGGTTTATCTGTTAAGCTTGTTATCAATGTAATTTGTCAAGCTGCCTTTCTAGAAGCATCTCCATGTCCAATACATTCTGTTGAACAAAGTTCATCTGCTTTTGTTCTTCCCCTTTCTTTTCTTTTAGCCCCACTAGCAGCAGGGCTCTAAGGATGGCTGTGTCGGGCGGTCGATCGGTCAGTTCATCCGCACAGCAGTTTAGTCCAAAATGGCATATCTAAAAAACGACTGGTCAAATAATTGCCATGCTGAACCCTACTGATTTAGCACCACGCCTTTTTTTTTAATTTATTTTTTACAGTACTTGCACACAAGACAAAATACGTTTCTCAGATTTGAATTGACTTAAAGATATCTCATGTTCTAATAGGCAGTTTGCAAAGCCCTACTGATTTTGGTGACCGTATGGCCTTTACTATACCGCCACTCGTTGGCCAATATGGTTGCAGTGCAGCCTGTATTCGCAGCATTTAGACTAGTCTTGTTTTCACAAAGCCTGAAAAATCAGAAATAAATAATCTATTTAGACAGCAGAGCAACTGTATTATTTGAGGGCCTACTTTGACTCGTGGTCAGAGACCCAGATCTACACATTAGGCCTACAGCTACTCTCCTCACAAATATGAGTTGAAATTGAACTGCCAGGTCCTTGCATGCCTGTGACAGCAGTATATTACATGTTGGTGACCTACAGTAAATTATGTATGGGGTTCATGCTACTCCTGAAGGGAAAGTATAGTATTTACTGGATAAAGGTTTTTTGTAGTTTGTTGTGTATGTCTTTCTGTGTCATGACTCATGTGGGTTGTTCATTTGTGTGTTCGTGTACTGTATGTAGCCAATATTTCACACTTTGTGCCTGCAGTGTGCCTGCATGTGTGCACACGGCCGGTATTTAAGGCTTCGTACACACATAAAGAACAACTGTGCTCTGCCTGTGTTTCATGGCCGCCCCAATGCTTTTCCAATGGAAGTCACGTGGTTTGACCAAACACTTGTGTTTGATTGCCCCCCATCACACACAACTGTTTGGTCAAACCACGTCACTTCCATTGGAAAAGCATTGGGACACGGACAGCACAGAGCATGTTCGTCTGATATGTCTGTACGAAGCCTAATATGCACACCTGTGCTTCATAGCAAGCAGGTATTAAATGACCTACCAATTCTCCCAGCTGCTGACGTAAGGGCAGTCCATACTGTCTCCGACCACCAAACTTTTCGTCGGAAAGATCAGACTTGAATTTTTTCTCCGAAGTAGAGTTCGGCGAGTCACAACATATGGGAGTGCAGCTTTCAGAACAAAAATTCGGAGGAATGCGTTTCAGAAGTTGCGAGTGACGTCATGTTGTAGTTGTATCGGAGCTTTCCGACTAAAAGTTCGATGGTCGGAGACAGTATGGACTGCCCTTAAATGTTATATCAAAGGCCTTTTCTACCAAAGAAAAAGAGAAAGGCCTCATTATAGTAACGGCAGCCCCCACAAAAATAGATTTAGACTAGATTTAGGCTAGTTTGCTATCAGCATGTCTGATGTCCTTCACCTCTTGTCCAGCAAAGGGGAGGCTCCAGCAATTATTAGGGAGGGAATCTGTGGCAGATAATAGGAATTTTCTCTGCTCTTAAAGATAATTATGCTTCTCGAGGGACGTGCAGGTGGTGCTATTAGCTCTGTATCCTTCAGATGACAAGTACGTCATTTATGCCTTTTGATCTGATCCTGGCCTCTACAAAGTGAAACTGGAGTACTAAATGAAATATCTCTTCATAGTATCCTTGAACACAAGCTCAGTGAGAACCACCAGGTGGAAATTTCCATTTTCTGTTACGGGAACAGTCGAGGGCCTTTTAAAAGCAGCGAGTCACATCTCAAGAGATTCAGCATACCAAGAGTGAGAGGTGTAATTCTTGAACTTTCACGACGTGATATCTATTCTGGGGTGAGAATGTGTTTTCTTCTTGCATGACGATGAAGCAGGACTCGCTGGAAAGCTTTTCTCCTTTTTTTCTCCTAAATTGTCACATCAGATGACAGGCAATGCATAACTTGTTCTCTGCAGAGGTACTTTTGCAACGACCCATGATCATGATGGCTTGTTTGTTTGCTGTGAGGTTGTAGAAGACAATCGGTTACAATCGACAGGGGTTATGGCAAGTTATGGACTGGATTTGGAAGTTAATATTACAAGGTCTTCAGTTTATAACTTCCACCATGCAATTTCCTCACTCATTACACTATTGAAAAGCATTTAATTATTCATTCAAACCTTATTCTCAAAAGACATTGAGGTCATCCTCATTTGCAGTGTCGTTGAGATACACATAATACAATATTTCAAAGCAATAAACAAAAACAGAATTATGAAATGCCCATCATTGTATGAATATCAAACATTGGCATAATATGACTGATGTTTTGTTCTCTTTAGAACAAGACGGAGAGTCTGATATTGGTGTGGCCTCTGTCAAATCTTTAGCTATTGATAGTGAGTTATTATTTGTGCACATTGTGAACAATGTCCAATGTCCAGTGTTCATTGGTGAAGCCGCACACTAAGGGGAATATGCATGGGATTAGGTGACAGTTTGTGTCCAAATGAACACTAACTCTGTCTAACTCTGAGAGGGTACAAATGGAACACCTCACGAGTACATTTGGTTCCATTTGTACCCTATCGTTTAATAAACACTGAGAATCTTTACAGTGTAGAAGATTGTGGTTCCAGAGATTGATAAAAATAAAAAATTAAATGAGGGTCTGTAGTCTAGTAGTACATATCGTCTGAGTCGAGTGGAAACGTCATATGGTATGTCCACTTTTCTATTTCTACAAGCTCGTAGCTTGTAGCTCATAGCTTGTAGATCTGCTACTTTTGATGCTTTTTGTGTGGATGTGCGTACAAAGTTTCACAGCAAACCGGCGGTGCGTTCATGATCTGAGGCATATAAAATGGGCCACTCCTGCAAACTTTGTAATCTAAGCAAATCAGGATGGAATATGAAAAAGATATGTTTCGATCACATGACTAGAGATGTGTTCCAATTTGGTGGCGCTATAACAGGCCGATGAAAACATTTTCTTCCCTGATCTCCCTGCCTTTGGGCTCAAAGAGAAGAGAAATAGCCTGCTTATTGTGAAAAATAATAATAATAATTACCAATTGCCTCATCATTACAGACTAACAAATGAACCATTGTTGTAAAAATAAATACATAAAATACATACATAAATAAATGAAGTTGTCCTTTAATGTTTTGCAAAATAATCTAAATCCACAAAGCTTTCAAATAATAGAGGTACAAAAGTACAATATTTGCCTCTTATTGGTGTAGAAGTAGGCCTATAAAGTATAAAAAAAACAAATAAAGTAAAGGTATCTAAAATTATACAAGTATAGTACTTGAGTAATTGTACTTAGTATACAGTATGCAGTACAGAATTGTTAAATTATGTGTCCTTCCATTAGGATCATCTGACAAGGTGAAGTTAACCTGTAATGCATTTTAGACTAATTTAAAAGAGCGATTGTGCATTACTTTAGTTGTATGAGCATTTTTTATTCCAGACATGACTCGTCCAAAATGACTACGCTGCCACTTTCACTGAGCTTCTTCCTTGATTTATCTTCAACCATGGTAAAACTAAGACCGTTTTTTGTTAACATCAGGAACAACAGTGTCTCTTCGAATCTAAACAGGCAAATGGCTTTTAGGATGAGATTTATTAATGTGATTTGCAATGCATGAGAGATTTATTTGTGTTTGACTGTCAATTCCTTTAGCAGCTGTGGTGCAATACAAAATGTAAAGCACTATTTCTTTCATCTACATAAGATTTATGTCAGCTGCACAGCTTGCGATTGTTATCGCACAGCCAAAAACACACACAGATGTAAGCAAGCATGCTCACACACCCAGAGGAGAGAAGTACTGCATCCTAGGTGGCAAACATGCTTTAACAGAAAATGGGGAAACATGAAATGAATACTAGATAGAAATGTACAATATTCCAGTTGTTATTGGTGTAATAATGCCATTCTGGTAGACATGGTTTGATCAGTTAACAATAAGTCATTGGTTTGATACCAATGACCACTTCACCCATTTTCTACCTATCTTCAGGTCCTCAGTAATGCTGGCAGGAGATGGCAGCATTTCTGTCTACTCGCTTTGTGTCTGAGAGCAGGGCATTGAACAATTCAGAAACGTGCCTATCTCAGGGACATCATCGGTAGGCAGGTTTGGTCATTTCAAACTACCGTAAATTTCATTTTCTTTAATTCATAGTTTTAATAATGCAAGAAAAATGGCTTCTATTTCAACTTGCTAATGTTCCAGGGAAAAAATATATATACATGTATATATGGAATCCCAATCAATGATGTGATATGCAGGTTTCTGAACTGTGCATAGCCCACCAATGAGACGCAGAGTGAGTGCAGTCTCATGACTATTAGTGAGTTAGTTATATGAGGTTGAAAATTGTTCACTTTTACCAATTCACATTACTGGTAGTGTATTGTTTATGGACTACAGATGGACATGAAAAATACACATTGTGATGTTTCCCCCCAAGATACTTTTCTGTGTCCTTGCTTATAATCCAAACTTGCAACAAAACAGCCTTGTAAGGAGAGCACCATTATCTGATATTGCTTGCAATGCAGTGACCTTTTTTGAAGTTCCATATTGGAGGAATTAAGTTTACAGTCGACCAAGGGTCTGTTTAAAGTGGCCCGCAGCAGTAGCTCCAAGGGCAAAAGAGATACCTGTTCTTAGATTTGCCGGTTGCTGTGGGGAAGAGGGGAAGTTCATGCAAATGGAATCAGAACAGTTTACTTTAAAGGAATGAAGTATAGAGAGTCACATATGGGTATATATTAAAGATAGAGTTTGGTAGATTATTATTTAATTGGTTTATGATAAGGAGGCACAATAACACTGTTGGTCTTATTCAACTGCATTGCATATTGGTCTTATTATGCAGCTGCAGGTAAACAGTGCATCTGTACCCTGCGTACCTGTAGAGAAAAGTACACACCGCTATCTCTACACACTGTACACAGCAATGTGACGACTGTTAATATCACATCGCACGGTGTGCCGGCTGATATTAATGACATATTGTAATAGCCCGCATACAAAATTCATTTCGCCCCGGCCTTGCATGAAACAGACCGTGCAAAAAGAGAAGAATTGCCATTGATTCGAGCAGAGAGATGGGTTTTGCATGTCATCAAGGTAGCCTTGGGGCTAGCAGACTGGTGAATATCATGTTGCATCGTGCCTCCACTCCAGCGGCAGTAACAAGACTAGCTGAGGGAGGTCAGTGCGAGTGCAAACACAAGGGAGATTCTCAATCTCTTGGATCTCTTATAACACAGTAAAATCCTCTGTTAATTTAACTCAAGAGTGTACAGATGGAACCAAATCGACCCTTTACAGGTCCATTTGGTTCCATTTGTACACTCTCAGAGTTACAAATGTGTATCCTTCGGCTAATAGTCATATTATGAATTGAAGTTAGCTTGCAAAGAAGGCGTACGTGCTTCCCACTCCTTTAAACATAATGTCTACCCTCTGCAGCCTTGATAGTGCTATGTTTTCTGTGTTGTCTGTCTCTTTAGGATTGATTGATTAATTTATTGAATACATTATTAAGTTTGCAGAAAAAGCACAGTCAAGTACAATTCAATACAAGGTCTGCTAAAAGAGGATTTAAACCCAAGAAAGCCTATTGTTTCCATTTACTTCATACTCAATTCATCGAAGATGAGGATACAGGTCTAGAGTCGGGGGATGTTCGTTACAAAATGGTATATGGCTACATACATTGTTCCGATTGGATCGGGTGATCGGAAATCAGGGCCGATCACGTCATTTTCAAATGATCGGATCGGGAGCCAAAAATGTGATCGGCACATCCCTAGTATCAATATCATGATATTAGACTGGAAATTGTCTGTGATTTGGCATATTGTACTATTGTGATATGGGATAAACATCACATATCGGATCAGGAAAAATCGGTATAGGCAGATACTTAAAATCAAATGATCGGATCGGGAGCAAAAAAGTATAAGTATAGGTCAGAGAAGCCGTCAGTGGAGTTTATCCCCGATTCAATGCGCTATACTCCTGGTAGATGATTCACTGAGGTGGAGTGTGACACCACTGTCATCGCATGACTTGCCGCACCACTCATACACTGAGTTGGTGGTGCCCAGGCCCGAATCCATGACCTTGTAGTCCAAACCCGGACATAAGAAATAACAAGGTACGTTACAATGATGTGCCAAAATAAGTTGCTTTCACAAAACTAAAAAAAAAAATCACAAAAAGCTCAAAAGGCATAAAGGCAAAAGGCATGGAAGGGAGTAGGCCAAATGGAATAGAGAAGAATGACAATAATGTTATTGGCATTAGAATGTTATTTTAGCAACTGACATTTCAATGCAGCAGCCTCCATTGGTGCAGGGGTTACCATATTGCAAATGGTTTGTGAAAGTAATATGTTAACCCATTTTGGGCGGGAACCCCTTTTTAGCTATTGAATAATAGCAGATCTACAAGCTCATAGCGCGCCACCGAGTGGCGCGCTACGAGCTTGTAGGTCTGCTATTTTTGAAAAATCGTGAAAATATTTATTTCAGAAAACTGGAGGATTTAGAAGATTTGTTTTTTAAGTTTCGAGGTCAGGCCAATTACTAGACATTGTAACAATACTAGTAAACCCAGTTTGTAAAGGCACCGTGTTATATTACTTTGGCACTGCATTCATGTATGCATGTATGCATCAATGCACAGCCTGTCTCTCCTGTGTGTGTGTGTGTGTGTGTGTGTGTGTGTGTGTGTGTGTGAATCATGCAGGACGGACTAGATTCCACGGACCCCTGTGCTCACACTATAGAGGCCTTCAAAGGTGCTATATGATTTATATATGATTGTTTGAATAAATATTGAGGGTCCAGGGTACGATATCTTGTCACGAAGCCCAGAATTGTTACAAGGCTCCCCGCTGTGCACGCCACATAATACCTTTGTGCATACAGTAGCTCACATCGTGTGAGAGCACACATTACTGACATCACAGCGGGCGTTATTATCTAGTTTACTTAGCTATCTGGCTCTTGTTATTCGGGCCCGTAGCCGATCGAGGGCGGTCTCGTTAATCGCTATGACAAACATTACATCTCCAGTGTGCTATAATTCAAATAATGATACTGTTGTGCCTGCAACAGTAGAAGCCTAATCCGATACGACCAGCTGGGTATCTGTGGAGGCAGAAAATCCATATGCTTCCTCCCGCAGTTTACCGTATATTTCCAGGCGCTGACTGGTTGTTTGGTCGTCATCACGTTGGTGTTGACAATTCTGTCAGCAGCCTACTGCATGCTGACTGTTCTTCTGTCAGCAGCCTACTGCATGCTGACTGTTCTTCTGTCAGCAGCCTACTGCATGCTGACTGTTCTGTCAGCAGTCTACTGCATGGTGACTGTTCTTCTGTCAGCAGTCTACTGCATGCTGACTGTTCTTCTGTCAGCAGCCTACTGCATGCTGACTGTTCTTCTGTCAGCAGTCTACTGCATGCTGACTGTTCTTCTGTCAGCAGCCTACTGCATGCTGACTGTTCTTCTGTCAGCAGTCTACTGCATGCTGACTGTTCTTCTGTCAGCAGCCTACTGCATGCTGACTGTTCTTCTGTCAGCAGCCTACTGCATGCTGACTGTTCTTCTGTCAGCAGTCTACTGCATGGTGACTGTTCTTCTGTCAGCGTCTACTGCATGCTGACTGTTCTTCTGTCAGCAGTCTACTGCATGCTGACTGTTCTTCTGTCAGCAGTCTACTGCATGCTGACTGTTCTTCTGTCAGCAGTCTACTGCATGCTGACTGTTCTTCTGTCAGCAGTCTACTGCATGCTGACGGTTCTTCTGTCAGCAGTCTACTGCATGCTGACTGTTCTTCTGTCAGCAGTCTACTGCATGGTGACTGTTCTTCTGTCAGCAGTCTACTGCATGCTGACTGTTCTTCTGTCAGCAGTCTACTGCATGCTGACTGTTCTGTCAGCAGTCTACTGCAGGCTGACTGTTCTGTCAGCAGTCTACTGCATGCTGACTGTTCTGTCAGCAGTCTACTGCAGGCTGACTGTTCTGTCAGCAGTCTACTGCAGGCTGACCTTTCTGTCAGCAGTCTACTGCATGCTGACCTTTCTGTCAGCGTCTACTGCAGGCTGACTGTTCTGTCAGCAGTCTACTGCAGGCTGACCTTTCTGTCAGCATCTACTGCAGGCTGACAGAGTATAAAGCGGGATCATATCGTTGCTGTCGGGCAGAAACTTCTTATCTCCATAGGCTAATCTAAATTGTTGATTTTTTTGAGTGGTGCAACCACTCCTAGAACCAGCAATGTTTGTCCGTCCCTATGTCTGTCTGTCTACTGTCTGTATGTTTAGGGTATCAACAGGGGGCGCTGTTGCACCACTCACTTCAGACAGGTCTGATTTCTTTTAAATAAATTAATGCCCTATTTGATCAAACTGCAGCATCACACAAAAGCACCAAAAGTAACAGATCTACAAGCTTGAAATGTGGCGCGAAGTGACACGTTTTGAACTTGTAGATTTGCTACTTTTGCCATTTTTGACTTTGAATCCTAAAAGTTTTGGAGATATGAGGTTTCCTGACCTGGGTAGGCTCAAACATTTTCATGTCAAGGACGTACTGTAATGTATTTAGGATGTATCTGACAGTGGACCCCCAACCACAAAGGATTCTGTGCCAGGAACCCCAGAAGAATGTAATGTTGTATAATAATAATAATAATAATAATAATAGAGCAAAAACTAATTTGGAATGAAAAATAATTAAAACAGCAAGCAAAGAAGTATATGGGCCTATTTGCAAGCAAAGAAATATATATTTAAGAGCAAAAACAATATGAATGAAAATAAATCAGCAATCAAAAATTATATATATTTTGCAAACTGAAAACATGATTTGAAAGTCATCGTCTGCTAATTAAAGTAATTGTTTGCAATTGCAAATCCCCAAAAGTAAAAGTACTGGAAATACTCAAGTAAAGTACAAATACCTCAAAGTTGGAGTAAACATACTTAGTTATTTTCCACCAGTTTGTAAGTTACAGGTGTTCTGTTCTTCTTAGTAAATTAGTTCTAAGTAAGCACATTTTGTGGAAAACATCTGAATCAAGCTGTGTAATATTACTCCAGGAGACAGAGTATCAATAAGCTCAAAGCCTATATCTGAATTTGTCTCAGGATTTCCAATGGAACTTCAGTGCCATCTAGTGGATTGAACAGACATTGTATTCAGTTCTGAGGAGGAGATTTCAGAAAAATCTGTGTGTCTTTATTGAGATAGTTATGGTAGTGGTTCTAAAATATTGTTCATGTCAAGGACCCCCAAATTGATGTATAGGTCTGAGGTCTTTCTTGGGCCATATGGTTTTGTGCCATAAAATAATATATTTGTTGCTATATTAGATTTAATTCAGAATGATATTATATTATATTATATAATAGTTGGAGAGTGAATAATCTGAAAAGTCAATTCTATGCATTCTCTCATTTGGCTATAACTTCTAACTGGTGAAATAATAGTGAAATTAAACTACGGTATCTCATTTTGACCCCCTGGAACCCAGAAAACCATTGTTTAGGGATCCATTACTTGACCATTAGTTATACAGCAGGGATACAGCAGCTGTGGGACAGGATTCCATGCATTCTAGGCTAGCAGTTGTGCATTCAAACATAGCGTCATGTTGACATGAAGCTAAACACTGACCAACAAGTGTGGGTCATTTCCTTAGTTATCATCATCTCTTCTCTCTGCTACAGCGCTGCTGGCCAATTCATTGTCATTCTTGCTCGAGTCGGGTGTGACTTTACTGTACTATTGAGCCAGGGTTTAGTATGCTGAAGGCAGGACACAAGGACAAAAAAACTGACCGTTCTAAAACTGTGGGCCGTGGCCTACTGATGGGCCATGAGGATATTGCAAGTGGGTCCCCAAATAGATTTGATTGATCATATAACTCTGATATAAAGAATTCATGTAAAAATTAATATCCACTGTATTTTTTTCGTTTGAAAACAAGTTTTCATTGTGATAGTGATACCGATCAATAGTTCCATTGATCCAAGTGGGAACACAATCGATTGATTGAAAATGCATGCAGTCCACCCATATGATATAGTATGCCTAGTATGTTGTTCACCCTGGCAGCCCAAATTAGATTTTTGGTCTAACCAGATTGGAATCACGTTGCTTTTTAGTCTGAACAGCATAAAAACACAAACAGTGTTTTGCTAATCAGATTTGAACCGCATGATTATGTGTTTTGACATGCCATTCAAATCTGATTTTATTTTATTTAACCTTTATTTAACCAATAAAATCCACACAGACAAAGTGTGAACTGGCCAAGCGAAGAGGCAAATAATGTTAATAGCACTTGGATTGAGGAATGAAAATGCTGTCTTTCAAATTTGCTTGATTAGAGTAAACATAGTGGTGAATTATTCCTGAGTTGTTGTGGCAACCTTTTGGAATTTGGAAGGTAAGTAGCATACTACACACAGGGAAATAATATACTAACGTTCAGCAACCAGCAGAGGGAGCTAAAGACACATGACTAAACACTCAACAAGATACTGAGGCCAGTGGTTCTGAAATGATATAATTTCAAGAACCCCCATAACTCTGAGACTGACGGGGTCCATTTGGTTTCATTTGTTCACAAACAGTGGGACTAGTTAGGATAGCAATTCCAGTACTTGAGTCAAAGTATACTGCTGATCAAATTTGTACTTAAGTTTGAGTACTGGAGTATTTAAATATACTTCAAAAGTGTTCGAAAGTCCAAATAACAAAGTACATTTTCAACCATGGTCAACCATGCTGCAGCTGCAGCATCATTAGCACACATGGACAACAAGAAAGACATCAATGTTGTGATTGTATAATAAAGACCAGCTTTATTTCATTCTCACACAAATATCCAGATGCATAATGTGACGCTCCAAGATCAGCGTGCATTAAGGAGTCTGAAGGTGCCATATTGGAATCTCTGGCGAGTAAAACATTTCTCCAACATGTTGTTAAGGTGACTTAATTCCTGAAGTGTTTTTCTTTCAAAATGTATGTGCAATATAAGAGTAATGTGTAAAATTATTTCAGAGCAGTGGAGAAAACGAAAACATATGCCTTTTCATTTTCATATAGGCTATTGCTATGAAGAAGTTGATGTCACTTTCATGACAACGGATCGCCGTCAGGAAATGATGATCAGATCCAGTTGCAGTATCCGCCCCGGAAGAACAGATAAGCAAACATATTGTCCTTCGACTATGGTTATTCTTTTCACCTTCAATTTTCTTTATTTACTATGTTTTGCCGCGTTCCTTTTCATGTCTGAAGAACCCTAAACAAACTTGTCAGTGTCTCATAGAGATGAAAAATTGGCTCTGTTGTAACCCCCGCTGGGGTCATAAGTGAGCTGGGGAAGAGAGGGGTCTGTAAAGAAGTTAGTGAAGGCCAAAGTGCACAGTGGGTTGTCCTCCACAGGCCCTACAGAACCAGAGTCTGACTGACAGTAGACCGGAGGCTGGCTCTGCACTAGTTTCTTAGTGGGGCTAGTGCAATTAGTCCAGGGCTCTGTGTATAGGAAGCCACCAACTAAATGATGGCCATCATAAGCTGAGGGCTCTGGGCCTAATAACTCCGGCTGCACCCGAGCGGGCATGCTCTGAAATAGGTCTTGATCGCCAACCATGTTGCTATAATCCGGCCCCAATAACTCAAAGAACTCCATCGCCTCGGGGTTGCCTCGTTCCAAGTCCTTCAGAGTCATCCCAGATGTGGAGCTGACTTTGGAACAGTTGGCAGGCTCTGTAAAGAATGACGGCGGCAGGTTGCGGTGCCTCAGGGGCGGCTTCTTGGCTTTTTCACCCCTGACTTCCTTTGCGGGGCTAAAGAGGGCCGCCAGACTCTTGCTTTGCAAGTTGGCCTGGACTCCATCGCGCTTAGGGAGAGTTTTACCCTGGAAGGGGCTGGGCTGAGCCAGAGGGGAGCCCTGTCTCTTTGCTGGGGTCTCCGGGACATTCCCCGGCGCTATGATGCCGGTGCACCTTTTGATCTGCTTCTGCAGATACTTGCGGTGGTTGACTTTCCTCTTGGATTTTACCGGCTTGTCCAGTGCCAGTTTGATGTTGCTGGAAGCGGAGTCGATGAAGCTCAGCAAGTCCCTCGTTGTCTCTCTGTAGTCGCCCTCACTCTCCACCTCGCCCAGGACACTCCCGTCCAGACTCTTCTCCATGTCATACTCCACCACAGATCCAGGGAAGCAGAAATTCATGAACTGGGGGTTCATGATTGCGGTCTGAACAGCCATTACAGGGGCTTCACCTGTGGCTTCTGCTGTAATCTCAAAAAGCAGGGTTTTTTCATCAAAGCATGTCCTTTTCAGCCCCTCGCGTAAACACTTGGTCCTGATGCTGCTCACACCGTGAGTGCCTGGGAAACATTCAGTAGTTTGTAGAACTGATGGATACTGAGGAAAGCTGAGAGATCTTTCAGGGGGCTGGACCAATGATGTCAGAACATCAAAGAGGAGGGGCAGCGGCACCACAAGAATTAACTCTTTGCTTATGTCCGACCACCTGCAACTATAAGAGGGATTTGTCTGAAATTCCCTGCTGTGTCGAAGACAATGGCCGCTTCTAGAGCTCTCCCCTTAAGTTGAACTGTTTACAAGTGCTCTCAACCACAAACACTTTGATGAAACTGGAGGATATTACAGTAACAATGGCTGAGGAAAGGTTGTATTACAATGTTAGAGAGGTCTTTACTCCTGTGCTAAATTGTTCCAGAAGTAATATATGCTTGATCACATTTGCCAAAAGCCGTCACATACAGTACTGAAAAATATTGGAACTTTTAAATTAACTTTAAAATGAAGTACCAAAAGTGTTTTGCTTGTGGAGTAGTGTACAATTTTCAGAGCATCATTTTCTAGTGTTCTGGTGGTTTCTGGTTGGACAGTGATCAGCACTAGAAAGTTAGCAACCAATTCAATCTTCCATTAAAACAGGAAAATAAATAAATAAATAATAATAATAATAATAATAATAATAGCCTACTCCAGGCCAGTGGTCTAAAAAGTGTCAGTAAAATTATCTTTTTTCTGTGGGAAAAATCTTTGTGCACAAACAGATGTCACTGTTTGGGGGAGAATCTTCCCAACTGCTTTCCTTGCGTCTTAATCTGCACATGGCAAAAGTTGATTTCTGGTGCATTCCCAGGCCAGTGGGAATTTCTGCCCTGGCCTGACAACTATTATGGGCTGCCTTTGACATAAAGCCCTACAGGGTCTAAATAGCCTCCATTCTTCCCCCGCCAGTGAAAGGGAGCTTTGTGCCAGAGATTCATTAAACTGCACCTCACAGCCCCTTCGTAAAATGGGTCTCAATAATGAACAGTCGATTTAACTAGAAAAGCTGCCGGAGCTGTTAAATTAAAGGGGAATAAAGTGCAGTTCACGCTCGGTGTGCCAGAAGAAATGTTGACCCGCAGAAATCCCTGGTATGAAACTTCTGTTGCTGTAGTGTACAATAACACATTTGCAGTTAGCGTCTTGGCAAACAGTAAATTCAAATCGCTGATATACATCCCAAGTGTGGTATTTACACGGTGCCAGGGTATTACTCCAGTTTAAGTGAAATTTCGGTGAGGCAATAAAAGTGTTTTGTAATATTGAATTTGCTCCATACAGTAATAAAGATAAAACAAGGGGGGAGGGATTGTGAGATTTTAGAATGTTTTACATTATTTATTCTTGTTTCTTTTTAGTTTTTAGTTTTAGGTATGCTGATGTAAAAAAAAGAAGATACATTTCTCTTTCTTTTTTCTTGCTTTCTTTTTTCTTTTTGTATTGCATTTTCGTACTTGTTTTGGCCCAGAAGAAGTGAAAAGAGGCATTCCTCCTCTCCTTTAGAACACGGTGAGGTACGGCAGTGAATCATTTAAAAGTCGGAGGGCAAAAAAAGAAAGAAAAGAAAACAAGAACGCTGAAGCGGTGAGACCGAGGGGGCCGTTAAAAAAGTGCTATTCTTATGTAAATGTCCAAGTACAATAGGGACAGTGAAACTGATAGTGCTGATCTAATTATCTGCAGCACAACACAGGCCACCGCAGCCTGAAAGGAACCCCGAGAAAAGCTAAACATGCAAACACAACGTACAGTTGCCAAAGAAGGGTGTTTTGTGGGTTCTTTATTTCATGTTGCCGCTGCAAATGCCTGCTCTGTCATCTGCATTTTGGTTTTAGATTCTGAAATACAGTTCTGAAATATATTGTGAAATTCAAGTCTCAGCGGGCACTATTGAAACTAAATTTAAATGGAAGCCTGTGATAGCCATGGAACAAACAGTCATGGACTCCCTGGATACTATAGGCTGGAAACATTTTAACCCCCATTGCACACTTTCTCCCAGTCTCAGCAGCTCGGTAGCCCGGTTTTTGGCAGTGTGACATCATCAGAAACATGGCAGCCTTATCCCCTCTTTCCCGTTTGGGCTTTTGTGCTGGTGGGTTATTCACATCTCCGAGGCTGACGCACGGATTCCGGAAACAAGCCTCCATTGTCACCAAAAGGGTGAGAGGGCGAGAGGGAAAGGGGGGTGGGGATGGGATAAAGAAAAAGAATAAGGTAAAATAAGGGAGCGATGGAGGAAGCTGTAGCCTTGGTTTAAATTCGCAAACATGTAAGACTTCGAAATTGTCAAATTCCCAACACGTTTCTATTTTCTTCTTTTTTTTGGCCCAGCATTCATCACAGACTGAATTATGCAAATTGCTGAGACTCCAGAGGGCTAGCAACTAGCAAGTAACCCAAAACTCAGCAAAATCCAGGGTCCATTTTTAGACTTTGAATATTCACACAAATAACAACTACAACTATAAAGGAAATTGTGCTCAAGTGGATGGCAGATGGCAGACAATAATTATAGTATAGTTGCTTGGTGTGAATGTCTATGGGTGTGTGGGTGGGGGTACTTGCAAGCGAGTAGTTTATTGCATTATCTAGACTAATATATTATTCATTTATATCTATAGCCAATCCACAAGCTCAACATGCATTACATCACATTGTGAGCTGGTAGATCTGCTATTTTAATTTCTTTGGGGAAAAATTGTGGGGGAAAAAATAACATTTTAACAACACAATATTTTTCAGATGGGGGCTCACAGCCAAATGCAGATGCATTTGGGGGTCCTTGACATGGAAAGGTTTGAGAACCACGTCAGATCCTATCCTAGATAGATTGAGAAGGAAATTCCCAGAATGTTACTTATTCAGCACCCAAACTCAATGGGTGCTACTGGGTGAGCTACGGCTGCCTGGGTCTGTCCCTGCCGCTCAGGGCAACGTGATGTGACACCCACAGGCTTAATCTCTTCCTACTACTGTGTGGTCCCCGCCTATGCAAGGGGACACACTCGGGCCCGGGGTCATCCGAATACTAATAACACCTCTGATTGATGGCAGTGTCAGAGACTTAAGAAAGGACCAGCGAAATTAATGACCCCTCAAAGTCCTGAGAAAAGTTTTCAAGGGGGGGCTTTTTGTGACAGGGACCTTCCTCCCCCATGTTCAGCTGTGTTTGCATGTATCCAAGAAGAGGGGCGTCATCATGACCGATTCAGTCCAATCCTCTGACGAGGATCTTGGTGGACATGTCTGGCTTCATGGCACAAAATGAACTCAAGGAACACGCTCCGCCTTCTGTTCCGTAGCGGCACATACACGTCAAGAATCTCTGACTGTGTGAGACTTTTATGCCTTTATTGATAGGACTGACTGGGAATGGAGAGAGAGATGGGGAGTGTCGACACGCAGCAACGGTAGTCGGGATCCAAACCAGCGACACGCTGTCAGGCTGGCATTGCAGCCTAGGGTGCCCGGCCACCACGCCCAGCCACAATAACATCATTTTGATATAAAATATTTTATACACAGTATATTTTACAGCCATAAAAAGCTATTCTACAGGCTCACAACACATGAGCTAGTTTTGAAAAGTATCACCATGCTATGAGGAACCTTCTCCTGATTCAAAGGGTACAGGAAATAAGCAACCAAGTGCCAAATGCGTGAGTATTTCACTCACATTTGCCCCTAAAAGACACTAAAGCTCCTGTATCAATGTTGTGCACAACAAAACAACATCAAAAGGACATAGTTACCTTCAATTCAATATACGTGCTAATTTAGCATTAACACTTGGTGTAAATGCTAGTAACAATAGCACCAATGCTAGCGAGCTAAGGCAAAGTCCATCCTTTCTCCAGAAAACGCCAATATTCCAATCGTGATGACCAAAATTTGAAATTGAGCTCTTAACCTCACCAATCTGATCAAAACAACCAACAGTGCCGTATTTTCAGAGAAAACAGTGTGGAGAGACCGTGGCTAATACAGAAGCTAATGTAGTTGTGTGCGCAGGTGAGGCCCTAGCATCCATGCCTAGCAACTGGAGCGATTCCAAAAATGGAAAACAGTGAGGCATTATTGTATCGATATAAAGCGCATTAAAACTAGTATACTCGGCCTGAGCACCAAGCGTATTTATTTGATAGGACGTCTAAAGTATAGTCGTCTAAAGCATCAAATGTGTTAATGTTTACCAGATATACCGTATGTTGGTCACTTGTTCTCATGTGACTTGTTTTTCTTGAGCACAAATATAATAATGTGTTATTTAGAGGATACTAGAATGGTACAGTTAAACCTAACCTTATTCCTAACCTTAACCTCAAAACTGTGCCAAACCTAACCCTATTCCTAAACTTAACCCCAGTACAATTTACAATTTAGGCATTAGACATTACGACTTACAGTAAGCAAGATAAAAAACAACAAGCAGTAAAACTATGCCTAACTCTAAACTTATTCTCAGTAAAACAAATACAAGAATACAAGGTCCGCCCCACTGAGCAGTTGGCGTGAGGTCGGCGAGAAAAAAAAAAGATGGCGAGTGTGTTTTATGGGGAGTTACCTAATATTTTTAATTGTTCAGCTGGTACATCTGGTATCCTGGTTTCTTTGAGGCACTGCATTATTCTCTCTCATGTGACTTGTTGTATATTGACCAGAGTTCATGTTTATTCTTCTTTCTTGTTTTTGCTCTACACTATATCTTCATCTTTATTTGGACAGGACAATGCATATTTTATTTTATTTTTTATTTTATTTTTTTGCGGCTTACGCCTTTTATTGATTTTTGAAGGGACAGACAGTAGGCTGACAGGAAACGGGAGAGAGATGGGGGGATGACATGCAGTAAAGGCCGTGTCGGGTCCGGGAGTCGAACCCGCGGCACACTGCGACTGGATTACCAGTCCGGTGCCCAGACCGTTACGCTACGGCCTGGGCCAGGACAATGCATATTAATGGACGTCACATGAACGTAAATACACCAGATATAGCACAGTTGATAATTTCCATCCGCAGTCCTCACAGGAAACACAAAACACAAAAACACAAAATGTCCTGTACTGAGAGGACATTTTGGCCGAATGTTGTTTGCCTGAAAATAGGAGATCTACAAGCTGCCTGCGATGCGTTGTCAGCTTGTAGATCTACCCATTTCACAGAATGTTTGCCCCCAGGATAGGGACGCTAGAGTTCAAGTGGCTAAACTTCTCACAACTTAAAAAAAAATATCACAAAAGGGTCTTTGGTCTCAACAGTCCCCCCTACACACTCTCAGCCTCACTCTTAACCTTCCATCAACCCTTCCCAACCTCTTCGGCGCCCCATGTGCAGTATTAATAATATTACTAGCAGGGGGGAACAAACGGGGATCCATGGGCTGTCTTCGTGCAGCAATTTAGAGCTTTAAAGAGTGTGGGGGGATGAATGGTGTGCCTGGGGGGATCCCACCGGTCGGTCTGCAGGGGCCAGGTCAGCCTCCCACCACTCTCTTTATTGGCCTCCTCCGATTGGAGTTTTATTAAATCACGAAGTAATTGTTCCTACTGGAAGACACTGAAACACTGCCAGTCGGGCTTAAAACCTATAAAGAGCGAGATTCTAGAGCACCCATGGTTACCGTCGGGTGCCGTTGTTACAATCACACACATTATTGTGGCAATGTATACAACTATGCATAATAATTATTAATAATTACAATGTGGTTTGATATTTTGACTTGCCTTTTGGTGTGCCCTGGGCACACTCATGTTTGACAACCACAAGAGTCATGTCAATGCAACAGTTCAAAGGACACTGACTGAAGCTATCGTTGTTAAATTATTTGTTTAATCAGTCTTGTTGGTGGATAAACTGGACATTGTTTTAACCATTACAGCATTTTAAAAACATAAAAAAATAAAAGATACAGTACAGTGCACATTAGTTACAAATACTGTAAAATACTGAGAAAACACTCACAGCTGTCAGATGCTGATCTCAGCATGTAGACAATTATGTCATATCTAAATGGAGGGGGGGATTATTGTAAACAAGATGTTTGTGGTCTTAACACATTGTATGCTAGAGTTTTCTATTTGCTCAGGCTTGCTGGTGCTAAGCGATTAACATTGGACTTTTGAACTTTTTAGGGGCCCACAGCGAGGGGCCTCTTATAGCGAGAATCACATCGCATAAATAAAAAGTAGGCCAAACATGTCCACTTCAATTTAAAAAAAAAATTATGATTCTACCATCTTCCATTCTGGAGATATTTACCTTTTTCTAAAACCTGCTTTTGAAGGCACGCTGCTCGCTTGAAAAAACAGCAGAGATATGGAAGGTTGAAGTTGACAGACATTGACAGACAGATATAAAAATGAACACAAATAATATCATATACATACTACACACTGAATGAAAGCCCTGAATGTCTACTTTTAGGAGGAAAACAAATACACATGGTCCCATGTATAGTTTGTCAGTAATTGGCTATTGAATGCAGCTTGCGCCCACCAGAGAGGATTTCAGAAAATGCATGGACCAGAAGAACTATTATTCACAAAATAAGGCCTATAGCGAAATGTACATACTATATACCGTATGAAACAGAAGACTCTCTGCTTTCATAAGAAAAATACTTCTACTGTAATAATAATGAAAATCACACCCCTGTGAAGTGAGCAGTGCAATGTTGCGCAACATTGCACTGCTCACTTCACAGGGGTGTGATTTTCATTATTATTACAGTAGAAGTATTTTTCTTATGAAAGCAGAGAGTCTTCTGTTTCATACGGTATATAGTATGTACATTTCGCTATAGGCCTTATTTTGTGAATAATAGTTCTTCTGGTCCATGCATTTTCTGAAATCCTCTCTGGTGGGCGCAAGCTGCATTCAATAGCCAATTACTGACAAACTATATTTGTATATATTTGTATATTTGTTTTCCTCCTAAAAGTAGACATTCAGGGCTTTCATTCAGTGTGTAGTATGTATATGATAATAATTTATTTATGTTTATATCTGCCTGTCAATCTCTGTGACTTTAAACCTTTATAACTCGCTATGATAACTTCATGAGGAAATGCTCACTTCACAGGGGTGTGATTTTTATTATTATTACAGTATTAGTTTTTTTCTTATGAAAGCAGAGGGTCTTCTGTTTCATACGGTATATAATATGTACATGTCGCTATAGGCCTTATTTTGTGAATAATAGTTGGACCTGAACAACTGCATTCAATATCCTACTGACAAACTGTACATGGGATCAATATTATGTATTTGTTTTCCTCCTAAAAGTAGACAATTAGGGCTTTCATTCAGTGTGTAGTATGTATATGACAATAATTTATTTATGTTTATTTTTATATCTGCCTTCAGAACGATAGTATAACGGTGAGATGCGTTACTGGATCGGTGAGTTTAGTGGTTGAGGTTGACATGTCTGGACATGTTTGAGGAAAGAAGCACAGGAGAGAGAGATGATCAAATAACTGGCTGCTTTGTTGGACAACGCTATCTTCACTTTGTTTGGGCAAAGAAGCAGAGATCAGCGATGGAAAAGAGTTTTATCCACGGCAGATAAGTAATGACGTATTATCGAGGGACCGCCATGATCAACTAACTGCCTGGGACCGAGGCTACGTTGTCACCAGCCAATGCAGCCATCGCTATCCGTTGTGTGATTGTAGCCTTTTTATTCATTATAATTGCAGTGATAAGACCTATATCACAGCCGGGCGTCTCTCTCGATACCGTGGATATAGCCTACATCCACAATCACACAACGGATAGCGATGATGGCTGCATTGGCTGACGAAGACGTAGGCAGTAAGTTGATCATGGCGGTCCTTCGATAATACGTCATTACTTATCTGCCGTGGATATAAAGCTCTTTTCCATCGCTGATCGTGCTTCTTGCCCAAACAAACAAAGTGAAGACGCGATGGCGATCCACACAACGGATAGCGATGGCTGGTGAAGACTGAAGACGTAGCCAGGCAGTTAGTTGATCATGGCGTGTGCCGTGTGCGTGTTGAAAACGTTATGAAATGGCGATCGTTGAAGATTATTCTTGGTTTATATACTGGCAGAGGGCAAATCGACACGACTGCGTTATATCTTTTTCCGAGAATGAGAGAGCGGTGCAAGGCGATTACAAGGCGCAGTGTGGCCTGGGGCCAGGGAACTCAAACTGCAATGCGATCCGGGCAGAAGAGACTCAGACTCCCCCCACAAAGATTCCTCGGGAGAAACCATGTAGAAACAGGAGGGGAGGGGGAATCGAGTGTATTCACAGACACTAGACTACTACTAGATGGGTAACTCCATTTTAGATGCCCTGACATCTGCGTTGGTCTATGCCGTTGCCGTGCAGACCCATACGTGTAATGGAGGCATTGGAGGAGGGAGCGTCTTCGCCACAGACAGACCTCTTTTCAGGAGGGAGGGGCTTTTTACTCCCGGATCACATATTGGAGCTTCCTGGAGACGATCGCTGTTATTTTCCTCGGTGTCCTGGAGCATAGGACGTTGATGTACAGTAAGCAATAAAAAAACGTATAAAACGTATACATACGCTTCGCGCGTACGGCGTTCGATATTAATAAAGCGTATGGATACGTTTCCAGCATTTTTTGTGTTAAATTGGATTTTACATGTTATTCACAATTTCTTTAACTGTTACATTTATCTTTTAGCTAGCAACAGTGCCATTTTTGTTTATAACTGGATGAAGTGAGACATTAAGTCTGGTCATTGGAAGTGTGCTGTTGTTGAACCGCCAAGACAACACTGCATTGTCCTCCAAAGCCTAGTTCAGAGGCAAAACTGTTTTAAGGTTGATTTATACTTTATTTATAGTGTTGCATGCCTAAAGTTTCTGATCTACAATCTCACAACTGCGACACAGTCACACATTGCAGCTCAGCAGAGGTCTGAATAAGCATTGTTCTTCATGGTCTGTGGCTAACTCATGCTAGTACTAATATGCCTGGTGCAGTAGAGGTAGGTGTGTAGTAGTCTAATTAGAAAGACTACACAGGCCTTGGGCAGCATAATAGATCCTGTTTGACACAAAGCTCTGGACAATATGTAGGGAAAGAGTTGCTAAGTTTTTTTGGTATTACATTATCAAACAATTAATGCAGAACAAAGTTCATATTTTGGCGACATAACTTTACTGAATGATGTACAAAAGGTGACCTTTCAAACAGTTAAAAAACAGCAATCATCCCCAAAAGGCATTATTACGAATAATCTTTGGCAGTTAGCAAAGAGCATCATGTCAAGCAATCCATATCTTTATTTAAAAAAGGTTCAAAAAAGTCCCAGCTAAATGTATCATAAAAGAGATTTGTTTTGGTGTAAAAGAAAATACTTCTGAATAGTCAAATAATTAAAACAGTAAAATATTTAAAGAATTTCCCTTTTTCAAATGATTGTACGATTTGAGCCTTTCAAAATGTTTACAAATTAGTCCTCAGCACTTAACCATTAACCTTAACCTATATTTACACGAGTTGCCCTGTTTCCTATGTTTTTTGAATGACGTGTTTCAGGGTGTTTTTTCCTAGCCTGCCTGATCCATTCCTTAAAGAGTTTCACCTCCAGAGCCCGTGCTTCCAGGACGGAGGGTGGGTCGTAGTTGTTGTTGTAGCGGAGGTCCAAGTGGTGGGCTCCGTCAGGGATCACAATGGCGATCAGAGAGTCCGAAATGTTTCGTGTCACTCCGCCGCTTGACCACGGATCGAGGCCGCCATTACTGAAACAGAAACACCAGCAGACGAGACTGAATATGAGATTACCTACATGTTTATACAGAACAAAAGTAACATTAACTGTAAGAGTTAATGATTATCACTGTCACAAATTGATAAGATCGATGGAATGAAAGTGCTAGAGAGGGTATTGGAAAGGAGAGTGAGGACACAGGTTGAGGTGGATGAGATGCAGTTTGGTTGAAGGTGAATGCGGAGAAGTCAAAGGTCATGGTTGGCTGTGCTGGCCTGGGAGTGATACCGTAGTCAGGAGCATGGGCATGTGGAGTCTGTGGGAAGGCAGTACAGGCTTACTCTCTCCTTACAAATGGGTCCATCGGAGATGCATTGGAGTAAAAGGCAGCCTGCAAGCGGCAATGAGACATGATTCCAGTGCAAGCGGTGCAGGGGAGACATCCCACAAGCAGATGCAGCCAAGCAAGAAGGGCTTGTAATGGACGGGGAGACGTATGCGATGGTGGACAGTTTCTGCTACCTAGGCTAGGGGACATGCTGAACGCTGATGGGGGGTGGACCTAGCAGTGAAGGGTGCAAAGTGGTTCGAAGAAGTTCAGGGAACTCATGCCATTTTAAACATCCAAGGCCCCATCCCATAAGATGAAAGGGCAAGTGTACTCTGCCTGCGTCAGAAGCTGCATGACATATGGAAGTGAGACATGGGCCCTGAAGGTGGAGCATCAAGAGAATCTTAACAGAGCAGAGATGAGGATGATCAGATGGATGTGTGGTATGTCGCTGAAGGACAGAAAGACCAATGCAGAGCTGAGAGCGGATGGGAGTGGAGGCCATAGTGGATGTGGTGAGGAGAGGCAGACTGCGATGGTACAGACTACAGACACGTAGTAAGGAAGGAAGAAAACGATAGGTGAAGAAAGTAATGTCAATTAACTTAGAGGGGACAAGAGCCAGTGGCCGGCCTAAGAAGACCTGGCAGGCAACCGTGTTGGCTGACATGAAAGCACTCGACATCGATCAGGAGGTGGCCATGAACCGTTCCCAGTGGAAGAAAGCCATATCGAGAGTCAAGTCCAACCCAGCGGTGCCTGGAAAGCGGACTTTAAACCGATGATGCTAGGCAGATGGTATCATTTTCCCAAATAATGGACATGGAAGAATGTACTCGTCACTAAACCATGCAGAGCACACATCTTTCTAGTTCAGACAAACTTGTGCCATGTTCCCGTATATCACTGACCTGAAGATTATGTTGCTGTGCGAGGCGATGTCCTTTCCTCCGTAGACGGTGCGTGACCATTCAGCCCGTGGCCGCACTCCAAACATGGTGTGACATTCATCTGAGAAGGCCTGGAAGTTCCAGTCCTGAGGCTCGAACATGTCCTGTTTGCCATCGGTACACATGGGCATCACCATCTCTGTGCACGCCTGGGGAGAACAGACTCCACTTAACATTCATTCTGAAAGGTGAAGCCTGTGTAAGCGCTCTTAAACCGTCTTCATCTGAGGCAGAATAAGACCACACTCCCACTGATATCACGAGGGCTATTTATTTATACCCAAGAGACCATGTGAAAAACTGCAAAACAAAACAAATATATTTTAACACAATGAATTATAAATGTCATGAATAATGTCCTTGCAGCAAATGGCTGCCATCTTCTTAAATGTCCATGAAATGTCCATATTAAACATGAAATATGTCCCTGTACAAGTTGCATAAAAACACACTAAACACATGATGCAATGAGAACAGGTAAAATACCATGTGCGCTTCTGCAGATTCTTTTAGGAGTAGTTAACCGTTACGTTTGTCACATTTTCAGAAAAATATACAATAATATAAAATATGACAAAATACCCATCTCTGGGACAACTACAGCTTGGTTTAGACTTCATCGTGCAATAGTGTCTCTAGTCAAAATAGTTTTGCTTGTTTTCGATTAGTTCGATTAATAGTTGCATTTATATTCTCATGCTGATACCTGGTAATTCCAGCCGAGGATGCCCAGGTTTCCAGTGGCCGTCTGGGAGGTGTTGAGACACGGAGTGTTTCCTGTGTAGTTGTAGTACACTTTGACTGCTTGGGAGATGCCATGCAGAAGCTGGTAGTCAGATACGGTCGACTGGAAACTGAGGTACTTGCAGACCACCTTGGCCATAGGACACAATAAAACAATACACAGCAACAAGGTAAGATTGTGTTCATTGTCAATTGTTCATAGTTTTAACCTACAAAAGTGAATAATAGTACATTTACAGGCTCACAACGCATCATTGTAAGCTTGCAGATCAACAAGAGATTGATACAATTACAAATCTTGGTTAGGTTGGTGAAAACTAATCTCTCAAGACTAGGGCTGTCATGATTACCAATTTATGTTGACGATTAATTGTCTTACAAATAATTGTGATTGACGATTTAATTAGATTTAATTAATTTAATTAACGTTGAATATTGGACAACATATGAATAAAACAATTAATTTCAGATTGCATTTAAGGCCCATCAAAAACTGCACAGGGGAGACACAGACATGACAAAATAATTAAATATACTAAGAAATTACTGACATATTTAATAATTACAAAAAGCTTACGTGTCACAAAGTGATGCAAAACAAATCGACGATTATAACAATTATGCAAAAATAATTTAAATTATCTAAAAAACTATGCGTGAGTCGTCCATTGCCAGCCCTTGACCACCTCATTTGTGCAGTGCCAGTTCTGCTTCTAACCCTGAAATAATGCTCAATCTGCGATTCAGAGTGGCTTGTAGTGTTCTACAGTTAAGCTGTCGACTGTCATCGTCGAGGATGGGATTTGAACCAACACCAATCCAGTGGACCCCCGGAGGTCCTTGTGGAGGTCCCAGAGGGTCCTGATATGGTGATATTTAGGAAGCAGTGTAGATTGGGGCACCAGAGCATAGTGGTCTAATCTAATGCATATCAAACTGGGGTCCTTGCAATAAAAAAGGTTGAGAATGTAGAATGTTTCACCTGCTGAAGACAGTATACATTTATATAATGCAAAAAAAAGAAAAGGGGAAAAAAAGTGACGGAAAGTCAGAAGAGGTATAATACTTGTAATGCAGCATCAGAGTGAAAAACAGACAAACACAAAGGCAGTTTCTCTTAGATCTGAGCTGTTTACAAGGCTCCTACTGTGGCCCACAGGGTGTTTTTTCTTCTACACAGAAAGTGGTGGTGCCTGATTTGCATCTGCAATTCACTAGAACGAAAAGTAGACCAGACTTAAATGTATTGGTCTAAACTTGGCATCAGGGGAAATATATCCCATCTACACTTATTTTCCTGCATGAAAACACACAAAACAACAATAATACTCAATCTTCAAACATGCAGCGCAAATCCGACGAGGCTTCGTTATCCCCATGTGAAAACTATGTGTTTATATTAAAATTGACAGTTTCAGCTTGTATTTGTTCGCACTGTAGCTACATGGCCTTGCTTGTCGTTATGGTAGCAGCGACAGAGTTGGCCGCGGCCACACTCTTTGTGAGGCACAGAAACTGGGCTTGCTTGTTTCGGAGGTTGGAGCTGTTCTGGAGCGGAGTCTGTCACTGGGGCTTTTGTCTAGGGGCCGGGGAGGAGTTGGTGGTCGATGGATGAGGAAAGCCACAGACGTGTCCAACTAAAAGATTTATACCGTGAAAAGGAGAAGAAAAAAGTACAATTGCTCCAAAGCATCTTCTCTCCCTACTTTTCAGATAGGATTAAGGCTTAAACATTCATCTATGCCAACAGATTTCTCTCCTCTAAGCCCTCAATACTGCGTTCTCACAGTCACTCACATAATCACATTAGCTTTGTCATTAAAAAAAAGCTCCTCTTTTGCGCCCACTGCCTAAACCGCTTAAACCACCCATAGGGGTCGCATACATTAAATGGGCAGAGCCTCAAAATGGCCATTTAGTGTTCATCTTGCCAAACGTGTTGCACCAAGAGACACCCCACAGCTCAAGGCGTCCACTGGTATATTGTTAAGTCAGTGGCAGATGTATAGAGTGGATGAATTAGCCAGAAAAACAGTCTATGGCGACAGTAAACAGTTTTTGTCGTGAGGCTGGATTGTGGGGCACCGCAGAGGGGTGTTCAAGCACTACACTGAGAGTTTAGGGTCAATAGCAGGACTTGGTTTATGCACGTGACGCTGACGCGTCCAGGCGACTGCAAGTACACACACTGCGCCCAAGTCAGATGCTTCTCAAAACAGCCGCTGTACTGTCACAAGTGCCTTTCAAAGAAGAACAAAAGATGTTTGTAATGTTCACAGCAACAATAAAATAAAATAAAAGTGGAAGACAGCTTAGGTGTGTTCTGTTTGCCAAATTACCAAAAATAATTGGCTAATGTTCCTGCCCGAGGAAGTGTTTAGCCAACTGCCGGTTACCACACCATTCAACTGAGCGCTGTGAACCTTTGTTCAATGTCACGATCATGGGTCGCCCCGGGCAAAATGTGCCCACTTCCACTTCGCCATGTGACCAGACTCTAAAGAACACCTCAGAGATCTGAAGGAGTGTGCAAATGAAAGGGCCATTGGCGAGCGAGAAGAAAAGGGCTTGTAGCTGCCTTATCTAAAGAAAAACTTCAAATCTCGAGGAAACTAGGAATCCTTATGAATATTGATGAGGTTAATTCACGGCTGCTGTAAACAAAAGGGCGGAGGAGCAGAGCAAACACTTGTAGCACACAGTCGCTCTCAATGACACCATCATGTCAATTAAGAAGGGACCGTCATGCTAAGCCAGGCGTTTAAATGAACACAAACAGGAGACAGAAACAGGAATGTTGCAATGTGCATGAGCAGATTTCAGTGGTGGGAAGTACATTTACTCATTGTATTTTACTTTACTTGAGCATTTCCATCTTTCAAAACTTTGTACTTCTACTCACTACGTCTCAGAGGAAAATATTACTCTTTTTACACCACTACAATGATTAGGTAGTTACTAGTTATATAGATTACTAGAATTTCCTTTCCCAGAGTTACCTTGCCGCGCACTATGGGAAGAAGGACATTGCGGGAGTTGACTCCACATGTAGTAACGGATGGGTTATTAGTTATTATTATGTGTCCTTATTAGTGTAGTGTAGTCAACACTTTATGGCTCATACACACTGCCCGGTATTTGCTCCGATTATGCTGTCGGGGAGCATTTTTGGCGCTGACCAACAAAACGGCTGATCTGACGTTAAGCGGTGCCCAAAAGGTAGATCAGGATCTACCAGTATAGATCACAAAGGCTTTGCAGGTAGACCACATGACATGGCCCTAAAAATATATATAATTTTAATATAAAAAACGATTTTTGCATCTGCCGCTTGACATGACCTGAGATGACTTGATTGATTGACATCAAAAAGGGCCTGTCAGCTCAAACACACAATGCAATACTTGTTGTTGCGTACAATCATCAGTAGCAAAGTCAAATACCAAAAATAAAAACCAATGGGATGATAGTTTTATTTTGCTGGTCGTTTTGAAAGTAGCTCTGAAGTAAAAAAAAGTGTGGGCAGCCCTGGTATAGATGATTATATATATATATATATATATTCATTCCGTGGGTAAATCCCTGGCTCTAGGCTACCCACATATTGGTAGCATATTACCTATATTATCCCAATATTGGCGTTACGCATTTCAGTTGAATATTGTTGTGTGCGCACGTGCACGTGCGGAGAAAGACAGTTATTTAATGAAACTCAAGATTATAACGTCCTGTCTCGCTGGCGCAGTGTATAGGCTGCACGGCTATTCCTGTGTGTGTGTGTGTGTGCGTGTGCGTGTGTGTGTGCACAATGAAAAGTACTCGGCAGGCGAAATGGCGAATTCGAACGGTGTAATTGTAATAGTTTGGAACAAACCAAGTTCTGTGGAAGAACAATGTTGACGTAACTAAGAGATTCGCTGAGTAAGCGATATTTTATATACAGTGATTTAGAAGGAATAAGCAAAATCGTGAGGCGAAGATTCCTCTCCTTCCTTGTTTTATTCTCCTGCGGACAGGACTGTCAGGGAGACTATCAGAGCAGCACAGGGGAGTGGCTTAAAAGACGGGGTAGTAGTTGCCAGGTTGGCGAATTGTAAGCGAGTCGTAGTGTGTGTTGAATGGCATTTGAATGGCATTTGTGGACTTGTGAATGAATTTTCTCACATGTAATTTGTGCTCACTTGCATAGACCTGGCGAATTTAGCGTGGTGAAAGGGCAACAGTGTTCCGGGGGTGTGGGTGCTTCGGGCGATAATGTTTGTAGTAAACAAATGCATTGGCGGCGTGAGTGTGGACGGGAGGCATTTTTGGTGGCAGTGCCAGTGCCAGTGTTTGGCGGGTGGTGTCGAGTTTTGGCGTTCGGCGCGATAGGAGGAGATAGCGTTGCAACACTGCGAAGGTAAGTGTGTGACGTCACTGCCGTGTGAGTGTGTGTGGGTGTAGTGTGTAAGATGGTGTTGTGGGTGTTGCAATAGCGACGTAGCTGTTGTGGCTTTGGGTTTCTTGCCATGTGTTGGGTACAAGTTCTCCAATATAGAATACCGGTAGATTATTTCAAAACATACAATAACCACTTAAAACCTATTTTATTCTTCTAAAATAGCAAATGTAGAAGCTCACAACGCATTGTTGTGCTGAAAGTATATTTTGATGCCAATACCTTTGTACTTTTAATTTACATTTTGAACACAAGCATTTTACATTGATACTGTACTTCTTTCATCACTATGCTCATGAGCATTTTGACCGCAAATTAAGTTTGAGGAAATTTATCCATTGAAATAAAATGGAAATGAGGAAATTAAAACATTGCATTTGGAGGTATTTGTGCCATATCTTAGGTTTACCTGGATGGGCCAGCGAGGCAGTGGCTGGAGGAAGTTGGCTTTGTACGGGTAGTCCACCATGGCTAAATCCACCCAGGTTTCCTGAAGAAAGGCTTTGAAGTTGACAGAATCCGCCTTCTTCTTGAGGGGGAAGCATAAACTAAATTCTTCTGACAGCCACTGAAGACCACGATCTTTGCAAGAGAACAACAAAAATGAACTTAAATAACAAAACATGAGATTAGACAAGATAACCAAGATGAGCATAAACCATTAATGCAGCACTATGTAACTTTCCTCTACTACTCTGGATTTTAACCTGGTTTCCTTCACAAGTGCTGACATTTTTACTATTGAGCTAATAGAGCCTGCCTGCTTGCTCAGGGGATAAATTGAAACCCTGATGGAGGGGAAAGGAACTGTTTTGAATAACACGCTACGTCAAACAGGGGAAACTCCCTTCTATCAGGTGAAAAGAAGCGGCTTGGACTCATAAATTCAGGTCAGTTCGTTGCTCTCCCCAGGTTGGCAGAGGGAGTGACCTCACTCTCGCAGCAACTAAGTAACTAACACAAATCATGGGATAAAAATGTAATAATTAAATAAAACTGTGCCATCTCTGCCACTAGCAGGCAGGTTTCCTGCCAAAAACTAAGGTTGGCACTACTGCTAGCTAGCTCACAATATTTCACTTAAATATATTGCACTAGATTTAAATTCAGACCCAGTTAGATTTTCCCAGCAACCACATACCACATTATAGTATTAGTATACTGTCGCTGTCAGGCAGGAACCTTATATCTCCATATCTTTTTTATTTATGTTTTGTTATTATATGACAGTGTCCCGCAAAAGTAGATTTTTAAAAAATGTTTGCCTAAAATGATAGTATTAACAAGACTCAAGAGCGACTACAGGTTATTATTATTATCATTTTCAATGGTTTTAGACATACAAGGTTTCCACCCGGCAGTGATGATATATGGCTACACCCACTTTATTTTGTGATCCCCAACAATTCCTTGCATCTGTGTGAGCAGATTTGGGCACACAGTACCATAACATACAGAAGTGGTACAGTACTCGTCTGTGACTCACCACATTATCAATAGATACCATAACATACAGAAGTGGTACAGTACTCGTCTGTGACTCACCGCTGGAGGAGACATTATCAATAGCCTCCCATGACCGCCTGACATTTACAGCACAGTCGAAGCCGCTCCGGGCGAAGTCTTGTGTTACTATTTTATAGAAGTCTCCGCATGGCACCATACCAGGGAACTGCCAGATCGGAGCAGAGGCAGCCAGGGCTCTGGGAATATAGGAAGAGACAGCTGGGGAGTTGACTTTCCACGTTTATTAGATGCTTTCGTGAAAGACAGCTGCATGCCCTGTCGTTTCAAATAATCTAAACAACATGTAACCCACGTTTTACTGTAAAGTGAGGTCCGGAAAGGGAGTCCAGGGGATCCCCAGCTAAATTACATATTGCATCAAAATAAGTTTAAGCACTCAATCCGCTATTATATATCCGCAATTTAGAAGAGAATATATGATACAAAAAAGGGGACAAAAAACATCCACATCCAAAAAACCTGTGGGAGGTGCAAGTCTAGATAGCAGGCATATACTTCAAAGAGAGAGATAAACCTTCCAGGGAAGGGACTGCACACTCTAGAGAACAAAGACGGAAAACTTACTGCATCATCAACTTATAGCACCTGACGAAGCTCACAGCGAAATGCGGCGTGCTAATAAGTTGTGTGCAAGGCGCAAGTTGGCGAGAGAGAGAGCCCATTTCTAGTTTGTCATGTTTTGTTTTATGTTGAGGACCACAATGGAAATAGCTCCTGGACTGTATTGTGTATTATCCTTGAAAATGTATTATTAACCACTTAATTTGTTGTTAACCCATTAAAACGAATCTGTGTCACTTAAAAATTAAAAAAAAAAATATTTAAAATGTATACTACTGGTTATTCAAACATTGTTAACATTTATGGAAATCTTTGCCTCTGGGGGTCCCTGGAACAAAATATTTTGAGATGGGGATCGGCAGCCAAATACATACATCATTTTGGAGGTCCTTGACTTGAAATCGTTTTGAGAATTTGAGCTGCACCACTGATATAGAAATATTTAGAAGACATTAGAGTCGGCCTCAGGTCTTAATGGGTTAACCAGTAATTTCTTAACATTCTTGCGTTTTGTAATAAATCATATCAAAGCACCTTACCCTACAACTATATTGGGGTACTTCATTCTCATCCAGGCAGAGAGCATGCCTCCGTAGGACCCTCCCACAGCGATGACGGGGCTGAGTTGAGCTCCAGGCGTGCTGCTCTTCAACGCTTCAATCAGCACCGCAAAGTCCGCCAGGGCCTGCTCCGACGTCAGGTAGTTCAGATGTTTGGTGTCCTGCAAGGAACCACGGCGCACAACAATGCCTGATTTATACTTTTTGGTTAGTTGTAGTGGTACTAGAGCGGTGCCTATTGGGCACTGGCCTACTTGGAACGATGCAGGTTGGAAATGCATGCACGGGGGCACGTTGGCACAGGTAGTGGTAGTGCTGTCGCCTCACAGCTAGATGGTAATGTGTTCTATTCCTGGTGGGACACTGTGGGCGCTGGGTGCGTGTTCTCTCCTCCACGTCATCAGTGCCCATACCCTAGGTGGGGTTGGCAAAAGGGCCTTTCTGTATGGAGTTTGCATGTTCTCCTCGTGTCCCCTAGGGTAGGTACCCACACAAAAAACATGCAGTAATCCTGGTCTCTAAACTACCTCCCCTGGCCAGCCGGGGAACGCAATGGAGGGGAAAGGAACTGGTCGGAATAACGTGTTCCTTCCACGCGCTACTTCCAGCTGGGGAAACTCTCCCCCGTCAGGTGAAAAGGAGCTTGGACTCCTCATGCAAAGAAGGAGGCATGAGGTCAGTCCGCTGCCCCCCCCCAGGCTGGCAGAGGAAGTGTAGCGCCCAGGATTACATTAGATAATTGACACTGCAAGGTGAAAAAATCGTGGGATAAAAAAATATTAAAAGAAAGGAAATGCATGACGCACCCAGTTCTTTGTCAGGCATGCCCAAACATGGAGTCTATGCAGAGTGGTGTGATGTCAGAACAGGCCAGGCTACCATATATGGGCCATGGGCAGGGGCCCTATCCAGAGCCCAGGCAGAGGCCTTTTGTGGCCAACCATGGGTCCGACCGACTCGACACCGAGCGAGCACTGCACTGTGCAGTGTGGAACGCGTGTGTCAAATAGGAAGTCGTACACATGTACAGACAGAGACGTGGTGTATTACACCGTCAAGTGTATTATTACCATACATGACAAAACGGCCTGTCAAATGATTGTGTGGATGTTCACGTACGCTGTAAGACTGCTCTCCAAACGGCATGGATTCTCCGTAATAACGATGTTCCGCAAAAACCAGCATGGCACCCAACTCCTCTGCAACGTCCCACATGAAACCCTGGAAACACACAAAGCGTATAGTCAGAATAGACACGTGTGGAATAAAATGCAATGCTTTCACGGCACAATGTTTAAACCACTAAAAGGGATAGTTCACCGCAAAATGACTTATTTTCTATCAATTACACACCGGCAGTTTCCAGTAGGAGACGCAGCCTATAGAAGTATGTGCAGTAACAAATATCTCCCCCCTACCGTGTTGTTGCAGAACCAGGTGATGTCCCCTCCCCCCTACCGTGTTGTTGCAGAACCAGGTGATGTCCCCTCCCCCCTACCGTGTTGTTGCAGAACCAGGTGATGTCCCCTCCCCCCTACCGTGTTGTTGCAGAACCAGGTGATGTTCCCTACCGTGTTGTTGCAGAACCAGGTGATGTTCCCTACCGTGTTGTTGCAGAACCAGGTGATGTCCCTACCGTGTTGTTGCAGAACCAGGTGATGTCCCCTACCCCCTACCGTGTTGTTGCAGAACCAGGTGATGTCCCCTACCCCCTACCGTGTTGTTGCAGAACCAGGTGATGTCCCCTACCCCCTACCGTGTTGTTGCAGAACCAGGTGATGTCCCCTACCCCCTACCGTGTTGTTGCAGAACCAGGTGATGTCCCCTCCCCCCTACCGTGTTGTTGCAGAACCAGGTGATGTCCCCTCCCCCCTACCGTGTTGTTGCAGAACCAGGTGATGTCCCCTACCGTGTTGTTGCAGAACCAGGTGATGTCCCCTACCGTGTTGTTGCAGAACCAGGTGATGTCCCCTACCGTGTTGTTGCAGAACCAGGTGATGTCCCCTACCGTGTTGTTGCAGAACCAGGTGATGTCCCCTTCGTTGCCGGTGTAGAACAGGATGGGAGCTCCTTCTCGATGCCAGTGCTGGTCAGCAACAAGGTATCGCTGCTTGAAAGTGCCGTCCTCCAAGAACCCAAAGTGATCGATCTGGGACAGCAGAAAGCCAGTAGTGTATTTGCAGTAGTGGAAGGTAACCAAGTACATTTAGTCAAGTACTGTACTTAAGTAAAACAAATTGTTTACTGTACCACAGAGAATTTTGCACGGGCGGGTATTAGCAGTGCACTCGTGCATTCCGTATTGTTCAATGAAAAACATTTTTTTCGCCATATGCTTTCATAGTTCAAAGGAAATCCTCTTGATTGCTTCCAGACAATGAATGGAAGTTTAGCCTTTGTTAAACGATTGGGAGGTGTATTACAGTCTGATATTTAAACGATTGGGAGGTGTATTACAGTCTTATATTTAAACGATTGGGAGGTGTATTACAGTCTGACATTTAAACGATTGGGAGGTGTATTACAGTGTATTACAGTCTGATATTTTGGGTGCATTCGGATAATAGTCAAACTGAGCGCACTGCCAATACAAACTAATATGGCGAATGCGCCAGACATTCCCGGTGTGCTGCATTTCGAAACGTACCCATTTTGGCCGGCGAAAATGCTTTTTTATTGAACAACACATAATGCACGAGTACTAATACCCATACGTGCACAATTCGAACATCCGTGGCCCCGAGGGTGAGCAGTGAGCACTTAATATTTGAAATCTGAACGTTTATGTAGACGTTAACTATGTAAATGTAGCAAGGCGCTCAAAACAGGGGGAAGTTCCACCATGACGCCGCCATGAAAATTGTATACACATTACACAAGACATCAAGGTTAAAAACACAGAAAAACTACAAATCAGAGCATACAACAAAAAAGCATAAAATAATATAAAACCAAAACAGCATTTTTTATTGCTACTTTTAGAATAGTTGTACTATGTAACTTTTTTAGAGAATAAAATGTATCATTCTGTATGGTAGAGTATGTTAATCAAATGTAACAAATTATACAATTGGGGTGGATGTATGTGGTCTCTCTGCTCTTCTATTGAGACCTTGCTTGAGATTATTTCACTGGTTTGACACGACCTAGTTACGAGTGGCAGATCAAGATTTTCAGCTAGGCTCTATTATTAGTTCAGTGTAAGAAATGCAGCACTTGCACAGGAGAACAGGGGTTAAAATCTGGGGTAGCACATGAAAGTTACAGAGTGCAGCTTTTAAGTCGAAAATGTGAATACTTATTTTACAACGGCGGGTTTACAGTATGCAAGAGTTACAAGTTTACAAAGTTGCCCAAGAGCACCAGCTCACCCATCTCATTTTCACAGAGAAGACACTTTATTGATCCCGCAGGGGCAATAGTAAATAAAGAAACTGAGTTGCTGCAGCAACCCAGTGGCAGCATACGAATATAGATAACCACAATAACAGGAAGAGAACTGAGCATTTAAATAGTTTGCACGCTTCTCAGCAAAAATGACAATATTCATAAATTATAAAACCACACATGGGAAAAATACCAAAACATAAATTGTTAATGAAAATGGGCAAAAAAGCTAATTAAGGTTAACGAGACAAAGACAGAATCTTGACTAGCCTATACTTTGGAAGACGATCTAATCCACTTCACAGCACTCCTGTGACCTGGGTGTGATGAGTAGGTACCTGGCCCAGAGCCAAGCCTCCGGCAGAGGGAAGCCAAACCCCAGGAGTTGGATACTAGGGGTAATTAGCCTCAATTTGTATAAAACTCTGGAGCCAGTCTAAGAGATGCCACATTAGTTCCACATCAGAAGAGTTCTGAGGTGTCCTTTTGATCCGGCCTCAGGGATTCTTGCCATTTTCAAACGGCACTTGATCCATACTGCTTTGAACAGGGCGGGCATAGAGGAAACAGATACTAGCTCCACAGAGCAGGCTCTGCCCTGCGAGGCTGCTGCGAGCCCCGGAGAACATGTCCAAGCCTTGAAATGGATCCAGCGTTTTAATACAAAATGTTTTTTTGTGGGGCCTTTTTCCCTCCCCTCCTCAGCCCCCTTCTTGCTTACTCTCCCTTCACAGGAGGATACAAAAGGGAGCCAGCAGTTTTATGAGCCAATGACAGCTAAAAGATTCTGGGGCCTGAATGTGCTCATTCATCCTTCTCCACTTTAGAGCTTTGGCACTGGGTTTAAGTGTGAGGGGGGCATTGGGTGTGGGTGGGGGTACTCGGGGGAGCATAGGGTTTAGAGCAGTGGTTCTTTACTGGTTTTGTTTCGTGGTCCAAATTTGGAATAGTGTGTGGTGGAGTCAAAACCCAGCAAAATGTTAAATAACAATATTCCTCTGTTGAACTGTATTGGCTCTCTGTCCTGACGCAATCAGCATAAGTTGTGACACTTTGCTATTACAGGATGTTATGTTTTGCTACCTTGGGCAAAAACAATGAGTTTAATAACTGTCTATAAAATGTATGTAATTTTGTTAAGTAAAGACTTTTTTTAAAGCTACAAAGTCGTTTTTTTTTTAATGAAAGAATTATTTTCTTTTTGAAACCAAAACCAAACTGCAATTTTAACATAGAAGTTACACTACCGTACCATTAATAGGCTATGCACAATATCGTATATTAGCCACTATACCACAATATCAGAATGTGCATCACAACATCTTAGACTGGTTTTATAATTTGAATAATGAATAATATCATATAGCCTGCTATATAGTGCCTCCTTGTGGCCATTGCAGGTATAACATGAATCATGGTTTACAAACTAAAATCAAATCCACAGCACATCTGCTGTAGCCTGTTATACTGCATCCATGCTACAACCAGGGGGGCAGTCAGACAGATATTTTGTGAAGCCACTATGGAAATCGGGATTTCCTGAAAGTTCATATAATGGCCTGTTGTGGCGCATTGGGCCCCAAAAAACCCATAGCCCCATAGAAGTCCATGTATTTGGGCCCAACTTCACCTAGAATGTATTACCTTAATAAACATGGTCATGAATACTTTCTGTTTCCAGTCACTAGTTTAAAGTCTCATTTCTAATGTTATAATATTCTTTTTGGAAAATGATGGTCCCATTTATTAAAAAAATGACCATAAAGTCGCGTATGTTCTGAGGGGCGTGGCTACCGTTACAGTCTATGATCGGGATTCCCCACCCACTCAAAATAAAAACCAACGAAGAAGAAGGGGGGAAGTCCCGCCTCGTTGTCTGGGCCAGCCAATGGGCCAGCTGGGCCCAAACGGATCTAGAAAGATGGCGACTTACAATACAAGGACTGACAGGCTTCATTTTACGTTCATGTTAGACCCGGGGAACGCTTTGTCCATATTTTTACAGTCTATGGCTACAACCAATTAAGTCCTATGGGAAACAAGCAAAGAACAAAACATAGTAAACTAGAAAAAGTGCCCTTCCGGGCACAGGTCTCCACCAGGTTATCCACAGATCCGTGCAGTTAGAGGTAAAAACACTTTTCGGCCAGTTATAGCGCCACCTTGAGGCTGAGTTGAAATTGTTCATGTGGCATTTTGTCCTCGGCCTAGTGGGAATGTGGGTGCACAATTTCACGGAAATCACGCGATTTCTTCGCCAATCTTAACCAATCAGGATGGAGTCTGATAAATCTGAAAGACCCGTTTCGTTGAATGGCTCTAGAGAGACTGTGTACCAATTTGCGTGATGTTTGGACAAAATCTGTAGGTGTACTGTGCAAAAACTTGTTTTGCACAAAGCGGCCTCCTGGTGGCGCTATAACAGGCCGTTTTGGAAAGTTTGGGGCAGAGGTTCATGGTTGGCATCCAGGGAGTGTGTGTGCAAAATATGGCATCGAAAAACTTGTTTTGCACAAAGCGGCCTCCTGGTGGCGCTATAACAGGCCGTTCTGGAAAGTTTGGGGCAGAGGTTCATGGTTGGCATCCAGGGAGTGTGTGTGCAAAATATGGCATCGACCGGGTTAACGGTGGCCGAGATTAGCTGTTCACGGACACACGGACACACACGCGGACGGACGGAGTGCAAAACATACTCTCCCCACATGCCTTCGGCCTGGTGGAGACAACTATAGCACTGTTTCTCAAAGATGTTCATGTCAAATTGATAGCCACAGCCATTTGAAAAGATTTTGTGGCACCATGACAGAAGATGTGTCAAGATTTTTTGGAAATATCAGATCGACAAAATAGAATCACAGAATAGATGGAAAGTAAAATAGGTGAGTTTTTAAAGTGTTCCCCGTTTTGCTGGGGAGTAGGACCCCCTGGAACGCCCTCAAGGACCCCTGGGGGGTCCCTGACCCCACTTTGAGAGCCAGTGAACTATCTATAGGACAGTTTGCCAAAAGGATGCAAAAGCTAAACTTCCATTCATTGTCTGGAAGCAATCAAGAGGATTTCCTCTGAACTACTGTTAAATCACTTGTACTTCTTTTCACACCCAGCCTAGACCACAGAATCTGTGACAACAACCAGAGTCAGAGATTTTCTATTCTGAAGGGTTTTAATTTCTTCTTTCGTCTTATTTTTTTTGTTTTAAGCCTTCCACTTTCACACATTTTGATTTACTTTTAATGGGATGCACAGTATGTAAGCAACTCGACACAACAATTATATCTCTATCTCTTTTTTGGCCAATACATCAAATTCCATGATATGAAAATCCATCTGTTAAAACAGCAAATCAATGTTCATGAAAAATACAGTAGTCGATCTACAGTTCGTAATGTTGCGAGCTTGTGGATCGGCTATTTTAGAAATAGCAAATATATTTGCAAAAAAAGCATACCAAGCACAGTTGCAACTATGGTCGGTGTGAGACTGTTTAAAAGAAAACAAATCACACCCTTGTGAAGTGAGTAGTTGAGAAATGACAGAGTTACCGTGTGGGGTCCCTCTACTGTACTGTACCGTCACTGTACTGTACTGGCACACCCGAAATCATCACATATACAGTTAATATGTGGGTGTGTTTGTGTGTGTGTTAGGTTGCGCACAGGAGGTGAAAAACAACCATGCTGTTTTCGTGCTCAGACCCAGGCAGCCAGCCAGCCACCCACACACATAGCTCCGTAAGGGAGTGGTGTAAGTGAGTGGTTGGCTGTTTTAATGAGCTTGGGTCAAACACCCAGACAAGACAATGGCCATATGGGAAGGAAGACAAGGAAATGGCAGTATAAATCTTCTTGACATCTTGCCAGACTAGACAGGATAGTGTGGGTGGTGGTGGGATATGGTGGAGATCATTGTCTCCATGACCAAAACTGGACAAATGCATGAATTACAGGTCATCAATAATATTTAAACCTAAAAAAGTAACTGTTGTGATATACAACATGCTGTGTACTGATAACAGGTACTTGTACGTTAATATGCAGTGTACTTGAGATGTATTGTGTACGCCTGGAGGGTAATAGACTGACTGTCTATCAGCCACTGGAGACAGCTCATAGAGCAAGGTCGGCTTGCTGCTAGCTGTTGTTATTGTTATGTCTCAGTGGCACGTCATCAGGACACGGAGATCCAGGGCTATATATGATTCTGTATGTATAATAAACTATGTGAATGAATTAATGTGACCAAGTCTTCGTGTCATGTTAATCTCTTCTCCCGGGCCGGTCTGTCCGTCTTGCCCATGGAAATGCCAAAGGTCGTCACACACCAGAACCAGACGAGGGTCCAAGTACTTAGAATAGAATCATAACAGTAACCAGTAAGCACATCTGCAATTCTGCACAGACAGCACTTCTGCACTATGGGAAAATATATCATGTGTTTTCAAAAAGTCTTTCTGTGCTCAGACAATCCTCTCGTTAAATTTGTAAATATGTTCTACATGAAAGGAAACATTAGGGCGAGTCGTGCATCAGAAGCTGCGCCAAAAACATTACCGACCTCTCATCATGTGGGGTTTGGAAAATCATATTTCCAGATGGAACATTGTAAAACATCATCACAACAGAATACTGACCTCATGTGATCACTAATGTTCTCATTGTGGACCAAAGCAAAAAAAAAGCTTCGGAAATCCTTGTGAGAGATATGTGTATGTTCATTCAGGTAATGTATACATTTTTGTCAATAAAAACATCAATGAAAAATAAAATGTGAAGAGTATCATTAGTTGTGATTGGTTTGTGGCAAGGAAGATTACCACTATTTTTGGCATATCATTTGCAGCAAAAATAGCAGATCTACAAGCTTACAACCAGATGCCATGTGACACGTTGTGAGCTTGTAGATCCTATTTTAAGTGGTTAGTGGTTGAAGGGGTTATCCCATAGCAGAGAGGTCACTGGTTCAACCCCCTTGAGGAGGAGACTGACCCCCTAACTGCTTCCCCAATCCCCATGGTAACTTGATCTGGATTAGTGTGTCACTTCAATGTATATGTTATGTAGGCTAACATGCAGTGCGTGATAGCAACATGTGATTGATTGCTTCAACATGTACAGCATAATGTTCAGGCTATAGCCCACTGCAACAAGAGCTGAGTCACTTTGATGCAATGCAACATGAATATATTTTTATTTCTTCTTATGCCTTGGATGGCAATAGGGAATGCAACGGTGATTTGAGGCATTTTGTTCCAAAAATGTGTTTTGCAAAAATCCACCTGTTGGTGGCACTATAACAGGCCCACATGAAAAGGTTGGGATATATTCCTCAGTCTAGTAGGAAAGTCTGTGGAAGATTTCACATAAATTGCACGCTGCGTTCATGATTTGAGGCTTTTTGTTCAAAAAGGGGCAATCCTGCAAACTTTGAAAGCCAATGTTAGCCAATTAGGATGGAATATGAAATATCGGACAGATCCGTCTTGGACACATGACTATAGAGATACTGTGTAATGATTTGTGGGATTTTTGGACAGAATCTCGAGGAGTAATAGCAAAGGTCGGCCTCCTGGTGGTGCTATAACAGGACGTTCTGGAAAATTTGGGGCAGAGGTTCATCGTTTGACATCGACTAGGTTAACGGTGCCGGAGATTAGCTGGTAACAGACGGATGGACACACACGTGCACACACAGACGGAGTGCAAAACATACTCTCTCCCCATGCCTCCGGCCTGGAGGAGACAATAATCACTGGGTCAGGAAATGTGGGTTGCAAAATGATTTCACAGGTGTTGAACAAAGAGCAATTATAATTATTATAATTGGTTATTAACTTCCCCCCTGTGTCGCTACTTCAAACTCACGCCATCTGGATACGGAACCTTGAAGTGGGAAAAGGTTTATTTTAGCAGGAATTTTTAATTGTCCCCTCAGCCACTGCGGCATTAAACAAACTGTCTTACCGGGGAAAATAAAGACTATAATAAAACATATAGGCCTACATTTACACCCCAGGATGGAGCCAGCTGAATTCAGTTATAAGAAAGTGTATGACAGTCTTGTGAGTGCATGAGTCAAGGACAAACACTGTTGCCTCGTGACTATATGAGTCAAGTCCACATGTCACTGCCAGTGCCAAGTTAACACAATAAACAATAACTCAGGACATCACAGAAGTAATCTTATACAAAAACTGCTGAAAGAAAGTAGTCTCTACCCCCGAGGGTCTGTGTTTTCAAACTCACTGGACCCTGGAGATATTTTTAGGCAGACAGCCAGAAAGAATGATGTTGCTGAAAAGGAACTGAACCAGTTGCCTGATGAGATGGATTTCCCGTCACTATAGGAAGCCTATTGTCAACAAGCGGTACAAACTGTGAAAGGGTTTATGTACATTGAAAATTAAAGAAAGAGCAAGCGGTTATTGTTAGAGCGTCACAAACAGAACAGCTCATAAAAAAGTAGGCAAACAACAGGGGATATTGAAAGAATGGAAACGAAAGCACATGACTGTGTCAGTTTACAGCCGTTTAAAACATTCTGGCAATTGTGCAGTCAAGGTGGATGAAGTTTATAAACTCACCTTTTGGTCAAAGTAATGTGTTTCATAGCTGATGGTGGTGTTCCTCTGGGTTGAGTGGTGGTGGTGGTGTTGTTGGTGTAGATTCGCTGCACGCCGGGTGAACAGTTGTGATTTAAGAGCAAACACGTGGACGCGGTTGAGACACAATAACATTAAAATGCCCACGAGGACTCTTTCCAAACACACAACAGTAGGCCTACCACTAAATAATGCACACTTCATCTCTGCTGCCGCTGTAGTAACAATGTTATTACTGAAGGTACAACGGGCATGTTTTCCCCGAACTGGCTGCAGAGTAGTACAGTAGACTAGAGTCTACTAACTAGACAGACAGACAGAAGGAAAGAGGAAGCCCCTGTGTTTACTTCGTCGTGCGATCGTGTCGCTTAAAAAATAGCCGATGATCTGCAAGCTCACATCATGTCACGTCCACGACACGCTGTGAGTTTGCAGATCGGCTATTTTCCCGAGACGGAAACTATGAAATGAGGCAGAAGCCAGACGCGCTTGTCAGCAAAACTAAAGAGGTGTGTCAAGTAAAGTATAGATCTGTACACGACTCACGAGCAGTGTGCATTTTAACGTCACACTATAATGGGCCATGCATGGCAAATTGGCAATCCGTGTGTTTTATTGTGTAGCCCGCGTCTGCACCTTATCAGGATGATGACCCGGGTCGCTTGGATGGATTATTTTGGAACAGACAGTCAGAATCAGAGCATTCAGACATGTGGCAGATGGGAGAGGATTTGTAAACAGTCTCGCAAAGGACGACGGAACCTCATTGGCGCCCCATATTTTCTTTGTGTAAAGAATAAAGATTCATATCATTGATATCAAAGCCACATTTTTGGCATGCAACTTATCTCCCTGACCTATATCCCTGAGCGACGGTGCGGGCGGTGTCTGACTCTGAACCACCGGGGCGGCGGCCTGGATAGCCCTACCGCCAGCTCATACCACTGAGCTCTGATATTTTCAAAATAAATGTGAACAATTGTATGGAGGTCCCTAGCACAAAATATTTTCAGGTGCGGGATGGCAGCCTAATGAATGATTTCAAAACAGGACAGGATAAGAAATGCAACAAGTTGGTCATGAGTTATAGTGTCATTATTTAATTCAATGTTAGGCAGAGTAGAGGTTTTTTTAGGTATTATTTTGTACACATAATAAAAGGGGGAAAATACAATATCCTGCTAGTGTTTTCAATTTAATTTCCCACATTTCAACACGCACATGTTGAAAAATGAGACAATTAAGGTCTTAACAATGAGTAAATCATGAATAAATCTATAGTGAAATGCAAATAACAAACAAATAAACACACAAAAAACTATCCACAACTGACTTTACAAAGAGATTAATGGAAAATAATAATAATAATATTACCAATATAAAAGCAAAGTGCCAAGACAAAAATTACAAGCCTATACAACAAAAAGTCAGAATAAAAAGCTACAAATTAGGTGTGAAGTATGGCATTGTGCAATACAGTAGATTACAAGTATGGCAGGTATATAGCAAATAAAGTTAGACATTAAGATTATGGCAGAACATGCTGAACATATGCATTCAAACAAAACAAAAAAGTGTTACAATTTCATGGCTAGGCAGCATCAATAACAAAAGCAGTAACATACTCTTCTTCTAACATGGATAAGAGTTGGATTCTGAATAGAAAAGTCAATAGATTAATATTATAATGATTGACTGTTTAAAAGACATATTCACCTGTTTCAGATTGTATCAAGTCTGTAGTATGAGCCTATGAGTAATGTAATATTCTCCATTATAAACAAGTACAATAACACATCTTACATTTCTGATGTCACATGACATAGATATCCTCACATATCTAAATAAATCATCATCATCGCTGTCATCATAAATGTTACAGAATACTGTTTTAAGGTAGTCTTTTAATGAGCGTTTATGTTGTGAGTTTGTAGGACAAAAACAAAACCATGTATTGTAGCAGCAGGTACACAGTAAAATCGGAAGTCTAAACTTAACTTGAACGTGTAAAAATTTACAATTCTTGCACTTTCAGAAGTAAATGAACACTGGATTTCGCTGTGTACAACAAAAATTCACAGTCTGTAATAACAGGCAGGCGCAAGGAAGTTATGGGACCAAATATGATCATTATGAATGTTAAAAAGTTGATTGGCACCGAAAAAGGTCAAAATGATTATGCTTGTAATATGAAATGGATCACTTGTTATCTCAGTTGCAAAGTTGGTCATTTCTACATAATAGTCTACTTGTCAGCCCATTGATGATGCGTATACGTATCTAGTGTGCGGCTGAGCATAGGCATGCAGGGAACGCCCCGCCTGCCTCTGATTGGCCTACCGACACTGCCCGTCTCGACTGTCCACTGAGGTGGATATAACTATGCTGGATAGTCTGATCTCTGCTGCGAGGTGGTGGAAGAATAACACAATACGGTATCGGTATGTTACAAGAGAATTGCCTGTAACTTGTGAGTTTTATTTTTGTAGAAGAGGCAAACTAATATTGTTTATGCAGTTTGCTTTGATGGAATAATTGAATGAACATGTACGCCATAACATGAATTGATGTGGGTGTGTTCTAAATTAAGTGTTTGTGTTGATTATTGTGTAATTTATTTGTATGTGTAAACGCGAAACATTATTGTACTGTAAAAAGATCTCTTTTCCCTTCACCTTTATCCTTTTTAGTATAATAGTATTAGTTTACTATAATTAGATACACGATAATCAACACTAATACTTTATTTAGAACACACCCAAATCAAATCATAGTTCAACGCACACGTGTGTTCAATCAATTATTCAATCAAAGCAAACGACATAAACAATATTAGTTAGTCTTCTACAAAAATAAAACGTACAAGTTAGTTACAAGGCTGCATTCTGTCGCGCGTGCCAAGCTGTCATTCTCTTGCATTATTTCCCACCACGGAGTAACCTCGCATCTCGGACAGTTGAGATGGGCAGTGTCGGTAGGCCAATCAGAGGCAGGAGGGGCGTTACCACGCCTACGCTCGGCCGCACACTAGATATATATTATACGCATTGACGTATTGACATATTCAGACCGCAGCCATCTTGCCAGCAAGGCGCTAACTAGGTGCAACTTCCCATTGACAGACCATTCATCCAAACAGAAAATAAATCGAATTGTATTAAACAACGTCAAACTCACCAACATTGCAGCTGTACTGAAAGTTTGAATTACCCTCTTTCAATCTGTAAAGTTTTTGTTTCAGTAAAATCCACCGTAGTTATGTTATGAGTTATGATGTTTGCCTAAAAACGTCCATAGCCGTAATTACTGATGATGCAATGCAGTTTGACACTTTTGGGCAAGTGGCCATGGCCGAATTTAGCCCAAGGAGTGTTTTTCGTGCAAAACTAAACTAATGCTTGTAATGGATTCAGAATCATGAAAAACCCCTAGTTTGACCCGTCACATGCTACTTAAAGCATAATGAAATGTAGAAGATGTTGCCTTATATAGGTCGTTAATGGTAGCCCAGCTTATTATGCTAATTATGAGAAATGCCCAACATACGCAAGTTAGCATCCGGCAGTTTCTAAATGCTGGGGTCCCATACTCAACATTTCTAACATAAAACGTTAGGGTACACAAAATGTCTGGGTTCACATTCTGGCAAGTTGACAATGTAAACACATTGTTACCCTTAACTATAACCATTAACTTTCACACAATAGATGACTATCTAGCAGTGGTGGACAACGTACAAAACACCAGTACTTGTATCAAAGTATAGATTGGCTAAGTATAGATATACTTCTGGTCAAAAAAATTGAGTTAAAAAGTGAATGGTTTTAAATATACTTAAGTATTCCAAAGTACAAATTAAAAGCACATTTGCCTTTTAATATCAATGTGTTGCTTAATTTAAATTTTGACAATTTCCCTCAAAATTCAAAGATTTTTCAAAGATTTTCACAAATATCAAAATTAGTGAAAATAGCAGATCTACAAGCTCAAGGTGTCACATCTATTTCCACTATATAACTACTATATTTGAAATAAGTCTAAAAAAATTAAAAAAATAATAAAAGAAGAAGAAGAAGTACTTTTACCTTTCCAACCTAAAAATGTAGTGGAGTCAAAAGTACAATATTTGTGTTTTAGTAAAGTACCTGTACCTTTCTCAAGTAAAGTATGGGTAATTCTTTTTACAGTAGTCAAGTAAATATCGTTTACGTCTGGTAGAAACCTCATATGTCCAAAACTGTCACTTTTCAGGATTCAAGTTCAAAAGTAGCAAAAAATAGCAGATCTACAAGCTCAAAACGAGCTTGTGGACCTGCTGCTTTTGATGCTTTTGTGTGATGCTGTAGTGTAGTATGATCAAGTAGGGCATTCATTTAAAATATGGAAATAAAGAAGTTTCCTCCCGACGGATATACTTCGTTACTGTCCACCACTGCTATTCTCTCAAGTCAGACAAGTTGACAACTCTACCACAATCTTAGATTGCTACAGAGTCAACTCCGCCTCGCAAAAAGTTCTGACAGGGAATGCCATTCATGTCATCTGTTTGTGATTTTTTTCCGTTGACGAAAATACATAAATAAAAATACAAAATAAAACGTTTGAATGTCCTTTTCTGCTAAGGAGCAAGCTAGATAGGCTTCGATTAATGAGATTTTCGGCAAGAGTTGTTTACATGATCGCAAAGGCTAAAACGGGAGTGAGTGGGAGACGCCCTGCTTTACTTTATATGCATTTTTCAGTGCTTCCAATGTAGGTGGAAGCCTTTGAAATTTGTGAGAGCGTACTAATGACTATCGAACCATAATGTTATGCAGTGTGTGCACAGTGCAGCCCCTTGAAAGAGATTTTACTGACATAATGTAACGCTGCTGGTGAAACGTCAAGTATTCATGAATTAACCAGGGAGTTACTTGACTGCCATGTCATATGAAATGGACAAAATAGTCAATACAAATCGGTTGAGCTTCTTCATAACACATAAATGTGAGAGTCCCTGGATGCATCAAGCGGCCAAAAAGAAGCCAGCTGTACTTTGCTCTCCAAAGCTTTAAATCTTTCCATCAAATATATTAGTATCCTGGAAGGCCAAGCTAAGGCTGACTCACTAACTTCAACAGTGGAAGTTTTAAAAAGGCATGGGACTAAGTCATTGGTTCTCAACATGGGGACTTTGGGCCCCCAGGGGTCCTTGAGGGGGTTCCCGGCTAAATGATTGATACTTTAGGAACACAATTGACCCTTACAGGTCTGTAACTCAGAGTGTGCAAACGGAACCAAATGCAATTTAACTCTCTGAGTTAAATTAACACTGAGGATTCTACAGTGTTGATTGGGGTCCCAGAGATAAAATAGTATTAAATGGGGGTCTGTGCCTAATGCATAATTATGAAACTGGAGGGTCAATAAAAAGACAAAGGTTGAGACACACTGGACCAAGTGAAGAATGAAGATACTAAAAGGTGGCTATATGCCAGCACATAAGGATGGAGGCCCACTAGCCTCCCCAGTCAATGGCCTCCCAGTTACCATGGCTGTTAAGACTGAGTGAGCAGTACTGAGCTCCTCTCTAATTGAGGCTGCAGCAGCTCAAGTAACTGATGGTTTTACCCTCGCCAGGCATGGGGGCAGTGTCATTGTTGTCCAGCGTGTTCTGCTTGGCCTCTCGGATTAATTCACAAGCCAGGTCAAGGAAGAGTTTCTCCACGTTGTCGGACTCTTTGGCCGAGGTCTCCAGGTACAGCATGCTTTGAGAATCTGCAAAGTCCTCTGCCCTCTGCCTGTGAACCTCTCTCTTCTCAGCAAGATCGATTTTATTACCTGTGAGCAAGATGAAACGTGGTGAGGCTGTGTTTTGTTATTGTCAGCTAAATAAAGACACTTTTATTCTATTTCACTATCTCTACCTGTGTTCTCAATGCAATCAATGCTATCAATCCAACTCGTAATACAGTCTACCTACACTGAAGTATAATCCCAACCTAGCTAACTCCTTGCTACTGTAGGTGTGTGTGTGTGTGTGTGTGCGTGTGTGTTTTTTTCATAATAAGCAGAGTACCTCCGAGAACAACAGGTTGAGAACTACTTCTCTATACCATGTCAAGAAACATCTACTGGGATTTATTAAATCGATTAGATGCACCCCTACTCACCGACTAATATAGTCACCACTTGGTTGTTTGCGTACTGCTCAATCTCCTTCAGCCATTCCGGAAGGCATCTGAAGGAGTCTTCACAGGTGATGTCATAGGTAAGGATGAGGGCATTGGCACTACGGTAATAACTCTGAGTAATGGATCGAAACCGCTCCTGTCCAGCTGTGTCCCATATTTGCAGCTGTAAATCAAATTAAAAAGGAAATTTGCCATCCACACACTGTTTCCAAGAGAAGTTAAAAGAAAACTAATGCTAGTGCAATGTTGTTGTTGTCATGTTTCATCTCGCAAGTAGTTACATGAAAGTTTCGCTTAGTTTTCCGACATAGCAGAACACTTAAACTGTGAACTAATAACAACACAATCATATATAATTAGAAACTCTACCTACCTTGACTTTTAACCCTTTGATCTCAACAGTTTTTATCATGAAATCAACTCCAATGGTAGCCCCTTGTCCTGGCGGGAATAGACCCTTAAAATACAAAACACAAACAATTATCCATGTATACTTTTGAGAGGTCCTCGCAGTAATTGAATGACTCAGATCTCAGCTCCGGTCATGGGGGCCCAGCTAGTGTACAGATGGTTTTCATTCTCAGTGGTGTAAAGTAACTAAGTACATGTACTTAAAAGTACTGTACTTGAGTACAAGTGTGAGGTACTTTTACTTGTATGTACTTGTATGTCTAATACTTTTACTTCTACTCCACTACATCTCAGAGACAAATATTGTACTTTTTACTCACATTAGTTAATAGTTACTTTATAGTAGGAATTCACCGAATGGGAAATTATTGGCCGAAATAACTGATATGATTACTATTATGTATCTTTTTTATAAAAAAATTTACCAGTTTTTGTACCATTGCTGTCATCGCCATACTTTTGTTGCTACGTACGTCATCACAACAAAACGGTAGGTTAAAGTAACTCCGGTTCTTTGACTATTCGGTTTAGGCTCTAAATCTAATCAACCGAACCAAATACCGAATATGCATTTAGTTTTGATGGCCAAATATTCGGCGCATTCCTACTTTATAGATTTTGATTATATTACAAAACATTCATATAGGGCACTTCAGCCCTATACACATTTCAGACATTTGAAAATAGCCAATCCACAAACTCTTGTAGATCTTCCATTTTCAAAGACTTTTACCTGTAACAGAGTACTACATTGTACAAGTATTGATACTATTATTAAGTAATACATTTGAGTACTTCTTCCACCATTGGCACTGAAATACAGATGGTTTTCATTCTAGCCTTCTCATAAACCAATTTAAACCTGGCTGCAGTTAAAACCCTGGAATTTCAAAAAAAAAAAAGAAGAAAGAAAACAGGATGGGCAACATTTTCTTACACACTTAAGCCCAATATACTTTGTATAATAATTACAAATTGTGAAAATAGCGATGTGTGTGAACATGTAGATCTCCAAATATTATTGTTTTATATTTTGAAAAGATATATAATCGATTTCTAAAGATAAATTGTAGCATATTTCCACCCATTTGTAAAAGTGGAAATGTTGATTAATCTTAACACGTTTTAATTGGTTTCATGTGATTTACATGTCGATCTGCTATTTTCATTAAAGAGGTTTGGTGTAGAGGGAAAAAGAACAGACCAAGCACAGAACCAAAGGTCAAGTTTACTACTAAGTATTGAGGGTTCAAGTGGTTAAATGTCTGAATGTCTAAATTAACATGAATATTTATTATTTATAGAAAATATGTGTAAACAAACAAACAAAAAACATTTAATTTAGGCTACACAACACTAATGAAATGAAAAAGTAAACACAATGTAATTCAATATGTAGTGTGTGTGTGTGTGTGTGTGTGTGTGTGTGTGTGTGTGTGTGTGTGTGTGTGTGTGTGTGTGTGTGTGTGTGTGTGTGTGTCACTGTGTGTGTGTGTGTGTGTGTGTGTGTGGGGGGGGGGGGTGTGGGGGTCCCTGCTCTCTCAGCTAAGGGGTCCTTGGCCTGAAAAACGTCCTTGGCCTAAAAAACGTTCAAGACATTTCTTATACATACCTGAGTAAAGCGCCTGACGAGACAGGTCTTCCCAACGCCAGCATTTCCTATCAGTACGATCTTGAACAGGTAGTCATAATCTTCCATGCTCATGCTAAACTGTTGATGTAAAGAAAATAAAGGGAGAAGCAGAGGCTCAGTAAAAAAGATTGCTTTTGTTTTTTTATTACAAATTTTGTCACTTCTTATATTATTTGACAATTTGGCCAATGTTTGACCAGCTTTATAGCCTGGTTAACCACTCCCATTGAAATCACATTTTGTAATTTTAATTTAAATCCAATTCAATTCAAAAGAGCTTTATTGGCATGAGAAAACATACGTTTACATTGCCAAAGCAAGTGTCAAAATATAATAAAAACTGTTGAAAATGGGGAAAGTATACAGTAGGAGGACGTACAGCATTTTGTAAACAGAGCTATGTCACATTGTGTCGTTATGTATATGTTATATAGGGTATAAAGCTTTTTTTTAAACAAATATCAGCATTTTCTTTGCCGTCACTTTGGGACAAATAGCATTTTTTCCTCAAGACAACTTAAATTAGTACAGCAGATAATAGGAACGATCTTTCACTTGGTGATACAAGCGTGAAATTTGGCATGAATATGCCTCTGGGTCACCTCTTTAACTTTTTTAACCGAGCCAACGAAAAATCCAATATGGCGGTCATTTTTCAAGATGGCCGCCAAATAAAAAAGGCCTTTTGTGGCGGTTCTGGACAACCATGGGTGCGGCCGACTCGAGACGGGGCACTGCACTCCCTGTGGGTTGTTCGCTTGGTGATACAAGCGTGACATTTGTCATGAACGTTCCTTTGGGTCAACTCTTTAACTTTTTTAACCGAGCCATCCAAGAATCCAATATGGCGGTGCTATTTCAAGATGGCCACCACATCTAATTGTTAGCCTATGTCTACATTTCTTACAAATTTTAGGAAATTTTTCACCATTATAGATAGATAGATAGTTTTTTTTTTTTTTTTAATTATTATTCTTTATATATATATATATATTTTTTTTTTTTTTTTTTAGTTTTCATACTGAAAATGGTAGCATGCTAATGCTAAGTTAATGCTAACATGGTAGCATGCTAATGCTAACATAATAATGCTAACATGGTAATATGCTAGCATGCTAACATAGCATGCTAACATGATAATGCTAACATGCTAATTAGCATTAGAAAATGGTAGCATTAGCATGCTACCATGTTCAGTATGAAAACTAAAAATAATGACAAAAAAATAAGAAAAAAATATAAAGAATAAAATAAATATATAAACAAAATAAAATAAATCTATCTATCTATCTATAATGGTGAAATCTTTCCTAAAATTTGTAAGAAATGTAGACATAGGCTAACATTTAGATGTGGCGGCCATCTTGAAATAGCACCGCCATATTGGATTCTTGGATGGCTCGGTTAAAAATGTTAAAGAGGTGACCCAGAGGCATGTTCATGCCAAATGTCACGCTTGTATCACCAAGCGAACAACCGTTCCAATGATCTGCTATATTGCACGAATTTTGTGTGCGTGTGTACATCTGTAATCCACGTAACCCGAGAACCGTTCGCCCCACCGACTTCAAATTCGACACACACGTTCCACACACCCACAGGGAGTGCAGTGCCCGGTCTCGAGTCGGCCGCACCTATAGTTGTCCAGAACCGCCACAAAAGGCCTTTTTTATTGGATTATTCGCTGGCTCGGTTAAAAAAGTTAAAGAGGTGACCCAGAGGCATGTTCATGCCAAATTTCACGCTTGTATCACCAAGTGAAAGGTTCTCTCACAATATGGCTGTTACAAAAATAGCATAGGCCTACCAGTTTTATAGTAGGCTATAGTTTGTTGATGACTTTTGATGCAGTTATGGTGTTTTCATTTTCTTTCTTTTTTGTATTAAAAAGGTAATTCAATTCACTCAGTAGTCACTCTACTGCCATCTGGGGCAGGATTTCTCAAAGTGGGTCGGCACCCTAGAGTGCCTTGACGCAAGTCCAGGGTTGCCTCAGAATATTTGGAATTTATCAATGTCACTTCAGTTTAACCGTTTTAGACCCTCTAGTAAAACAGACCTGAGTTAAACTGTAGATAGTCTATTTTTGGTGAATGTTCCCCCCTGAATATGATAGAATGCTGGGGTTTAATGCCAAATATAAAAGTTATTTTCAGTCTGTCCTATAATGGAAACTAATATTCTCTCCAGTTTTCCTGGTGACAGACTATCCTTTTAACATAACAAAAAGGTGCTATAAAGTAACAATGTAATTCAGGGGAGCAATGGATGAAAAAAGTTATTTAGACAAAAACCACTGATCTAGGGACCAATATGCTCTATAAAAAACAAATTTTAATCATCTTTCACTGGTAATTTGTCCAGAAAAGCCATTTCACATAAATGTGTTTTTGACAACATTAAAACACAATTTTTGTGTCAGCCCCCAACATGTATTTTACCGTTAATAAATGTTGTATCTGACTGAGTTTCATCAGGCACTTGCTATTTGCTAATACCCTGCAGCATTAATTTTTCAGCATTCCTCTTTTACTACAAAAATGAATGTTACACAGTAAAGACATGATAGTATGACAGTATGTATTGTAACTGTATTCCGAGTATAAATAAAGGTGAGAAATGTCAGTATGACGTATGTCCTCCTGAATTGCCGCAAGCCGCCGGGCAATGCCTTGAGATAATGCAGATTAGCCAACATGCTGTCATTAATAGCCTTCACTTCACAAATAGGAAACAAAAGACAGCAAGGGTGAAAAGTGGGTGAAAAGTGGCACCAATCCTTAACTCTTGGATGCAGGGAAACTGTGTGGGTTTTAGACAGTCAAGCGTTTGATTGTGCCTGAATGATTTATGTTTGAATTAGTCTAATCAAGTGAACATGGAGGCCCAATCTACAGGGGCTCGAAATAGCAAACAAAAACTATGGCTTTCAACTGGTTTCACGGGTCTCAAATTTTGTATTGACCATGAAGTCTGGGTCCATTATTAAATAAACATAATATGATTAAAGGTTCTTTGAACATCTCTCATGGCCCACTGGTTGAGAAACACAGATCGGGACATAACCAAAATCTGCTCTTAGATTATAGATACATATTTATCAGAGCCATATGCCTGAATACTTCAAATAGATGACCCATAAAGACAGTGGAGTGCTCATTAAGTCTGCACATTCATCGCAGGGGTAAAATGTGCAGGTTTAATGAGTAAGGGTTGACCCCTGCGATAAATGTGCAGGTTTAATGAGTAAGAGTTGACCCCTGCGATAAATGTGCAGGTTTAATGAGTAAGAGTTGACCCCTACAATAAATGTGTGGGTTTAATGAGTAAGAGTTGACCCCTACAATAAATGTGTGGGTTTAATGAGTAAGAGTTGACCCCTACAATAAATGTGTAGGTTTAATGAGTAAGTGTTGACCCCTGCAATAAATGTGCACACTTACCCACTTTAACCCTAGCGTCCATTTTCTGGGCATGTCATAAAAGGCGAACTTTCAGCATAAATAGCAGATATACAAGCTCACAGCGGCTCACGTTGCGACGCGTTGTGAGCTCCTAGATCGGCTATTTTCACTAAAGAGATTGGTGTTGTGACCAGTGGTGTCATGGTGTTTTTTTTTACAGGTACCACAGCATTTTAATGATGTCACGTGCGCACGCGTGTGCATGTGCGTGCATGTGCGCATCACGGCATGCACACAGAACAGCTGATATAGCTTATAAGCCTATATTGTTAAATAGTGTATGAGAGTTTTAGACACAAACACAAAAGTAGACTTAAAATAATCAGACAAACATCTTTACTGCACACTATAGCGAAACTAAAAAGTTTGCTTTGGACGAAGAGGAGGCATTCTTCTGCGTATATCTTTTCTACGTCCGAGCATAGACATAGTAACACCCCGCCTGCCTCTAATTGGCCTACCGACACTGCCGGCCTTACCAGAGTTTCCTCCGAGGTGGAAAATACATGCTGGATAGTCCAGATATATAGATGCCGTGAGGTTACTCCTTGGTGGGAAATAAATAAATAATACGATATAAGTACGATATAGAATGACAGCTTGGCATGCACAACAGTAACTTTTATTTTTGTAGAAGAGGCAAACAAATATTGTGTGTGAACCAGGGGGGCAGTCAGCCAGATATTTCGTGAAGCCTCATTTGAAATCGGTAGTTCATATAATGGCCTGTTGTGGCGCTGGACTGGACCCAAAAAGCCCCATAGCTCCATAGAGGCCCATGTATTTTGGCCCAACTTCACCTAGACTGTATTACCTTAATAAACATGGTCATGAATACTTTCTTCTTCCAGTCACTAGTTTAAAGTCTCATTTCTAATGTCATAATATTCTTTTTGGAAAATGATGGTCCCATTAATTAAAAAAATGACCATAAAGTCGCGTATGTTCTGAGGGGCGTGGCTACCGTTACAGTCTATGATCGGGATTCCCCTCCCACTCAAGAGTCTTCTCCTCCCACTCGAGTCAAAATAAAAACCAACGGAGAAGAAGGGGGGAAGTCCCGCCTCGTTGTCTGGGCAGCCAATGACCAGCTGGTACAAAACGGAGCCAGCCAATGGCCAGCTGGTACCAAAAGATGGCGACTTAGGAATCAGGAATTAGCATATCATTACAGGCTTCATTTTACGTTCATGTTAGACCCGGGGAACGCTTTGTCCATATTTTTTACAGTCTATGGTGTGAACTTGTGTAAACTTGCAACATTATTGTACTGTAAAAAGGTCTCTTTTCCCTTGATCTTTATCTTTTTTAGTATAACAGTAGCCTGGGCACCATTTCATTTCGGTATATGATCCGGGCTGGAGACGGATGATATGCTTACGTCATGTTGTAGGCAATGGTTTGCCTACAACAAACAGGAAGAACAGGCGGCGACAACTTCCGAGAGCTTTTATTGAGAGGGAAAAGGAAGTTGCCGCCGCCTGTTCATCCTGTCTGGCGACTACAAAACAATACTACAACATGACGTAACCACATCATCCGGCCCCAGCACGGATCATACGGACTTTTGAAACAGAGACCAGGCTTTCCTCCGAGGCGGTGGAAAGCCTGGTGATGCGAGGTTAGTATATCAGTATTAGTTTACTATAATTAGATTAATACCTTGATCTTTATCTTTTTTAGTATAATAGTATTAGTTTACTATAATTAGATTGATACACGATAATCAACACTAACTAACACTTTAATTTAGAACACAGCCAAATCATAAATCATAGTACATAGTACATACGTGTTCAATCAATTATTCAATCAAAGCAAACGGCACAAACAACATTAGTTTGCCTCTTCTACAAAAGTTAAAGTTACAAGTTACTGTCACGTGTTGCCATTCTCTTGTACTTATTATTTCCCACCACGGAGTACCCTTGCATCTCGGAGGACAGGCAAGACGGGCAGTGGCCAATCAGAGACAGGCAGGGCGTTACCATGTCTATGCTCGGACGTAGAATAGATATACGCCATTCTTCTTGTGTGCAGAACACCTCACAGCAGCAGTAGCCTACTGGAGCAATAGCCTACTGCTGTAAGTGTGCATGCTTACCGTATAGGCTACGCGCGCCTCAGGTAAACAGTTAAACGATCTACGAGCATGACACCACTGGTTGTGACACATTGTGAGCTTGTAGATCAGCTATTTCATCTAGGATATTTGGTGTAGGGGAAAAGTAAGAAGTATAGAGACCCCTGAGGAATCCAGTCAACAAATTGGTTTAAGTGATTTCAAGTATTTTTTAGCTTGGCATTTTCTGTATCTCTGAGTCTCTGTCTCACACACATAATTATTTTCAAAACTGCGTCACACATACAGCATTTCTTGGCTTATTGATACATGCATCGGCAAGGAGTGCCGACAATTTGCTCTATCTTTTATTCTTAGCACAGCCCTAATTTGAGGGCCCAGGTACAAAATATGTTCCTTGCATAATGTTCTCAGGTTTTTAAGAAGTGATAATATAAGCTTCATACAATATTGTACTGAGTTGATATCAATATTTATTCTAAGGCAGCGTTACTCGATAGAATTTTATATATTTGAAACTGTATTTTTCACAAATACCCAGCCCTATAAGCTACACATCTCTAGACTTACATGATACATATCAATGCTACTTATTCACGTTAAAATATGGGTATAGCCTCTGTGAATGGTATATACGTAACTGTGACACTCAAGCTCTATATTTCATACAACTGTGTCACACACCAAAATACCTGCTCTTCAGGCTCACAACACATTACATCCCGGCGTGCCGTATTGTGATCGTTGTGATCTGCTATGTCCTATATTTGTTTAAATCTTCGCCTATGAAATTTCCAAAATAGGGACACAATGTATACAAAACATGCATTCCTTACACATGTAATAAATATAGTATATTCTGTCGTTAACCCGGTCGATGCCAAATTTTGCACACACACACTCCCTAGATGCCAACGATGAACCTCTGCCCCAAATTATCCAGAACAGCCTGTTAGAGTGCTACTAGGAGGCCGACTCCAGATTCTGTCCAAAAATCCCGCAAATTGTTACACACTATCTCTATAGTCATGTGTTCAAGACTGATCTGTCCGATATTTCATATTACATCCTAATGGGCTAACATTGGCTTTCAAAGTTTGCAGGATTGGCCTGTTTTGAACAAAAAGCCTCAAATTAAGAACGCAGGATGCAATTTACGTTAAATCTTTCACAGACTTTCCTATAGTAGGCTCAGGAATATATCCCAACCTTTTCACATTGGCCTGTTATAGCGCCACCAACAGGTGGGTTTTGCCTTTGTCAGCCTTCTGATTGGTCCCTGACTGACTAACCAGCAGGCTCTTTCTGCCTTGTTCCGCCCTGGTTCCGCCTTGTTTATGTTGAATTTGCTAAAACATCTTTATTGGAAAAAAACAAACATGATATGCCCAGTCACCGTGCTGCAACTGTGATGTTCCTTTTTACTGACACCAAGTTTAAAATAATAATTGAGTGCACAGAATATCAATATGAAGCAACTGAAAAACATGTTATTTCAATGGTAGTGGATGGAGAGAGAGGATTTTTGTCCAACTACGAAACGGCAACCAATGGATGCGAAGAGGGGCACAACCACGGGAAGCGGGACTTGACAAAGGGTGAAGAAGAAATGGCACCCTTTTCACATTGGCCTATTAGCGCCACCAGGAGGCCAAAACCTGACCTGCCCTGGACCCTGGTGGAGACCTGTGCCGAGGGGCACTTTATCTAGTTTCACAGAATACTTTGATAGGCCTATACATAGGCTACTGTATGGTTTTATAGTAGGCTATAATAATATAGTATAATGTCCACTAATAGGTCTACCATCCTAAATAGATAAGACTGGAAAATGCAGTCCATACATTCAACATTCCTGCTGACCTACAAGTTAAAATAAAACCTCTGCCATTTTAGAAACTGTGGTCACAAGGTGCAGAACAATGGTTTAAAAGTTTTCTTAAACAGGCCACTATGCTAAGACAGGGTGAAATACTTTCTTGGTACCATGGTGATGTTCAGTATTTGGAGAGGTCACATCTAGGCCTCGGACTTCTAATGGTTCCAATAAATCAAACGTTCTTTTCTCTAATAAAGCTATAGCTGGTCCTTTAATAAACTGTTATCTCCCCTGCAACTGATGACTATTCATACGTGTGATGCATTGTCCTCATTGGCCAAAACAGAGTAGGCCAACGAGAATGACAGTCAGAGAGTAGGGCGGCTAATGCATTTTGGAAAAATAAGATGAATTCAATCCATTTCCCCTGAATTAAACCCCCCCAAAGCAAAGTAGGCTCTTTTTCTGCAAGTGACATTCATGCATTCCACGGTCCACGGACAACACAGGGGTGGTTTCGACTGTTGTGAAGAAAATAATACATGATACACACTCGATCTCTGCAAAAGCATAACTCAGCGATCAGAATTATTGATCACCGCGGGGGCCCATTTCATTTGAAGCTTGTTGCAGCGTTATAAACTGATAATAGCCTATACATTTTCATCTACTTAATCGCACAATGGGGATATCGCTGCGGATCAGCTACGAGCTTGCAGATCTGTTCTTGTCGGCAAGCGACAACAACAGACAACGGTACTTACTTAAATTCGGCTGTAGCCAGTGTTGCATTTCCAACCTGGAGGAGGAGGGAATAGAAACGAAGCTAGCAACATCTAGCAATAAAAGCTACCACCACAGCCGTGTGCCATTTTGGCCACAAGATGCATGCAGAAAATAATATGAAGCGATCCCACTTTAATAATGATGACATTCACTTACCAAGACATGGGGATGATGTGATCCCCCCGACGACACACACTTCTACTTGGGATGCATAGATTATCAAAGTGCTTGTTTAATCTTGTGCACGGCAGCTGCTGCTGGCCAGGACATTATATCCTCTAGTCTCTATTATATTTATCTATAATTCAGAAATTTCTATATCCTCTATGTCTATATAGACCTATCCTCAGCAGCAGCTCTGAGAGGACTGCGCTTCAATGATGTCATGCATTACCACCAGTGTTGCCAGATTTGGGGAAATGAGCAAACTAAGGTCTATGGCAGCGTAATTTGAAAATAGCCGATGGCAATCTACAAGTTTACTACAAGCTTTCAATAATAATAATAATAATAATAATAATAATAATAATAATAATAATTGTAATAATAATAATAATAATAATAATAATAACTAGAACTGCACTCTGTCGAGTCGTGCCTACTTGCTTGTTGCACCCAAGTAGGCCGCGCAAGCAGAGCGTGCAAGTACTATTGTGCCAGGAGGACTTCAACAATTTTCTGGGAGCATGACAATTTCTCGACACGAAAGTGGCATATGTACCAATGCCAGGGTATAACTGCCTCCCAATGGTGACGTAATAAAGATATATGTTTCAGTGTCGGTATATGTAATTTGTAAGTTGATTAGTGGGATACTGTAGTTACTTGGGTTGTTTGATGCGTATGTCCCGTAGCAGCATATGACGTGATGAAGATATGTACCAATGCCAGGGTATAACTGGTATAACTGGCTCTCAATGGTGACATAATAAAGCTATGTTTCAGTGTCGGGTGGATTAAAGGAAATGCCTCTATGTAGTATATATGTATATGTAATTTGTAAGTTGATTAGTGGTACACTGTGGTTACTTGGGTCGTTTGATGCGTATGTCCCGTGGCAGCATATGACGTAATGATTAATTTGTGCTTGATATGGCAGTGGTGTCAGATTACATACATGTATACATAGGGGCATTACCTTTAATCATTACGTCACCATCGAAAGCCAATTATACCCTGGCATTGGTACATATCTTCATCACGTCATATGCTGCTATGGGACATACGCATCGTAGCACCTGATGAAAAACATTACTTGCATGCTCTGCTTGCGCAAGTAATAAGCGATAAGGCAGGACCAAGCAGGAAGGCAATAAGCAATAAGAATAATTTGCACAACACAATATAATAGGCCATAGAAACATGGAAGACTAAACTTGAGAAAAAGAAGACCATGGAATTGTGACAGGGTCGTTAATTGTCTTTAGTGGGGGGCAGGTTTCTTGAAGACTGATCATACACTGAGTTGAAAACAAGTCCTCTCACCTATGATCGGACGTTTGTATTTTATTAATTGTTTATATTAATTTCTATTCTATTTATTGTTTTTATTCTTTATAATGGATAGGAAGAAAATGACGACATAGAGAGTGGAACTAGCGGGGCCAGTGAATGTTTAGTCCGGGCGTTATTCCAGGTTGCACTCCGTGCCAGCGTTGCCATGTCCGCGTTTTATACGAGACTTTGGGCTTGTTTTCCTCCAAAATTGCTTGTAAATATAATATAGTTGTTTGTAAGAGACCCGAAACCCGATGACCTTATAGCGTCAACTCAGGATACATCACTGAGGATTATTGTGTGAAGAGGTCGTATAATAATGATTATGAGCATGGATCCTGAGCACTCTGTCTAATAACATTAAGCATTACTATCCGTTATATCTATCATAACCTGATGTGCTGGTGTCATAAGTCTGCTCATCTCCTAGGATTATGATACGTCCCAGGTGCGATGTATTTTTGTTAAAGTGTATAGTTTCTCATTTGGGCTTGTTTCCTAACCGGTGGTTCTCAAACATTTCCATGTCAAGGACGGAACCCCACCTGGAAACTGTTTTGTGTTAGGCTACAGTGTTTGTTTAAAAAAACGGCTTGAAAGATTGTTTGTAGATCTGCTTGTTAATTTCATGTCGCAAGATCTGGCAACACTGGTCCGGGCTTTATTCCAGGTTGCACTCCGTGCCCTTGGTGACTTCCTTTCCTTCGTAAATAGAGGTGAGGAGAAGTACGAGGGCTAAATAAAATACAGCTCGGACCACCATGGGGCTGATACCAGACGAGGGGAAGGGCCTCCCTCCCCCGGGCATCTTCAACAGGACGTCCGTGTGGCTTGGAGTGGTCGGCTGGGCCTCGGCGATGCTCCATAATTCCATCAACCAGAGACCACCGCTGAAGTCAGGTTAGCGCGTTAGCATGCTGTTTAGCATCGCCGTCTGAGTCTACATCTTAGAGTATGCCAGTATATGGGTCTTCTACATGGATATGATTACCCATCCACCTGCAAGCACTACTGCTGCATTAACAAGGAGGCCAACAGCATATTCTCTGACGTGCATAGCATGCACAGCGTGTGTGTGTGTGTGTGTGTGTGTGTGTGTGTGTGTGTGTTGATGAATTGAACAAGGTGGACCCTCTTGTAAACAAGTGTAATGCTTAATTGGGTTGCACACTCACAGTTAACAGTCTTTGTATTGAGTTTGTGCTGGAAATGTACTGTAATTCTGCAAACTGTTAATAAGTATTTCAATTGCGTGTGTGTGTGTGTGTGTGTGTGTGTCTCTGTCTGTCTGTGTGTGTGTGTGTGTGTGTGTGTGTGTGTCTCTGTCTGTCTGTGTGTGTGTGTGTGTGTGTGTGTGTGTGTGTGTGTGTGTGTGTGTGTGTGTGTGTGTGTGTGTGTGTGATTGATTGATTGAAATATTTATTAACAGTTTGTAGAATTTACAGTACATTTTAAGCACAAACTCAATACAAAGACTGTCAACTGTGTCAACTGTGTGTGGCAACATGACTTAATGATGCCCTGGCCTGCCTGTATAGTTTGAATGTTGACGTTGTTGTACTGTAATCAGTGTAATGTGACAGAAGCTTTAAATATACTTCATTGCATATCATCTGACAATCTGCCTCTGTTTTTGCAGGTGCACATCGACAATTCCTGCTAGTAACGATTGGATGGTTCATTGGCTACCATATTACAAAATATGAAAATTACACCTATGCCAGACTTGACCGGGACATGATCGAATATATGAAACTTCACGCTGAGGAATTTGCAGTGAAAGGTGCCTTTTTACTGGAGATATCTTCTTCTTTTATCTGCTTTGATGATTGAGGAATGAACATAAGGACTACTATACTAGCCTGGAGTGGCCAGACTAATATCACGTCATCCATGTTCCTATTTCTTGACAGCAGCATTGAATATAATTGATTGATCCCATATTGTGTGGCATGATTGCCATTATAAGTGTAACGTTTAAAAAAAGGGCAGATCTAGAAGATCAGCTATTTTCAGTATCTGTGCACAACACAAAGTATAAAATAGGGCTTCAGTGAGGGCTTCAGTGATTAATCAATTAATCGATACATAAAAAATATGCACTTCTCAATTATTTGATTAATCAAAAAAGTAATTGATGGAATTGTTCTGACCCTGTCATTATATCCGAACTGTGACAATAGGTGCATTTTCTGAAACATTTTCTGAAAAAACGATCTACATGCTCATCTAGATCTACAATTTTCACCAATGAGATTTAGTGTATAGTGAAATACAATGGTATCAGGACGGGTACGGTCGCCCATAATCCAGCTCGCCCTCGATTGTTTTTTCTTTGACCTCATGCCGACCGCGGTTCTTGTATTATTATTATTATTATTATGTGTTAGAAATAAGTTTAGGGTTAGGCATAGTTTTACTGGGGTTAAGTTTAGGTAGGTTTAGGTGTAGTTTTACTGAGGTTAAGGTTTGGTTTAACTGTTTAAGCATTGGGTTACTTTAGGAATACCAGGCCGCGCAGTTCACAAGTTCAAAAGCAATAACATTCCCAAATGACACTCTGTTAACGTTTTATAACGTGCATAATGTTTGTACTAGCTTTGCTTTTATTTCAACCAGTAGTTAAGCTTTTCATTAATTACATAGTTTTGATAATTGTATTGTATCGGTTGGACGGTAGAACATTACACAGGCGTATCCCTTTTACTGAAAAAGATGACTGACCAAAAGTCATTACCGGGCTGCATGGTGCACGCTTCTCTGCAAGTCCATACATGATGCTGCACATTGTCCAAGCTCAAATAGTTAAAAGCGCAAAGCACTTGTTTGCAGTGGCCACTGGCCAGCCCAGGATGTGCGAGCCCTTCTACCTTCAGCCGGCTGAAGCACGCTGGACTTCTCTTTGTACCTTTTGTATCAATATTAGCCAGTCAGTCTGCTGTAATAAATTTAGATAAAAGTTACAGCAATTTTCTGGCAAGAACATCGTGTCATGGAGCAATCAGAAATTGCTCCAGAAATTGTGTAATCAAATTGTTATCATCTTTTCAATCTCCAGAGAAGAAGACGTTTGCAGAGATTGTGGAGCCTTTCCATCCCATACGCTAACCATTAGCGGCTGCCGTAACAGAGGACCATCTGTCTGCTGTGTCACGTTTGTGAAGGCTTTGTCACGTATTGTGTAAAACAGTCATGTACATAATAAATTAAATACTTTTACCCAAAGTCTTATTGTCACTGATAAGTCTCACAATGTTAAAATTTAAACAGTTTATTAGTGATCCCAAAGATTTGCTAGGTCAGTGAAATACAGGGTTCCTGTGAAAGTATGGAATTTGATTTGAGTAATACCCATGTCTGGATAAGAATGGAAAAGAGTTTTTCATGGCATTTGGCACAGCGTAGCCAAAATGTTCACCGCTGCATGAGAGAGCGAGGGCCAGAGAGCTGATGTGTCACTGCACATTCCTACACAGAGCTGCTTCTACACCTGTACGTCACAGCCTGAAGACAATTTGGCAATATGTTTTAATTGCATAAATTATGCAAATTATGCATAAATTATGCAATAATATAATTATGCAATTATACAGTACATTGCATCATAAAGAAGCAAAATATTCAGCTTGTCTGAACGTTCTTCTGCTCAAGTAGATAGACAAGCTCAAAACGCAACGCGTTTAAGAGACATAACAAAACACAGACTGAACATAAGCCAAGAAAAAAAACGAAAAAGTAGATAAATATATAACTATATAAATTGCAAAGGTAATCGGTTCAAGGTTTTTTGTGATCCTTAGGGTCATCCAAATAAAAATAGAGTATTATATAAATTGTGGACCATGGTAAATTGGTTGAAAGTTGGAGTGCCATTAAAAACCTATAAGGCAAAAAAATCGAATTTGAATTATGCTTTAAGAAGCATGTAACTAGGGGTTTCATGATTCTGAATCCATTCCAAGCATTAATTTAGCACAAAACACTTATTGGGCTAAAAAACTGCCTAATTTAGCCCATTTGTTTTCCAGTGTAGGAGAATACATTTGTGGGTGAGGCGAAAGATACGTCTGATCCTTCTTGGAGAAACTAGCAGACCTGTGTGGGGCACCCCAAAGAAGGCTACCAAGGGACAGGGTTCTAAGTTGATATTTAGGGCTTTGCCTACAGCGTGTCGAAAAAGCAACTTGAAATGAACTCGGCTAACTTGGGACAAGAACAGACATGGATATGGTTGCCGGGTGCCTGTCCCTGGAAAAAGGCTGCTAATAGTCTAGCTTTTGTAACATATAAAAAAACCCTGTGTAATACATTGAACTACTAAAATGAGCACATGAGCACAAGTATTATTGACCCTTACAAAGATCCCACTGTTCTTCTGCCAAGTCAAGCCCATTTACCTCTAACCCCTGCAAGATGATATCAGGTCATATAGGAACGAGATCAGATAAAGAAAGTTAGTAGCTTAAAATAGCCCAAATCACACGTGTTTTATATGTGTGTACAGTTTCTGGATATATCAAGCAGAGGTGATTTGTTTCTAATAGAGTTGTGCAAATCCTGTCTGTCTGTATATTATGTATCAGATATTTGGTGAAACTGCATCTTGTGGTTTAGGAACCATTATGGCTATAACTATAAGACAAGTACCGGTATAACAAAAATCTATCAAATTCAAATGTAAACTGAATGCTAAAGGTGCTTTTGTTTTGAGATGAGATGAGATTTTGTTTAGGGTGAAAACAAACTTTTTTGTTGTTAATCATGTTGTAGAGTTCAGTAACATAGGTCTCTCCAGCTCTAAATCCATACATTTTTAGGTGGGTCACCAATTTTTAACACGTCCATTACTTATCAGCTTCAATTTGTGTAGTGGTCCAGTTTTGTGTGCTTATTTATTTGTTTCATCACTTCCCATTTCACATTTATCTTGTATCCTGCAGTTCTCTCACCTGATTTGATGAAATTGGTATCCTGACCCTGATTTATGTTTACTAAAGAGACAGCCAGACTATTAGTGAACAAACATTCTGTAGCAATGATTAATATCAGAATATTTAACAGTTTAACACTTACTAAAATAAAGCAGCTTCGGGTCTCCCAAAAACCTAGTAGGCCTACCACGTCTCCCCCCAAAACAGGCACAGTTCTCTCAAGTGTCAAATCAAGCCTACATGAACCCATTCTGTTATTATAAGGGTTGAATTATTTACAGTAAATTGACATGACAAAAACACAACATTGTACTTAGTCTGTTAGCAGTGAACTTCATCATAGTAATGTACTAAAATTGCATAGTACATAATAATGTTAATAATTATTGCAATTAACAACTGGAAATGTAGTCACTGCACTTTTATTCAACAAAGAGAGACATCACGTATTATACATTTCGTAAAACATCAAACATGGGGTTTCCTTTAATGTCCACGCACACAGCACATCATGTGAAAAGCAATGTCCTTGAGCTCATCCAATAATGTCCATGTATTTATTGGTGAGGCTGTGAGTCTTCTTGGTGAGGCTGTTCATCACAGAGAACAGTCCTCTCAGGTGGAACTGGAACAGGGCTTCAGGGTCTGTCTCCATCAGCAGTGGCTCCAGGCTCTTGTTCAGATCGCTCGTGATCTTGCTGCGGTGGTCCTCCTGGGCCATGAGGCTGCACTCCATTGTGGTCCTGATGGACTTCAGCATCAGGTAGCTGTCGTACAGGTCCTTGGAGGACTCGTCTGCTGCCTCGTCAGGGGCCACGTCACGCAAGAGGCTCGGGAGGAGGACGGTGTGCTCCATGTCGTGAACGGCGTCATTGTATCTGCTCAGTGACAGGATCAGGCTGAGGCTGCTTCTGCTGAAGTTGGCGTCGGCGGACTGCATGGTTTCTGGTTGGACTTGGGCTTGGCTGGCTGCTGTGATGATGGTGTGGTGGCGTGGTGGCCGCTGGAATGCCGTGTGCAGTGCAAAGCCTCAGGGAGAGGAACCGGTGAATTTATACGATGAGCCAGGGATAGCCTGATGATCATTTCTCTTGCATAACTGCTGTGGGCTGATCCATTTGGGAACATGCTGGGTGCTATGTAGAGTCAAGTTCTTACATGCTGGGTGCTATGTAGAGTCAAGTTCTTATCTTTATTTGATTTTCACAACCTGCAGTAATTTCACCCTCAGTGGGTGACAGACTATGTCTGAAAGTCCACCAAACCATGTGCAGTTGGATTATTAACCTTATGTACAAAACATTTACAGTATATGCCTAAATGAATGGGGTGATTTCAGGTGCAGGTGCATGCAAGCATACTGCACTGTCATTTAAAACGTGAGATCAAAACAATGTGATTATAAGTAGTGAGAGAGAGCCCAAACCAAGGCCAACTTTGTTTGAAATGGCAGCCTATCTCACAGACTTTTGCTCTTATCTCTTATCTTGTCTGTGTAGTGTGTACAGATAATCATGCAGGTCACCTTAATACCGAAGCATTTAATTGTGTGTGTGCAAGCGTGCACGTATTTGTCCAGGATTTGCTGACTGTCATTGTTTACGGTACTAATATTTGTGCCCTTACATTGTATCTCTTATGTGGACATAAATACATTGGTAAAGTGTGAGTGTGTGGATGAGAGAGAGAGAGAGAGAGGGGTTTATAGGGTAATGTAAAGAGAGAGCACCTTGTGGCAAACCTTCTAATGCTTTAAACTTCTGCATAGAACGTGTCAATCTCTAGTCTAAACTGGCACCAAATGGGCTTTACAATTATGCAGATTATTTCCACTGTAGGCCTATGTCACTGTTTGCCTCTAGAAAATGTAGGGACCATGTACCCAATGCACAGAGGGCTTCTGCTTTAAACAAGTTCATGCTATTTCTATCAATTTTTAGTGTCTTAAAATGTATTTTATTATTTTGTTTTATTTGTTTCATTTGGTTTTAAGATGCTGTTGTTGGAATAATTGCTTTTCACTATTATGACGCCCATGCATTTCAGTGTATCTGCCATGTGGGCATCAATAAAACTAGGCTAAACTAGAAATCCTCCACCAGGAGGATAGGAGTGTGTGTGTGATGTTTGGCAAAATGTTTAGGAGTAACATAAACATGTTTTATTTTTTGGGGGGGGGTTTAGGAAATGCAGAGATCCTCAGCATCTCTGAGGATAGAATTCTGGATGAGCAGGACATATAGCATTTTATACAAAACGGAAATTGCACACCGTGTTTGTGATTTGTGGCATTTTGTTCGAAATGTGAGCTTTGGAAGTCAATCTTAGCCAATCAGGATGGAAGATGAGAAATGGTGCAGATCCGTGTTGATCACATGACTATGGAGATAGTGTATACCGAATTGTGTGATCTATGGATAAAATGTGTACTTGTGTAGCCTACGAGTAATCTACAGAAATGTGTTTTGCCTAAATCGGCCTCATGGTGGCGCTATAACAGGTCGTTGAGGAATACTTGGGGCAGATGTAACCCCTTAGTTATTATCAGGGTATAGGACTAGTTACTAGGTTCGGAAGAGCAGTAAGCAAGGAGAATACTTTAGACCACAGACAAAGGATAAGGTTTAGTAATAGCCTGATGGCTTGTATTGTCACAAAATAAAAATAGAATGGCAGATACACAACAATGATAATTCTCATACAAAACAATAAACAAAACAAAACAACTGTACTTAAGACAGTTGTGAGAGACCAGATAAGTACCTCCTATATTAATCCTATGATCCCACAGGAAAAGCAGGTAAATACTTTTTATGCTATTTTAGTCTCTATTTTAGTCCTATTATTCACTATCTATTTTAGTTTCCTTTTCAGGTTTTAGATCTATTTAAGGTAAGTAACTAAGTCAAGTTGTTTTATTAGGTATTATTCCTCTTTTAGGTTCACGGTAAGTATTAGTTTTTAACCAATGAAATGTATTTTTATGAAATCAAAATACTTTTGTTATTTATCAAATTACCTTCTTGTTTCACCTTTAAAGTATTCAAAGTAAAAGCATAATCAATTTCACTTAGTCACTGGAACACATACAACATCAAATAATCACATTCACATTCCAATTCACATAAAAGTAATAATAACCATAAATCTCCTTTAAGGTAATATAGTCCAATGCACTTCCCACTGAGGGGCAGTGATAATGAGTAGAAATGTGTTAAGAGTTCTGAAGAGTTCACTGAGAGTCCGTCTGAGTGTAAATATGTTCAGTGTATTGTGACTGTAAAGTTCACTGTATGTCCATCCAGGTATGGTAGGTGTGTGCAATGTGTATGCAGTGGAAGTGCACTACAAATGGCTAGCACACTGAGGGTTTCACTGTGTGCTGCAGTGGTAATGGTGTTGAGTTCTACCACACCACACTACCAAAGGCTCAATCTCTTATCTGTTTAAGGGGACAGCTGTGTTGAGGATCTTGATCCGGGGAATCTTGGGTAGCTCGCCAGAGTGATATGCCAATATCACTCGAATCAATCCAATCCAATCAAAGCAAAAGACCTGACCTGTTTATAAAACAGGTCATATAATCACATTAGGATCACAGTTTAGAAAACAAAAATAAAACATTTTCTTCATCTTAGTTCAACTACTAACAGTACATTTACAACTAGAAAAAGTGCCCTTCTGGGCTGGGCACAGGTCTCCACCAGGATGAGCAGATGTGAAAATGTCCAGGCAAAGGTTTTTCCTTGGCCTCTAGGGAGTTGGCAAAAGTTATCCACAGATCCGTGCAGTTAGAGGTAAAAACACTTTTCGGCCAGTTATGAGGCTGAGTTGAAATTGTTCATGTGGCATTTCGTCCTCGGCCTAGTGGGAATGTGGGTGCACAATTTCACGGAAATCACGCGATGTGTTCATGATTTGCAGCATTTTGTTTGAAACTGAGCACTCCTGTGAACTTTGGAAGCCAATCTTAACCAATCAGGATGGAGTCTGAGAAATCTGAAAGACCGGTTTTGTTGAACGGCTCTAGAGAGACGGTGTACCAATTTGCGTGATGTTTGGACAAAATCTGTAGGTGTACTGTGCAAAAACTTGTTTTGCACCAAGCGGCCTCCTGGTGGCGCTATAACAGTCCGTTCTGGAAAGTTTGGGGCAGAGGTTCATCGTTGGCATCCAGGGAGTGTGTGTGCAAAATTTGGCATCGACCGGGTTAACGGTGGCCGAGATTAGCTGCTCACGGACACACACACACACACACACACACGGACGGACGGACACACGGACGGACGGAGTGCAAAACATACTCTCCCCCCAGCATGGCTGCTGCTGCTGCAGCAGTCACAAACACAGTAGGCTACAGTTCAACTCACCAAGTCAGTGTTCACAAAGTTCACACAATTAACAGGTTCCAGGATCAAACTTCTCAAAAGAATCAGCACTATCTTCTCTCAAAAAGAGACTGGATCAAACAAAACTATCTTTAAATGAAAACAATCTGTTCACATTAATCAAATCTTGTCTTTCCTCTGTTTGTCAAACTGTCTGCTCAACAGGCTTCTCTCTCCTGTTCTCTCCAGAACATTCTGTGCTCTGCAGCATGTAATTAGCTGAATCACATCACCTGGGCTGGTGATTCTCCAAAGTGCAGTCTATTAATTGAGAGACCTGATTGGTCAATTGGTTCATTGGCTTGTTCAGAGCACCTTACAGGGCTCTCAAACTACACAAGTAGATGAATGTGAATACAGATAGAATATAAACCCATACATTGTACTCTGTATAGTAAAATAGTTTTAGACAAATCCTATTTAGTTTTCATTATTTAAAGCTCTTCAGTAGAAGTTTGGTTACTTTATGTTAACCTGGTTTATATCCTAAGTCCATTTATAAGTCCATTTGCAATCCTTATTTTATTGACTTGGCTATTTTCACCTGGGTTACACAGAGGTTCGTCGTTGGCATCCAGGGAGTGTGTGTGCAAAGTTTGGCATGGATCGGGCCAGCGGTGCCGGAGATTAGCTGGTAACGGCCGGACGGAAGGAAGGACAGACGGACTGACACATACACACACGTACACGGACGGAGTGCAAAACATGTATACTCTCTCCCCATGCCTTCGGCCTGGTGGAGACAAACATACTCTCTCCCCATGCCTTCGGCCTGATGGTGACAAACATACTCATATACTCTCTCCCCATGCCTTCGGCCTGATGGAGACAACAACCTGAACCTAAACCCATCTGAAAATGACTCCCTCTCAAGTGGCCTTTAATTATTATACTCAGAAGAGGGCGCCCTTGAGCAAAGTCAGTCACCGTGTATCTGGAGTGGACTACCACGTCGTACAGTATATCTGAAGTTGAACAATATAGGCCTACAGTCTATGATCTGAATTCTGAACCTACTCTTCCACTGCATTAGATAACGACCAGTGTTTTAATTGAACTAGGCTACATTGTTTTTATTTTCTTCCTTCATTGCATCCCAAAACTAAATTGATGGGTATTGTCTGCAGTTTGCTGCTATGTTGTACATTGGTTCATGAAATAAAAAATGAATGAAAAGATGAATAAATTAATCACTAAAACAGCCTATATGAATAAAATGACATGTTTTGTCCATTTAGCTTCGACGTTGACAATCTCCCAGAGCAACTTGGTATGTTTGCAGCCTGGAGTCCTGGACATCATTTTCACTAAATAAATGACCATGTGTGTGCCCAAAACAAATTCAAGGTGCATTACAGTTCATCCCTGCTGCAAACAGATTCCTGCAGAGTAGGCCTATACTATTTACAAGTAAATAGTATACTATTTACAAGTAAATAGTTTAGTAATTGACCTGAGATCAGATTCTAAAAATTAGTTCTACATCCTGACAGTTATTTGAAAAAGCTATGTGTATGTGGCCGAGTGACCAAGGCTCCAAAAAGTGACAGAATCCAGCAATACCATTTAGAGGGTTTTATTTCTCCACGATGCAGCAGTAATTACAGTGGAAGGCCTAACAAACAACAAAACACTGAAGACTAAACTCACAAAAAGACAGATGAAACTGTCTTTTTGACAACAAAAACCCAGAACTTAAGAAACTGTATTAGGCTATAAACCCTTCCAAAAAGGGACCTCTAGCAGATCTCCCTGGGTGTTATCCGCTTGTTGCCCAAGCCTCTACTGAACCTCGGCATCCTGCAGCCTCGCTTTTATACTGGGTGAGACCATACCAAGACACAGAACTAATTGGTAACCACTTAACTCAAATAAGGCAAACCATGGCCCATGAGTTGATTTACACAATTTTTTATTTTATTTTTTATGTTCTGTTTATTCATTTTTTGTTTTTTACAAAATAGAAGTAAATTGAGAAATAAAAACAGAGTGACAAATACAAAAAAAACTAAAACACACACAATAACAAAACACAAACTCCAAATCAAGACAACCAAAGAACATTCAAAACACAACAAAACAATAAAAACAATGATTTACACAATTATATACGGTTTTACTAAACCTATTCCAAATACATTTCAGGCACCAAATCATTGACATAAGAGAACATATAACACAAGAGCTCTTGAAACATAAGACAGACACCCCTCCTGCTCTATAGCACTTGGTACCTTCCCCCACTCAATCAAGGGGATCACCAGTACTGCAGGAGAGCCACTGAGCCAGGTGCCACACAATCATTAAACCCAAATGACACCAAACATATATGCTGTGACAATATTTGCAAAGTTCTCTTTTACAATTCACTGTGAGCTACAATAATAAAAATATGCACTCATGTCCATTAACACAGTCTTCCAAGCCAGCCGGCAACGTTAGTTAATTGGATGCAACTGTGTAGTTTGGGTGTGTGCATTGTTCTCCATCAATGGGCACGGGTTGCCCCGTGACACTATGTTTCTATGTCAGTGGTAGATTTTTCAAAAATAGCAGACCTACAAGCTCGTAGTGCGCCAATCGGTGGCGCGCTATGAGCTTGTAGATCTGCTATTTTTCAATAGCTAAAGCATAACATAATGCTAACACCAAAAGGGGTTCCCACCCAAAATGGGTTGTAGAATGCCAGTGTCAATAATGTGACATATTCTACTTTGGGTAATAAATACGACAAGGAAGCATGTTTTTTATAAAGTAGATTGTAATGATTTTTAAGGCAACATGTCAATGTGTTTTAACAAAAGTTCATCCATCTTCATCCGCTTATCTGGAGTTGTGTCGCAGGGGTAAGTTTCAGCAGAGTTCCATAGTTCCCTTTCCCAGGCCACATTAGCTGCTTCACCCTGTAAAGGCATTCCATTTCCACGGCCAGCATGGGGATATAATCTGGGTCTTAATTGGTCTGCCCCCGGGCCTCCTCACAGCGGGACATGCCCCGAGGATATCCCTATAGGGGAGACACCCAGGAAGCATCTGACTGTAATAGATGCCCAAACCACATTCAACTGGCTCCTTCCCACGTAAAGTAGTAGCGCCTCCACTCCGAGTCTCTCCCAGGTAACTGAACTGCTCGCTCTATCCCTATAAGGGAGATGCCAGCCACCCGACTGAGAAAACTCAAGTCAGACAATTGCTTGCATCTCCGATCTTGTTAAGATGTAAACATACAGGGATGCGTAAACAACCCAAAACTTAGGAAAGCCTTGTCTAGTTACAGAACAGTGGTCTTGCAATAGAGAAAGGCGCACCCACTGCACACAACATGTGGTGGAAACGGCAAATGGAGCTACACTTTCTATTCACCTGCCTTACCTATAAGGTATCAGATACCTAAAGGTATCAGAGACGCATACTTCCCACAGATTGCACACACCCAAAGTGAGTTTGAAAACATGACCAATTACAAAAAACTCCAATAGAGAAATAGAGGGAGAAAAACAACAATGCGAACACTGCAGTAAGATTTGTGAACTGTTGCAATAAAAGGTTAGCCAAAGGAATACAACCACCCTAAGGTATGTGTAACACTTTTTAAACGTGTTAGTGTTTAGATTATAAACAGAAGAGCATGTTTAAATGCCATGATTGCACTGAGTCATCTGGCTACTCCTCATTGTGAACAAATGAGCATTTGCGCCTGTCGTAGACATGCGCAGAGCAAGTTCAGTCAGGGAACCTCAGTCAGCGCGCCGGCTGTTAATTGGGCCACCGCAGCATCACGCTCTCATCCACATGATTCACTCAGCCAATCACACACTCACCCCATCTCATACCGGCTACTTGAACCAGAGGTTTGCATTCCTCTGCCTTCTTGCTTGCTTACACTGCTGCTGTATCAGCGTGCTGCTGTCATACAACCTGCGCTCAATTCTGCTGCTGCTATACTGTATACCCGTGCTGCTGTATACAAGTGCTCACCCACCTCCACCCCAGCTACCACCTGTCGTTTTGGATCTACTGTTTAGGTACGGGGGATTCAGAGTCCCTATGGTTGGGACTGATGCGCTTGACCTGAGTACCTAAAAGCAGATCCAATACATCGCCAAACCATAATAAATATATTGCATTGATTATCTTATATTCAATAAATATATATTACATCCTCCTTGAGTTGTCTGACTGAAGTAGCATATTGCAGAGTACAGTAGGCCTACTATGCATGCATACCCTACCTGGCAGGTGAAAACAAGCCACCAGATTAGCATTTGAATGCCTGATCTGTATTACAATTTACAATTTAGGCATTTAGCAGACGCTCTTGATCCAGAGCGACTTACATTTAAGCAAAAACAAAGCGTGTCATACATCACATATATAAAAAGTAGTTATCATAAATCGTGTATAAGCTAAGAACGTAACAGTGGAGTATCTATGTCAACTATACATACTATACTATATTATATATTATACAATATACATGTGTACTATAAAGTGTTATGACTACATAAAATGCAATTCTAGTGCTGTCTACGTAACGAGCTATAAGTCTGTCTAAAATACTATCTAAGTCGACATAAAATGCTATCTAAGTGCTACGGGCCATGGTGGAGTCTGAAGAGGTGGGTTTTCAGACTACGGCGGAAGATTGGGAGTGAGGCTGCAGTTCTGACTGTGATGGCAAGTGCATTCCATAGTTTTGGAGCCAGAAGTGAGAAGAGTTTGGGACGTGTGGAGCGTTGTCCCGGCTTTTTTAGTGAAGGTACCTCCAGCTTCCCTGCGTTGGCTGATCTGAGTGCGCGGGAAGGTTTGTAGGGTATGATCATACTTGTGAGTTATGGGGGAGCCATGCCTTTGGTTGCTTTGAATGCCAGCATCAGAGTTTTGTATTCTGTGCGTGTGAGAATTTTGGCTGGTGTACAAGTGCACAGGCAACAAGGTTGCCGCCCCCACAGAGTCTACGTCACTGCTTCTGATGCTAAGACTTGATTGCTTTGGGCATCGGCCTTTGACCTAGTACGATGATTTCAAGGACTTTGGTGAGATCCATCATTTGGCTCAACATCTCCATGATGTCAGGATGGTCCTTTGCACCGCTAATGAACTCCTCCAGCGTAAGCTCACCTGAGGGAAACAAACAAAGACAAACATCTACAAAGAGCAACAAGGCAACCAAGACGTGTGCATATAGTTGAGCAGCATTTGACATTTTCATTTTCAAAATATTATTATTATTGTTATGTCTCCACATCAGTGTGTAAATGTGGCAGTTAGGTAATTAAAAAAAATTCTGTAGACTCAGGACAGGTAATAATTTGGGTAAGATGTGGTCTAATGCAGTGTTTCCCAACCTTTTTTGCTCCAGGGCACACTTTTCATAGCCTAAAAATCTCGGGGCACACCATACGGTGTATAGGCCTATCTATATACATATACATACATTATATATATATATATATATATATATATATATATATATATACATATACATACAGTGTTGGGATTAATAAAGTGACAACTTTTACAATATCTCCATTACCATTATCCAAATTAATTCCTTATTATATATATTTCTTTTAAATACATTTTGGGGAAAGAAATAGCTCATATGCAATGTGAAATGCCACCTAATTCTTAATCCTTTTCCTTGTCTTTATTATGGGCCATCTTGTGAAAGCTGCATGCTTTTATTGTGAAGGGTCTCAGTTCTCACAGCACGCACGCACGCACGCACGCACGCACACACACACACACACACACACACACACACACACACACACACACACACACACACACACACACACACACACACACACACACACACACACACACACACACACACACACACACACACACACACACACACACACACACACACACACACACACACACACACACACACACACACACACGTGAAATAACTGATCTGTACCTGATTGTATTGTCCTACTTTTTGCTTTGACAATAAAAAGCCCATTGAATTGAATTGTAAGGGTCAATTTGGATGCTGGTGGTTCCTGGATCTGTGTCTTAGAGTTGTCTTCCTTACCTTCTCCATGGACATCGATCTTGTCATAGACCAGAGTCACTATGTCCTCGGGAGGCGGTTCATAACATCTGGTGATGTCTTGAACAGCCTGGTGACAGCAGTGTATATGTACATTTTTAATACAGGACTTTTACTTTCTACATTGCAGTATCAATTTGCTTAAGTAAAACAAATAGTACTTTTTCCACCACTGCATATGACCTGGAGTGCAGTTGAAAATCCTTTCGAAATGACTTTCAACTGCAGTCCTCTGGTCACTGTGTAATCTGGGACTAATTTAGACCTCTGACCCGGGTCATAGGAAACTAGCAGCACACAGTGACCCTGTGTAATTAACTTACAGCAACATGGTGTTTGCACATAACACTGAATTAGACAGACAGGATTACGCACAGTACTGACATGTAAATACACTAACACTCAAATAAGGCCAATTACAGAATGAAGAAGATCCTAAGGGATCGAAACGTTGAATCAAATAAACCAGTGGAGCTGAGTTTTCATACCAGTGTTGCAGACTCTATTTTTTCCAATTACAGAATGACACCGTTGCTTTCACAAAAGCTTATTTTTAGGTGTTAAATACCTCTATATTCTCATAGTAATCATTAATGTTCACTCTATAACAGGGGTGATAATAGACTGTTAGCGGGGTGTGGGATTATAAAGATAGAAACAGAGTACATTTTAAGTGTGTTGTTGCATCTGAATCATGCATTTTTGCATGCAGTTTCTTTTCAAGGTAAGACCTGTTCCTGTTTGGAAATGTTTTGTAATGTATCTTGTGATTTAGCTCATGAAGCAAAGGTCAGTTTCTCAAATCAAACAGGTATATAGATCTTTTTTGTACAAGCACTTCCGATTAAACCTCCTACAGTAAGTCCTAACTCCATTGGATCCTCAAACTGTCAGTCAAACCACCTAACTCCAACTTGGGGAGTTAGGTGGTTTATCCATCATTGATTAGAATGATGGATAAAAAAAAAGAAAAAAAAGATATACACAAGTAAAAGGCTTGATTTTAAAATGTACTTGCATAAAAGTACAAAAGTATTGGCTTCAAAATGTACTTAAAATACCAAAAGTAAAGTACTCATTGTGCAGACGGTCCCATTTTAAGTTTTCAAATAAAGAAATGTATAAAAATCCTTTGTAGATCTACAAGCTCACAACGTGTCTCAACGGCAAACATGTAGGCCTATATAGGACTGCAGTGCTTAAGTATGTTTTGTAATAAAAATCTACAAAGTAACTAGTAACTAAAGTTGACAAATAATTGCAGTGGAGAAAAAGTATATTTGCCTCTGAGATATAGTGGAGTAGAAGTAAAAGTATTGTAAATTGTAAATACCCCAGGAAAGTTTTTAAAAAAAGAAAAAAAAGATCACACCCGTGTGAACCGTCTGGGCAGCCTAGGTGCCCAGACGGTTGAGCCAGAGTAATCTAGTAAGAGAGTGGTGACACGCTTTGATCTCGCTGCAAAGCAGGTGCCTATGGCGATAGTTCCAAACATTGCTCCTATGGCTGGAACTATTCCATTGAGATAGAATGAGCACTTCCGCATTCCATTGTTACAATGAGAGTCAACGGGAGTGTCATTACTCTCTTACTAGATTACTCTGGGTTGAGATAACCGTCCGGGCCATCATACATCTCTTATCATCATACTTATCATACTTATCGTCATATTTCGGCCAATAGTGATTGGCCGGAATGAGAACTTTTCTGTCCTCACTTTTTGAGGGGGGCTAGCCCACACACAGCTGGGCATAGGAGGGGCTAACGCCCAAGTAATTACACTGGGCCTCAGGGACACTATGACACAGGCAGTATACTACTGGGCGGGCCATTGGGACGTTCTGATTGCAGTGAAAGCTATGTTTGTGTTTGGGATTAGATAAGCAGGCCCACAAACACATGTCATGTTTAGTAGTTTATAGCCTTTCTTGGAACAATCCAGGGCAAAGCTTTGCAATTCAGGTCTTACTGATAAGAGGCCCCAGAGGGTGATCTTATAATGCAATATTCATACTATTAAACCCCCACCTTAAATATGGTCTCCATTTCATCCTTGTCGATTTTTCCATTCCCATCTTGATCAAACAACTTGAAGTACCACTTGAGTTTCTGGTTGATTTGACCTTTGAGTAACAGACTCACTGCCGCTATGTACTCCACAAAGTCAATGTATCCATCCTTTTAGAAACAGGGGGAGAGAGAGAGCGAGAGAGAGAGAGAGATTTGGTTGTACATCTATATACTTGGAATTGCTCTTTAGGTGCACATGTTGTATATTGTTCTAGATAAGATCATCGTCATCTATAAATGCCCAAAATGTAAAAAAGAAAAAAAGGGGAATAAATGCATTAAAAGGTATAGGGTAACTGAACCCTGCAGGCTAAAAATGAACAAAGCATCAAAACATCAGAGACAATAAAACATGAAGAAACTAACAGGTCAATAAAACAATTAAAAACAATATTAGGAAAAACACTTGGCATACAAGTGTGTTTTTAAAAGCGTTTTAAAAGAAGGCACTGATTCTGCTAATCTAAGAGCCAAGGGCAGGGAGTTCCAGAGCAAAGGTGCCCGAGCCGCAAAGGCCCGGCCACCCCGAGTGACCAGACGCGTTGCAGGAGGAACTAGGAGGGCCCTATTCGATGATCTAAGGCAGTGCACATGGTTATGGGGTTGTATATGAAAATAAACTAAATCTAACCCTGACGGCCTTTAATGTTAAGGCCAATGATGAGATTAGAAAAGTTACATGCAACATTGCAAAGTAAGCTCTGAGCTTTGCAACTCAGATTAGCTGAAGAGCTGAAGAATTTAACTGTTTCTAATCAAAGCCTAGTCCGCTAAAAAACATTCACTTTAGACCAGTTATAACCCTGATTTAGACGTCCAATTAGACGTCTAATAGCCTGGAAAATGCTCAGGTATGTCTCTTATCACAGATTACTGTATGATGTGTCCAGCATGGGTTTATGTGGTTGGCTAACTCTAGTCCCTTTTCAAGTGTACGATTTTGTAAGTAAAACATTTAAAATATCGGGGTGGCCAGGAACACTTCAGTTTGCAACACTTTAACACTTCATGATGACACGTGCAAGCTGAATGCGTGCAATGATAGTCTCGTTCATGTGTTTGGCCCAATCAATTCCAGAATGCACTCTGTTCCTACCCGGAAGGAGGAGTGAAATCGCCTCATGCACTTTTGAGCAACTTAATGCAAGTGAATGGGAGGAGAAATCCAGTGCCGTCTCTTATACTCTGAGGTGTGAACGCACCATATATAACTTGTTTATATTGGGTCCTCCATTTTCAATTTACTTGTTCACTTGCTGTAAGCTGTTCTGGATATACAGTAAGCATCAGTATGTTCAACATGTAATATTGTGCCGGGGCTGTGCCAAAGTTTAACTCCCTGCTGGAATTCCACTCACTCATGTAGCAGGCCTATATGCAATTCATATATTTGTTATATCATTGACATAAACATTTTCTTTTTACACATTTGATCTGGTCAAACGCAAGATCCAGGCTCTCTACCCACCCATGGCGCGCCCTAGACCGGTGGTTCCCAAACTTTTTAGCTCGTGACCCAAAAGAGAGATTAGATGTTTGCCTGGGACACAAACTCGCATCGCTTCACGCTGTGTTCTGAGCTTGTAGATCGACTATTTTCACTACTTATTTTTATCTTTTTGGCCGACGTTTCTCCGCCCACTTTACAACCATCGCCTGTTCGCCTGCTATCGCCTCTATCGCCAGTAGTTGCCGGGTTGTCGCCCGCTGTTAAAACGTACTGTTAGAGTACTCCTTCGGCTTGGGCCGGTGACATGGGTCCCCCATGCCGAACAGGTCGAAGCGTAGAGACCAGACAAAGTGATTCCACTGGCCCCAGGGGTTGGGCTGAGGGCTGATAACCCGCTCCCGGAAAAAACAGGAGAGACACCATGAAAGGCCTTATGTGCCACAACAAGGCACAATTGGATAGGAACAGGTAAACAATTAAAAACGAAATGTGGGAAACATAAAAATGAAGGGACCCATCAAATGGGTCTCGACCCACTGTTTGAGAACCAGTGCCCAAGACCCTCCTGACAATCCAGGGGAAGAACCATGCACCTTAGCCCAACTGGGTGGCCGTGTAATGCAAGGGTTAGTCAAATCCCAGCAAGGTGTGAAATGCAGGTGTTTGTGTCGCCCTACCCCGTCCATGTCGAAGGTGATGAAGATCTGATCCACATAGCTGTTGGCCTCCACTGACATCCCGTTCATCTGCAGCATGAGCTTGAGCTCAAACAGAGTGATGAGGCCCGAGGGAGAATCCCTCATGAACTTAGTGTACCAGTGATGCATGTCCTGCTCCAGGATATCATCCAGGGTAGAGCCATTGGAACCCATTGTTATGCTTCCACTAAGGCTTCACTAAAAAAGCGCGGTCCAGGAGCGTGCAGAGCACTGGCGGGGGACGGTGGAGGTTGGGTTGCCTGCAGCTCTTGACACTGGTGGCAGTCTGGGTCCCACACTGACACACCTGGTAATCTCTCAGACCCTTGATGGCCATAAGCAGAGATAACCCTTTAATGGGATAAGTGGCAGCCAGGGTCCTCCCATGACATCTCAGGACATCTCTGGAATACTGGGAAGGGAGGTCCCTCCACTTGGAGGGGGAAGTGTGGAGGACAAAAACTACAATATTAATAATAAAATAAAATAAACGAATAGATGAAATAAAGAAATAAGTGCAATATATATATTTAAAAAATAATGCAAATATATAAATAATTAAATGTATTTGTCTGACAATTTACAAATGTTTATTTATTTAACTGTTATTATGTATTTCTTTATATATTTGGGTCACAGACGTAGCGGCGACAACGTGGCCCAGGTGACTCCCACTCCTGCTGTTGCATTCAACGACCACTCCTCCACTCCACCTGGAAAAAAGGAAAATAACTTTATGTTGAACCACCTACCTTGAGCTGTTGAATCTGAAAGATAAAAGAAAAGTGATTCCTGTTATTACCTGATGTTGTGATTAAACGCCACGTTATTCGGCAACCGTGGTTGTCTCCTGGGTTTTGTGTACCAGTCGCCACAATACTGTACATACATACATACCCAGCGGATCGCAGTACTTGCATGCTCTGCTTGCGCAAGTAATAAAGAGGGGGGGACTTTTACAGGGGCCAGTTGAGAATTGCAGATGCAATAAGTAAGTCAGTATTAAAATGCTGTTTGAGAGCGGATCCAGGGATTCACATTTCTTAACGGGTGTTGGTAGGGTGTTCCACATTTTGGTGGCATAGGAGCTAAATTAATTTAACCCCTTGTTTGAGCCGAATCTGGGTTGAACATGGTTTGTGGAACTCCCTCTGGTGTTGTGATCGTGGACTTAGTTGATATTAAGGAAGTATATATCAGGAAAAATCTTGCCTAGGCCCTAGGGCACCAAATTGCTCAGGGCCAGCCCTGCTGGTGAATGAACTCTGTTTGAGGTAAAGATGAGAAGAGCTTGTTCTATAATCCTGATTTACTATCTTCAGTCTAATCTATGTTCCACTGATTTCCATAAACCCATTTTCTATGTGAATAATGTGTAAATGTATTCCTCTTCCATCATGTTTTCCAACCACTACCAAAGACATACTGTATAGCCTACATACATGTACTTGACTGTGAGAGGGGGACTCCCTTAGCAGAGGTGGTTGCGTGTCTAGGACCATGCACCTACTCCCATAATTGACTTATGCGTCTCTGCCTCCATGACTCCATGTGTAACATAAAGGGAGACACTGACAGGGCTTAAAGGGATATTTCTGACTGCACAAGTATAGGTTACAGTGACACAAAGAAAGAAGTGTCACAAAGAAATTAGGTTACAGTGAACAAATTAAGAAAGAAGTAGCCTAGTATAGGTTACAGTGACACAAAGAAGCCAATTATATAAAATGCATCTTTAATTATATATATTTCTTTTACAAAATGTACGTAGCACTGCTGGCAGAGATAAATATAAGCAGCTCTTATGAACATTTATAATCTCTACTATGTTGGTGTTAAGCGATGTGGGCTTGCATAATATACGTTCTTAAATTAAATAAAAGTTTAACTACACAAAACACAATTTAGGGCAATAAAATGAAATTAATAGGTATTTATTTTTATTTTATTTGACCATTACTATGTTATTAAACCAGAACCCCATTTGACCAGATTGCCCCTTTTTCTTCAAACCTGGTACAGTGTCTGTGAAGGCATTTGAAGGCAGCATAGGCCGTGGCGTGAATAGAAGTGAACTTCATGCCATGACATGGCTGCTGATTGGCTTGCCCTGATATTCCGACCCACTCTGTGGCTCATGTGTGGCTGAATTTGTTAAATTTGAGGGTGGGTAGGACATAATAGAGAAAATACATGACATAGGGGTAGCTCTATAGACAACTGTTGTTTTTTTTGTGAGATGTGCAATCCAATAGCAGCATCATTTTCTACTATTTAATTCCTTAGTCTTAGACTTTCTTAGTGTTTTGGAAAATCATGCACTGCCCAGTGCTCTTGTTTCCTTGAGAGTCCACTAAGACGTTTGGTCTAAGTGGACGTTGCCTGGTTCCATTCTAGGCCCGGAGCTCCCCCGGGGCGTCCAGGCAGAGCATTCTGGCCACTGATCTTCAGGTTGACAAACTTGATCTTCCAGCTGTTGTCCAGCGGGGTGCGGATGAGGCCAGACACCTGCTCATAGACCCCGAGGCAGGCTCCGTCTCTGTGGATGGACCCGGCCACCGCCACGCGCAGCAGGCCGTGCGGGGAGGCCTGCACCTGCAGGCCCTCGGGTGCCACGTTGGGGCTAAGGAGAAGCTGCTCCTCCTTAGCCAGGGCCAACAAACGCAGGCTCACCAGCTCAGCCCCCTGAAACTCCTCCGCCTTCGACTGCATGTCAGTGTTAGACAGGAGACTTAGTTTAACATCTGGCCAGAAGTGCTGTGGGCCCCAGGCCTGAGGTTGCTGGCCCAGCGAGGGGTTCTGGCTGTTCAGGATCTGGAAGAACCACTGGCAGAATTGCTTGCCCATGGCAAGCGAGTCAGACCCGGCAGACCCGGCCCCAGTGCTCTCCCTTGTGGCAACAGACAGGCTTTGTGCGGGAGACTGCGGCTCGGGCAACGCTGGTCTTTGGCCGTGGCTATTTCCTGATGACCAAAACATCAATGTCCTTTTCACTAGCTGGTGTTTCTCACTTTTGGGGGCGATCACAACGCCCTCCTTCGCGAGGTATTTGAATATGCTGTCGCGATGCACCTTCTTACGTTTCAGCAACTCCTCTGCATCATTAGTGTAGGAGAGAATTACATTTATGGCCTCGTCTGGGGCATTCTCCACTGCAATCATGTTATTTGTAACTGTGCTACTGAGTGACTCTAAGTCACTTTGTGTCAATGTTTTCAGAATCTCTGCGCACCCACTACGCTCTGTATGGGAAAGTCCCGACATGAAGCTAGCAGTTCTGTCTGAATGACTACATCTGTTTCTGTCTCCACAGCTCTGCGTATATGTCCGTGTCTCAATGTCAGCTTTTATAGACTGAGCACTGCTGTGGTTTGATGTCACCCTCAGCGCAAACCGTTGCCATGTAGGCCTGACAATACCAATTTGCACACGCTCACTTGAAGGTTTTTCACCTGCATGCATGTCTTGAGTGCGGTAAAGTCAGCCATAGTAATAACGTCACTTCTATGCCTACGTCATCCTTATGATGTAGTGCTGGGAGGCAAGCTATACGATAATGAGTTACTCCACTGAGTAAGTACTTCTGACAACAGGTTCGGCCTGGTCTGGTCTGGCCTCTTCTGGTCTAGAGGGGCGGAACAAACTATCGCTGGAAACCGACCTATGAGCCCGCCGCCCCTCCCCGGTAGAACGCAGCAGAGAACGCTGACGTCACCAAATTTGGAGCGACGCCCCTGTGCACTCTGATTGGTTTCGCGAAATACACGGCTCACTCCAACTCCTATGCCACTGGGTTCGCTCAGGTTTTTTCTTTTTTTTTTAAACAAAACGCCTGCTGTCCCGAGGCTAATACATCATCATCATCTTACTGTACTTGGCGAGCTACTGGAGCCCATGCACACTGTTTCTTCAAGAACAGTATTGTCTAGTTATTATTATACTAGCTGCACACGAGAACGGATTATTTGGAGCCCCAAGGCCGCAACTCGCATCGGCGCAACCACAATTTCCTAAAATTCTCATATGGAGATCTATATTATGTCACAGTACTGTCATCACAGACTGCCCTCCAATTCCAAGTAAGGGTACTGCACTAGTACCATGACAACGGATACAGCGGGCATTGGCATGGTAAACGGGGAAATTATGTTACGATTGGCATCTTCATACTGTTGTCATAGATACAGTAGAGTGACCTCAGTTCTCTGACAGAGGCTTGGATGAAATAATTGTGTACATTTACTTAATTACTGTACTTAAGTAAAGGTTTGAGATATTTTTACTTTATTTTAGTGGGCCTATTTCCAATTTTCAGGACATTTACTTCTATTCCACTATATCTCAGAGGCAAATATTGTACTCTTACTCCACTACATTTATTTGAAAACCTTATTGATACTTTTACTTAAGTAAAACAGTAGAGTACTTTTTCCACCACTGCAAACTGATATTTAGTCAACTAAAGACAAATAAAAATAAATAAAAATAAATACAACTAGAACTGCACTCTGTCGAGTGCATACTTGCTTGTTGCGCACTAGTAGGCCATAAATGGCCTACTAGTGCGCAAGCAGAGCGCGCAAGTACTTTCGACCGCTAAAAACTGTGAAATCTCAGTAATGACTACTTGTGCCTGATACGGCAGTGGTGCCAGAATGAAACAATGGTAATTGTTTTTATACACTTCAGAAACATAATGTTGTAATGAATACATAAGTGACGACTTTGGATGGTGACGTATATAATCAGTGCCTCCCAAGACTAAAACATATCGTCATTACGTCACCATCGAAAACCAATTACACTCTGGCATTGGGTCCTTTAATCCACATATTTCTTACGTCATCATTGAGAGCTATACATATATAATATGTATATACAGTATGTATATGTAATTTGTAAGTTGATTAGTGGTATACTGTGGTTACTTTGCGCCGTACACGCGTCCCAGCCAACCCGCCCAGCAAATCCCAGCAAATTGTGCCTGATACGGCAGTGGTGCCAGATTACATACATGTATACACAGGAGCATTACCTTTAATCCTCCCAACACTCAAACATATCGTCATTACTTCACCATCGAAAACCTACACTCTGACATTGGGTCCTTTAATGCACATAAACACATAAATACTGAACAAATGCGAAATAATTTACTCACTCACAAATTTGTGTCAATGATTACATTTGTTTAACAAAAATGAAGTGGAATGCAGCCAAACTATTTGTAAAAAATCACACCCATGTGAAGTGAGGAGCGCTCTTATCATCGTACTTCATCATGCATCATCTCATACTGGCCAATCAGAATGCCTGTTGCCACAAATCTACGTCATATTTGGCAGACATTTGACCTAATTTCTCCTTTAATTGTTGATGGCAAATATGAGCTGTGTGGGAGTTAGCGGATATTTGACCTCAATTCCCCTTTCATTGTCAATGGCAAATATTGATTGTTCTAACAACTTATACAAAAACACAATACTAGCCACTTTTGGCTTCAGGTGGCCATTTCTTACCCCAATATTTATCCTCCACCATTTAATTCTATGCCTGTACAAAATCCATCTCCATGAAGCTTTCATAAGGCTCTTCAGCCATAACAGCATCCAGTGCCCTTTCAGCCTTAACAGAATCCAGGTCCTCGGATCTTCCACAAGGCTCTTCAGACTGTACAGAATCCAGTGTCTCTTCAGCATTAACAGAATCCAGTTCCATATCAGGCTCTTCAACCTGTACAGAATCCAGTTCCAAGAGGTGCTCTTCAGCCTTATGGGGGTCTTCTGCCTGCTTGTTAGCTAAAGCAGCATAATAAGCAGAAACAGAATTGTATAGAGTAAGTTTACAGTGTAGATTAATACAGGATATGATTTAACGTGATTCTCTACAGAGGCTCTCAATTCATTCCATATATTATTTGTTATGCATTAAAGATATAGGCCTACTATCAACATGAAATAGCAGCCATCGATCGGCAGGTTCGGCCACAACACGTTGACTAACAGTTTAGCTTTCAAACACACCATGGCTTGTCATGTGAGATTCAAGTTTCAGTATTTGTACTTGTTTCTTATCCTATGCTGGTACACAAGAGTAATATCCTTTGGTTTGATTTAATTGATTCCATGGCATTGTAGAAAAAATAAACAGAATGAAATAATCACAAAAAAAAGTATTGCAATAGTGAAATATACTGTAATCATGATAGTACACTTTGATTTGCCTTTATATGTTTCTATGCAAATTCTTGTCCTTCCATGTGCAAAGTGTGAATACACATGACAAGCCTTGAAGTGACAGTTATGGCCTCATGACGACATCTTATGAAGTGACAGTTATGAAACTGGTTACCTGACTCAGCTTTCACATTTTGCAATGCAGCGGCATTAATAATGGCCAACAGAGCAAGAAGCACGAACACAATTTGGGTCTTCATTTCCTTCAAGAATGTAAAACAATTTAGTTAATAGTTATAAATGGAAAATGGTGCATTTATATAGCGCCTTTATCCAAGGCGATGATTTTGATTTTGCATTACATTCACCCATTCACACACACATTCATTATACACTGATGGCAGAGGAAACCATATGCACCCTGCACATCGGGAGCAATTAGGGGTTCAGCGTCTTGCTTAAGGACCTTGGACACCGACTCTGGGGGAGGCCGGGATCAAACTGGTCCCAAACGGCCACACTACCCCAGAACCACTGCTGTTACAATAATAGTTATCCGACTCTGTAGACTGAAGCCATTGGGTCTGCTACAGCAGTGCTACTCGATGTTTTTCATATCAAGGACCCACATTAATATGCATGTGCTTCTTCAAATAACCCCTGGACCCAACTTCACTTCACTGTGCAACAGTGTAGGCCTACATTGACAAGATAAGAACATTGAATATAATTGAAGTAATCCTCATAATTAAGCTTTATTGTATACAGTACTAGCAAATCATGTCTTTACAATTACAGTTAAGTATTGAGCTCACCTTCAGTAGTTTGGGGAGATCCTTGAGGGTGAGAAGAACCTTGCGATGTCTTTAACAAGAACTGCATGATCTAGACACAGTTATGTAGGAGCATACTGTATGCTCACTCACCTGTTTAACAAGAAATGGTGGCAAATACAAATAGCCCTGAGCAATGTGCAGGGCTATTTGAGCATCATTTCCATGCAGATTATTACATAAATGTTCCCCTTCACTGCTTCCATTCTGTGATATTAATGATTTGGTTAATAGCCAAGTGCTTTACCCATTGCATTCACTCATGCGCGAGCACGCACACACACAGGAACGATTATGATTATTATATTCCCTTCAAAAATAGCGATTATGTAATCACTGTGAAAGGCCTTAAAATGTGGAATGACCTACAGTATCAAAAGTCATTAAAACGTTGACTCTCTAATCAGACTCAAAACTAACCTAACATAATTCCTGTCCTAGTTGAGTGTGATAGAACTATACTTAGTCTAAAACAAGCCACAGTGTACAACACTTAAATTAATACAATTTGTGTTATTTTCTTCACACGTTAAAGAGTTAAAGTATGTTATATGGCTGTTAATGGCTGATAGCAATCCCCAATAAATTGATCAGCCGGCAGGCTAAGCCTGGAAGATAGAAACTTGTATGATGCGCAAACTAAAACGAATTAAGCCTCAAGTAAAAAAACAAAATAACGCCAAATACTACAATACAATTTCCAATAAATAGGTGCAAAGAAATACATTTAAAAGCGAGTAAAATGCAGTCAACAAGAATGATCTCTCCCAGCTCCTACCCCCACGGTCAAACCAGCCTTCAGGTGAGTGCAGGTGAGGCCACCTCCACCCACAGAAACACTCTCACCAGTCACAATGCCAATGTGGTTTACATGACATGACGAATGCCAAATATAAGCGCAAGGCTGTTCCAGGATCAATGAAAGCAGTGGTTCTCAAACCTTTTGGGATTCAGTACCCTCTTTTTGGAATTTCTGGGTCAATGTACCCCCTTTACCCGACTACATGTTGCTTAGAAAAAGAGAAAACTATATCTTGCATATTCTTGCTGTCGGGCAGAAACCTCATCAGTTTGTTTTGTAAATTAATGCCCTAGGGCTCTTGTTGTAGAAAATACCTCTAGCTGCTTATACTGTAAATAGGATTAAGGGAGAGAAGGACTGTCTGCCGCATTTATTAGTCTACACTCAGTGAATCTGACCTGGTCACTCTCTGCAGTCCAAACACCTTAACCAACCTCCACAACTTTTGACATTAAGGTCAACTACACGTGTTTATTGTCTATGGCTCCAATGTACCTTATGGACTGTCATACAAAACGAATCTCCATCCTTGTATTTTGAACCAAAATGTCAAAAATGCATTTAGTGTGTAGACATTTTTAGTGCAAGAGCTACAGAATATTCATTGTCTCCACCAGGCATGGGGAGAGAGTATGTTTTGCACTCCGTCCATGTGTGTGTGTGTGAGTCCATCCGTGTGCGTCCGTCCATCTGTTACCAGCTAATCTCCGGCACCGTTAACCCGGCCGATGCCAAAATTTGGCATCGACCGGGTTAACAAAAACCCTCAAATCATGAACGCAGCGTGCAATTTACGTGACATATTCCAGACTTACTAGGCTGAGGAATATATCCCACCCTTTTCATATTGGCCACATTGTGCCAACAACAGGTGGATTTTTGCATAACACAAAATGCCTCAAATCATCCAATTGCCATCCAAGGTGTAAGAAGAAATGGCACCCTTTTCACATTGGCCTATTATAGCGACACCAGGAGGCCACAACCTGACCTGCCCTGGTGGAGACCTGTCCCCCGAGAGGCACTTTATCTAGTTTACTATCTTTATTCAAAGAAATGTATGCAATTGAAATTCCATTTCGAATACACCCAACTGTTTTGTTTGTGCTGCAAGCGCCTCAATGGTAAAAGATTGCTCAACACCATTTCACACCATTATTGCATTATTGACACAATGGATAAGATGTGATATAATATTTATGTTTAACGAACTTGGTGGTCTGATTCTGAACATGCAAGTGGAAAAAAGCACATAATTACACATACATTTGTAGATAGCACATAATTACACATACATTTGTAGATAATCTATTTTACTATAATTCATTACAACCCATTCTAATAAGTGCAAGGTCAAATCCATAGTGCTCAGAAAATGTACCAGACCCCATTCAACACCAGAGGTATTTCACTACAGAGAAACGTTTGTTTTTTTAATTGTATTTATTTTTTAAACCTCAGCGTTTCTTAGAAAGAAGATATGTGAGGGGATGTGATAGAAACAATAAGTCCATTAATTGGAATATCTTGGTTTATTACAGGTTAAAAGCGTCCTGGATCAATGGGAAACATACTCAACTCAACCTAAGGCTATCAACCTCCCTCAGAGCTCCTGACTATAAAAACAGTAATACAATCTTTCTTTTTCCACGGCATTGCAGGAAGTGTATTGTACCAACTGGTGAGTGTTCCAGAGGAAGGAAGATGGCGTCTGAATGTTTACTAATCAAGGAAATTGACTCGATGCATGTCTCTCATTGGTCATTCATTTAACATAGCAAACAGGGAAAACTGTTAACAAGGAAATACCATTATACAAAGACACATACGTTATACTAACAGCACATACATGTATATGTACTGTATATACTGTACTGTAGCCTACTATACCTATACATATGGTGTTGGGCAGTAGCTTATAAGTAGGACCTAAATAGTAAATACACAGTAGCTTGTGGCCAGTGGCTCAATGACATAATAATATACAAAGTATTTCAACTATTTACATAATTACATTTTCGGTTGCATGTCAACACAACATAGCAGGTGAGCTTTAATTGAGTGGTCATCTTTGTCATCACATCAAAGAAAGAATTATCCTTCTCCAAGCATCCGTAGACTTTACACAATTGTGTGTTTTATTAGATCGCACAATATCATAACATGTCCACAGCCATGTTATTATTATATGTACAAAGTATAGCTTAAAGCTACTTTTACTAAGTAACTTGTAGTGTAGCTATAGCTACTTATTTTGAAAGAACTTTCAGTGTAGCTCAGTTACTTTTTATGAACAGTAACTGACCAAAACCAGACCAGAACTCCCACCACTGGACTCAGGCAATCAATGAATACCTTTGCTATATTACTATATTAATGGCAAGTATGGTATTTCCTACAGCTTTAAGTCTGAACTAATCCTTTAATAATTCAGATAAACAGCAGAATGAACAGAGCAGAATTAACTATTCATAACACTTTGATATATCTGTGTTTAAACAGTGTAACTTTCCTCTTCTAACCCAGATTTGAACCCGGTGCTGTATTTATTTTATTTTTTGACCATTGAGCTAATAGAGCCTGCCTGCTTGCTCAGGGGATACATTGACTATTGACCATGTCTCAATAGAAGGGAGACAATATACAACCACCCCAACTGTATTTAAGTTACCTAGTATTAACATATTTATACCATGCAGATCCATGCAGAAAAAAAAAAATAACAATCCCCCTACTCCTCAATAAGCTACTATTAGCGTGGCGATTTATTATATTGAGTGGATAGATAGAGAGACTGAGTGAGATGGCAACAGTTGCCAACTTCATTATAATTTAGATACATGAACTTGGAGCCTGCCTGACCTCTAGTGGTTATTCAACAAAATTACAAACAAATAATACTGCAATTGCAATTGTGCAATTTGTAGTGCTTTGAAATATCACGATTGAAAGAGATGGAAATTTTCTCTGTACCCAAAACCAAACAAAAATATACATACTGTATCGTATCTGCTTATACTGTGTACCCCAAGTACTGTATACGCAGTTATGTGCCAGATTCAAGTTAGACAATATATTATTACATTGATTACATTTGGCAGTGGTTGTCTAAGAAAAGATAATGCTCATTTCACCTCATTTCTAATCTTATATACACTTTACAACTTGATGATAGTGATGAAAGTAAATGATAATACAATATAATAAACCGTGTTGAAAAGTTTGAGCCAAAGCTCACTTGGCCAGTTCTTGACACATTTTTACAACATTGCCATTGTCTCAAACTTAAAATACCTGAGTTACATAATCGTTTGGAAAAACAATAAAGACATTAAGTATGAACTCAGTTCAGTTCAAACCACCTTGGAGAGAGTCAGCTCCTCAAGAGTTCTCTTCAGGCAACAAGCCAAAACAAATGTCTAGGCTTTTTCAGTCTGCTATTGGTCTGCCCAATGCACACTACATTATAGCCTACTGCACTGTTTCCAAAACACTGGGTCGGGACCTATTTGTGGGTCACGAACCAATTTTTGGGGGTCACGAGTAAAACTCCTATATTCTTTTCCTACTTTTAATAAAATCACACACGTGTGAAGTGAGGGGCGCTCTTATCATCATACATCATCATGATCATACTGTTACATCATCTCATTCTGGCCAATCACAATTTGCGTCCTCACTTTTGTATTCAATGTTTGTGTTTACGTGTATGTCATAGATCCCCAAAGCTGGACATAGGAGGAGGGTCTAGCGCCCCTCAAAAGGGGCACTAGTCCCTCCTATGTCCAGCTATTTGTGTAGATTTGTCATAAACATTAAATTCCCATTGACAATGAATGGAGAATTTTACGTCAGTGTCTGAGCAAATCGGCTTAGTGTCTATTTTACGTCATGATGATGTACGATAAGAGTTCCCCTCACTTCACACGGTGTGATTTTTTAAATATAAAACGAAATAAAATATTTTTGGAAAAAAAGAAAGAAGAAAATCTAAGATTCCATTCATTTAAAAAAAAAGTAGTGAAAATAGCTACATGCTCGCAAAACTAAGTAACACGTTGTACGCTTGTAGATCTGCTATTTTTACTAGTTTGGGTCCTAGGCAAACGTCTAATCTCTCTTTTGGGTCTCAACCTGAAAGGTTTGGGAACCACTGGTACTGTATGTATGTTCTGCAAGTTGCAACATTGTTTTATACTGTATGTGAGTACAGTATGTAGTAGTCCTAGGTTAATGGGGTGATTATATCAACCTTAAACAATCACAAACCTCATTTTCTTCATATTCTTGAACAGGAATTGCACTTTTCACACCATCTCCGTTGATGTAAATAGAGTCCAGGAAGCTCTGCAACCTTGTCTCATGGTGTTTCATCATAGTCTTCACTGTGTCATCCTGTGGTAAAGATGCAGCATATGGCAATGTGTGTTGGTATATGTTCACGTGTCAACTTCTGCTTTACTCTGCTGTCATCATCTACAGCAGCCCAAATCATACGCCAGCAACTGTGTATCACCTTTGAAAACGTCTTTGACTTTTCCTTTCTTTTAATGTATAAAATGCCAAAAATACAGAATTTCTTCCCAAACAGCATAACAGGGGAAAGGTAGTCTTGTGCATTACTGGTAATAAGGTAGTTACCCCAGTGATGCATTACTGGTAATAAGGTAGTTACCCCAGTGATGCATTACTGGTAATAAGGTAGTTACCCCAGTGATGCATTACTGGTAATAAGGTAGTTACCCCAGTGATGCATTACTGGTAATAAGGTAGTTACCCCAGTGATGCATGAGACTACATTCACTTCCTTGTTTACGGTGTGTGGCAACGCTGTTGGCGAGGTGCAGACAGTATGATTCCTCAAAATTCACAATGTTGTTAGACACGTTTGACACTTGGCGCAAAGCATAAATTGTCCTTAAAATGTTGATCAACACTAAGGATGTGCAACTACATTCTGAGCCCTGAATTACTGGTGGGAGAAACGTTGATCTACAATGCTGTATAAGACCAGAGAACACTTCTCACCTTTCATGACATGTTTAGGGAAGCAGGGTCGATGTACAGCGGGTCCTCAGTCTCCTGGTCATAGAGGAACTGTCTCAATACGTTGTACACAATCTCACGACTCAAAGTGAAATTCTGCAGCTCGCCATGCTCTCTGGGCATAAGAAAATCCAGCCCATACTCGGCGATGACTGAACCGTTCCTATGGAGAGAGAAATCATACAGGTTTTTAAATGTCAAACCCAAGCAGATTTTAGAACAGGATTTTTCTCTGTCTGTCTTTCCTCTCTAAACAAGACCAATCATAGATCATGGGACGATGTGCATGACAGCACGGAACAGGACCACCTCTGGTGGCTGGACATAAACAAACACAGCTTGAACAGTCTGCACAACTAGGTGATGTCTGGTGAATTACACGCATGAAGAGCGGGAAAGTTGTATCCCACTTGATGTTGGAAGCATAATAAGAATTAGGGTTGGGAATTGGGATCCAGAACTGGATGAACTGGATCCAGAATTCAAATCAAATCAAACCAAACTTCATCACATTTCTAACGGCCGAGGCAAAAAAGATAAGAAGACAGATAAAAGAAAAAAGGAAGGAAAAGCATTAAAACAAAGTGTCAAAACAGAGCAACATATCAAAATAAAATAAAATAAATCACACACGTGTGAACTGAGTGGTGCACGAGAGGGATGATGGTGATGGGAGAGCTTGGGTCGTGGTTAAAAATGATGACTTCGGTCTTACGTTCAAAGTGAGAAAGTTTGTATTCATCCATGATTTAATGTCGGAGAGACACTTCAACAGCGGCTGAGCGGGGTCGGTGCTGTCCATATTCAGTGGTAAATAATAGAGCTAAACATCATCTGCATGAGTTTTTTAATGTGTGCTTAGTGGGAGCATATAGAGCAGAAAGAGGATGGGGCCGATGATGGAACCCTGAGGGAAACCAAAGGTTAGAGGGGCCACACTGGAATGGGATTCGCCTTGAGGAACCGGAATCGGTTCCATCAAATTTGGAATTGGAACAGTTTCCGAAACCGGTTTCATCACGCCGTCTGAGCTGGTATGTGGACTTCACGTCTGCTATGAAACTGTACTCTGAGAGAGTACAAATGGAACCAAATGGACCTTGTACACTCTCAGAGATGTAGACCTGTAAGTCCATTTGGAACAACCTCACCCTTTGAGAACCACTACAATATGCAATACTGTATGCATAATTTCATTTGAGTTGTGATCATCATGGAGCATACTCCAGAGAGGATCCGTTTACCTGAAAGAAGAAATGTCAGCCTTGGAGAAGTATCGCCCCAGGGCATGTGAAGCACTATAGACACCAGCCAGCTGGGTGGGTGGGTGGGTGGGGCACAGAAACAAACAAACAGTCAATACATACAGGAGAAGTATCACCCCAGGGCATGTGAAGCACTATAGACACCAGCCAGCTGGGTGGGTGGGTGGGGCACAGAAACAAACAAACAAACAATACAGGCCAGTTAGAGGAGATCAAAGCTATCTCTATGAAATGCATGAGTTACTTATCAGCTATGATAGCTATGACAGGAAAAATTAAATAAAACTTTCAATATATTTTCAAAATGATTTAATATACCTGTACATTATGTGCACATTATGTACCACTGATACCTGTGTCTAAATCTTGTCTATGAATTGATTGCATAGTGCCTAAATGGAAACAAGAGTGCATAGATTTATTTTTTGGTGCTAATAAGTGTTGACTGTACTCAACACTACTAGTACTTGCTGTTTTTACATCTGTCAAATAAACTATTCAATCAATCAATCAATGTACGTGTGTGGGTTTTGAGAAATACTGGTCTAGTTGAATCCAGATTCATATGTTAATACTTATTATAAATGTAGGGGTTGTATGTGTTTGCATGTCCATAACATCCTGAACAATTATAAATAAAGTTGTCAAGAAATGAGAAATAATTGGCTTGGATCAAACCTTTTCTTGAAGTGCAGCAGCTAGGGTCTTGCTCTGATTGGAGGAGGGTGAGAGAAGCTCTTCTGTAAAGATCTCATTGGTCATCTGGAAGCTTCCATTGAAGTGGCGAGGGATCTCAAACAACGTCGGATCATACTTCTCATCGACATCCTCATGGAGCGCTGAGGAGGGGAAACACTGTTCAGTTACTGAACTGTGTTCAATTCTTTGCGATTAACATGCGATTAATCAGAACATTCCCCATCAACTAGCTGCTAGCACAAACCGTGGTGCAAAACACAACCACAAAATGTTAATATGAACATTTGTGTATGGAAGTAATTCTGTGATGCGAGTGTTTTCACCTGAACACACTGCCATTGAGATCACAATAACAATGGGGATGAGGACCAAGAGGACGACGATGAACACCATCCATGACCTGACTTTCCAGAAGAGGACTTCATTCATCTCTTTCTTCCACCTGCACACTGCACTCTAGGATCAACACAACGTCCAAACAGTTTATACAATATACACCATAGTAAGTCTATATTCTGATAAAGAATATAGATTTTGGGCACATCATTATAGGCCAGGGGTTTTCATCCCTTCTCATATTATAAATGCCCATTATCTATTTGGCATTTGAGCCACAGACCATCGTTTGATGAGATTTAGCCTCTCAGACCCAAAACGTATATTATACGAATATTGTGTTGTCGCTAGATACGATTTTGTCCATAATTCCATGCTGTATTGGTACCATAGGAGATAACAGGAGAACGTTGATCAAAATAACAATTCTACATTCACTCTAAATGTGTAGACTTCTTTTAAATTAAGTAACGTTTAACAATAATTTAATTCTTGAGAGCATAAAATGAAACCAAATGGGTCCATTTATGCTATCAAGCATTAAAGATTTATAAGGGTCCATTTGGTTACCAACTCTCCATCATTTAGCTGGGAACCACCTGGTCCTTAGCCTCGGTACCAGCCTTACTCATCTGCAAAGAGAAATGCCTGGCGGAAGTGTCTGTCCGGAACATCAGTCAGATGCATTTCCCCCGGATAGGATATTTTTCGACCAATCAATACACAGAGAATGTAAACAGATTTGTAAAGCGTCAACATAATTTCCTTGAGCGGTACTTCTGCCAAAATCCTGCTACTTCCGCCAAATTCCAGCAATGCACTCTACAGCGTAGGTCTTGCCCAGCGTGCCTGGTCCTTGGGACCACACTATAGGGAAACATCTTCAAAAGAGTATTATTTTTAGAGTAGTATATATTTGTGTTTGATAGTATCTCTCCCGTAACACACAGAACAACAACTTCCCTCCAAACACACACACATCGTCACATCCCCCGGAAGTCCCTCTCATACGTAGGAACTTCCCAGAGTGCAATACATATATTCACTGTATCTGTGTGTGTGTGTGTGTGTGTGTGTGTGTGTGTGTGTGTGTGTGTGTGTGTGTGTGTTAATAGAATAATAACAATATGTGAATGTAAATATATAAATAAATTCTTCAAACCTGGTTGTGGGAGTTCTGACCCTCCACTGTGTGCAAAGAGGGGCTCGTCGCTCCGTTGCTGACAAGGAACTGAGTAAATCACAGACACATGTCACTTTCCACAGGATTACGACATCTACTCTTTACACATTTTAAGAGGGACAGACCATTCCAATAATCAGACAAAAAAGAATAAAAGAAAAAAAAATTGCAACAATAAACTGTGATCATTATTCAAGAGTTACTTCCTCAATATAGTTTTTTTACAGCCAATTATTCCACAAAGTAGTAAGTAACCTTTGTTTTGAGACAGTTAAGTATCATAGTGGGATAATCATAAGTATCCCTGTTGGTCTAGGATTGAATTATGCCACAGTCTTTCCCAGTATAAATAACTGGGATAATAATAACCAGTAAGACGCCCTGAGGGCGAGAAGTGACCGAGGGCAAGGGCGTGCTGAAACAACAGGTCTGGGAATGGCCATATATGGACCTAGGTGATGATCCAGTCTTCTCCATATATGGCTATCCAGTGTTGTCATCTTCATATGGAGACAGCCATATATGGAGCGTGTCACAAGATGTAACATTCTGACGGACATATATGGAGCGTGTCACGAGACGTGATGGACGGACGGACAGACAGGTTTTGCAGGTTTTCATAGTAATCTGCGACCTATGGTCGCAAAAAACATAACCTAAGCAAATCACACTGGATAATGGTTAAGATCTTTTGCTGCATTCACACGGACATATGCAAAGCTACAGTCTACCATTCATTGTCAATGGAGGCCAGCGACATGAAGATGCAAAGAGCTACAACAGTTACAAATACACTGTGTAGCTTTGTCATGGTCACGTCCTGAGCCCCCCTGTTTGTCCATGAGTTTCCTCTGTCTCTCCCAAGTCCTGCTCCTCTGACTCTGATTGCCCTGAGTGCCATCACCTGTGGGGACCAACTGAGCCAGGTTGGGTGATGAGCTCCAGTGACTATTTAAACTCTGCCTTGTGTTTGTTCAGTGCTGGATCTCAAGTTAGTGTCAGGTTTTATGTTCAGTGTATGTACTTCTGTTATCGTATGTCTTTTACCAAGTAAAGTGAGGTTTATGTGATCTTCTTGTCCTGCCTTTTTTTTTGTTTCCCGCACTTGGGTCCTAACACCTGCAAACCGTGACAGCTTTGCATTTTGTATCTTTTGCATCTGCCCCTGTGAACACAGCTTTTAATTTACTATTAGTGCATCAGCTCTAGAGATGATAATGGGCATTGACAATAGTTGGTAATAAAATAATAATAATAATAATAATAATGATGCATTTATATAGCACCTTTATCCAAGGCACTTTACAGAGATTGTGCATTACACCCATTCACACACACATTCACACACCGATGCTGGAGGAAACCATATAAGGCGCCACCAACCCGCACATCGGGAGCAATGAGGGGTTCAGTCTTGCTCAAAGACACTTTCGAACTGGGAACCTTGCGATACCCATCCCGGTCACTCTACCCCTGAGCCGCTGCCCCCATAGAATAATTTAGTTTCGTTTTATCAAATTAAATATAACAATAGGAAACATCTCTGTCTGTATCTTCCCCCCAAAAAGCACAAATGATTGACTAGTCTACTGTACAGCATGACAGAGGCCAAAATCTGATCTTATCCTATGGTATGCGAGTAGTAATCACAGCCGGGGAACCCAGCCTTTAACATCATCTCTGGGAACAGTGTCAGTGAGCAACCCTGAGGGGAGACAAGTTAACAGGTCCATACAAGCAGCTATGTGGCAAGTACACACAGGTCATCACAAAAACACGATGCAAAAGAAAATCAGATCTCAAGACCCAACCTCAAGCTAAATCAGACGGAAAGTAAGACACCATCATAAGGAGCAGATATACTGTTGTGTTAGATCTTTAATAGTCAATTAAACAATGTATATTCCAAAGGGGCAATGACAGGAAAACTCACCGGTTCTGTCTCAGCACCATTGCTGTGGATCCCATTCCCACGGTCCTCATTATCTGCAGGCTGGGCCTAATCATCAAACATTCATGAAATCATTAAAAACAGCCTACCCAAGAAAGTAACTGCTGTAAGATCTTGATGTGATATTGCAGAATGAGGAGGGGAGAAACAGGGAGACTCAGGTCGTAACGTCTCTTCAGTAAACATGTTTTATTAGAAAAGTCAGTCTGTCTTGTGTCCGGTGCGAGAGACAGGTCATCTGAGTCTGCGAGTTCAGTTGCATCTGCAGTCAGATCAGAGTCCCACAATTACCATCAGTGTGTATGCACATGACATGCACACATCTGTAGTAGGTCAGTAGGATTGTGCATTGGCCGTCTAGCAGGTGTGTGTGCTGGAACAATGGCCAATGGTAAATCTGAGATGACTCAAAACTGTCCATGTATGGTAAACTGTGCTGTAACATATACGTGTGACTGTGACGTGCGTATGAAAGGTTTGTGTGTGTGCTGCAGTATTGTATATGTCTGTAAATGGGGCTAACTTAAACATGTCCTATGTGGAGGGCCAAGAGGGTGTGTGTGTGTGTGTGTGTGTGTGTGTGTGTGTGTGTGTGCTCCCACGCATGTGCTCGCACGCAGTCTTGTGTCTGTAAATGGGGCTATACTGTAACTTAAATATGTCCTATATGGAGGGCCAAGAGGGAGGGTGGGTGGGTGTGTGTGTGTGTGTGTGTGTGTGTGTGTGTGTGCGTGCATGTCTGTGTCTCTTCCATGGCTCTCTCCCCATGATCCAGACCTAAATATGTGTAATAATGTATACTACTACACTGCCATCCATACATCCAGTCATACCTATTCCCCTTTCATCTAATTAACATATTAACCCCTGTCCACATTTTCAACATTCAATTTATGAAATGAAATATTATCTAATAGCCCATCCAGCCACCCTAGCCCACCAACCCCCCTAGTCCAGGCTCAAGGGCTACAGACAAAGTTTATGGGACAAACAGGGACATATGGCGCAGGAAATAGTATAATATAATAACATTATATTTACAGTGTAAGCATGATGTAGTAGGCAGCCTACTGTAGGGTACAACTCAGCCCAAGTCAAGATACACAGCTCGCTCTAAATAACACGCATGAGTTCATCATGGAGTATTGTATTGAACTCACCGGAGGGAAGGTTTTCAACGGCACTGTGTCCATGTTGTCCGTCATAATTCCAGTGGTTGGTTGCCAACTTGCCACCGGGGGCTGGAACGACAGAAACTTTTCTGAATCCGGAACTTGGCCGTATGCACAGATCTTCAAGCTGACATGCCCAGGCCAGGTCTGACCGAGGATGAGAGAAACCCGGTTCGTCGCAAGTTCGCAACACGTTGTCAGCTTGTAAATCTGTTATGTTTAATGGTACAGCGACAACAACACGGGTCCCGCAGGTGCGATAGGTAGGTGTCGTCTTCTCGAGTTTCGACGATGACGTCAGAAGGCGTTAACATTTGCGCTTCGTAAAATTATGCTAAAATAGGAAGTTTAACAGATAACTCATAGCTTTAAGTATTTAAGGCTATGGACCAGATCGAGCTACTAAAGAACAAGACAAGTAGGCCTACATCAAATGGATTATTCTTTTCTTTTTCTTTTTTATTAAAATACATATATTTTGAGCGGTCAAAATATATTTGACTGGTTGGTCATCTGCCATAATCTTCAGGGCTGGTTGCAACAGCTGACCAGGTACAAAAAAGCTGGATAGTCCTATAGGTCATAGTGTAATTTTGACCACTAATACTATATTTATTTATGTTCATATTAAGTTATTAACATTTAATAATGTTTCTCTGAAGTCTAAACCACAGTTGTGACCTAGTAGACCTAAGTGTAAATTGTCTATTTGTAGTTGTGATGCAGTTTGCAATTTGTAGAGATAGCCACAAGATGGCAGTACGTGTTATACATGGAATTACAGTCTGCCTTACTGTCTGCTTCCATAATACATTTTGACTCCAGGGGCCAGCTATATTATTGATATTATTGATATTTACAGGAAAATGTGAGGTCGGAAGGTTGGCCTCAATGGCCTGTTGACTGTAGTGTGGAACAGCTGAAAATCAACCAAATGTATCATTGTTAATTATTATGATTTTAGAGGTATAGCCTACTAAAGTACTGTTGGGCACTGGCCTACTTGGAACCAATGCAAGTTGGAAATGCATGCCCCACCCAGTTATTGTCTGTGTCCCTTTTATGCCCATATATGGAGTTCTTTGTCAGGCATGCCCAAATATGGAATCTATGCAGATGTCAGAACAACATTGTGATGTGAGAGCAGGCCAGCTCCATATATGGAGATATAGGGGTGATCAGGTCCAGAGGGCAGGCAGAGACTTTTGTGCTGGTTCTGGACAACCGGCTATCCGACAGACTCGGCACCTGGCACTGCATTCCCTGTGGGGCTGTGAAACGCGTGGATCGAATTTGAAGTCGGTGGGGCGAACGGTTTTCGAGTTACGTGGATTTTACAATGTCAGAATAGGCCAGGTCCATATACGGAGATCTAGGGGTGATGTCAGAACAGTCAGAGCCCATTGGTTCCCAATGGGAACCGGTTCAGTTCTTTTTGGTTCTTAGTCCATGAGCCAGAGCTCCAAAATTGGAACGTTATGAACTGAGTGTGCAAACTATACCTATATTAAATTGTTTATAGGATCAATAAGTAAATTATTATGATTACCCTAGTAGATTTTTCATATTTTCAATTTTTTGCATATTTTCCTATATAATGACTAATTTGCATATTCAAACTTTGTAATACAGAATTTGTAATACAATAAATCATTGTCTTCGTGTAAGTAATAATCAACTGGGGGAGTTTCATGGTGATAACAATCTATAGGTATGGTTTTGCACACTCAAATCATAATTTAACGTACCAATTTTGGAGCTCTGGCTCATGGACTAAGAACCAAAAATAACTCAATCGGTTCCCATTGGAAACCAACCGGTGGAAAAGGGTTCAGTCAGTGTGATGTCCGAACAGGCCAGCTCGATGGAGATTTAGGGGTGATCTGGATTTGGGTCCTGTCCGGAGCCTGGGCAGAGGCTTTTGTGCTGGTTCTGGACAACCGTGGGTCTGACGGACTCGACATCGAACACTGTGGTGGTGTGGAAACGCGCGTGTCCAATTAGAAGTTTGTGGGGCGAACGGTTCTCGAGTTATGTGAATTACAGATTACAAACATAATCATTAAAATAGCATTACATATCTCTGTCCCCAGTCGCACTCAGTCTGTCCCCCAGCTCTGTCCAGGGACGGATTAACCCCCATAGCGCTGGGGATTTTTTTTTAATATCATCTTTTTTACCTAAACATAACAAGATCAATGGCTATTGAAGGGCCTATGCAGGAGCCCTTTTCAGGACCTCAAACCCTGTACCGCGTGGTCCAATATTTCCCAGAAGGGCCCCTGAGAGCCAAGGGCCCCCGGGCCACGGCTCTACTGACCCAATGGCTAATTTGGCCCCGGCTCTGTCCGCCAGTCCCCCAGCTCTGTCCACCAGTCCCACTCGTTCTGTAGGCTGCTATATGCTATTTTGCTACTGTCTATATTACTATGAGCACAGTGGGTGTGGACTAGCTGTGAATACAGACAGTAGTAGGCTGGGTTGATGACGCATTGAATAGGAACTTGAGCTCATGAGCCTGTTTGTAAAGCTGGTTTTTCATACATTCTGTGGGAGGAGGGATCTGACCTTCTACCTTCTACCAGCCAGACAAACTGTGTGAGGGGGGGGGCCTCCCTCTCTCTCTCTCTCTCTCTCTCTCTCTCTCTCTGTATCTATCTGTATTCTGTTCTGTGTATCTCTCTCTCTCTGTCTCCGATCTGTCACTGTCTCTCTTCCCTTGTTCTTCACAGAAGAAAAGGACTCTGTAAGTATTGCAATCGTTACGTAATTATACATTTTTAATAGTCTTGGTTAAAGACAGTCCTTTTTAACCCGAAATGTGTGTAGCCTACTGGGCGTATATTGTGCGGTGATCATCGGGAAAGACTTGACTGTGCGTCAAGAACTATAGTTAGTTAGGCTATCGTTAATTGTTCTTTTTTTTATGGTAGGTCTGTGTAGTGTATGTAGCCTATATTATATTCTATATTCCATTTTTGTTGTTCCATTCGTGTTCTGCCTCCTCACAAACGAGGCTCCTGATAAAACTAGCATAGCCTACTGTTTAAGAGTCTGGGCTGGGGGCGTTGCTGGGTTGGAGTTTTCCACAATCTGTTCCCCTGTGTCCACATGAAGTACCCTACTGTAGTTGAAGTTGCACACACAGACTGCAGGGTTTTCTCAAATGTATTTTATTGAAAAGTTTGATAAGGTTGTAATTGATGCAACATTATTTCTGTTGTGTGTAAACCACGGGGCTGCTAAAAAAAGTGCTTCACAAATTAATTAGATGAAGAGCAAATTTGGCTACCTTTAATACAATACAAAAGAGATGAAAGCCAATACAAATGGACAGGTCAGAGGTCTAAAACAGCAATAATATTGTATCACCTGTGGCAATTAAGACAAGATCTGGTATATGAGACATCTGTTCTGGTATGTCAATGTCTGGTATACAGTATCTCAACCAGAGTAAAGTTGTTAGTAGCCTAATTAACACCTGGTTGACCAGATGTAAATGTAGCTGCCATAAACTCACCTGTGTTGCCTTGTTATAGTGCAAGTTTCACCTGATTGGTGACTGAGTTTATATAATTAAACACTGTCTGTACACCTGATAGCCTTGTTTGATGTTCGTTCATAGGTGTGGCATTTTGAAAGGCAAAGAAGTGACATGATGTTAGATTACTGCGTTTAATATAGAGAAGTGTCTTTCGCAAAACAGTGTGTGTGTGTGTGTGTGTGTGTGTGTGTGTGTGTGTGTGTGTGTGTGTGTACAGTGTTTTGCAAATTGTGTGAAGCTGAGAATGTGCTTAAATAGTTGTGCACATCTGGACTGAGCTTTAAATTTGCTCCTTGAGTGTTAGTGTTCACCAGAGCCTTAGATATAGACAGAGTTACGCAAACTTCATGGGGCCAGTCCAATCTCTCCTACATAGACTTCTATTGAGCATGGGGACAACCAACTGGGACAAGTCCTGGACCGGAAGTAGGCAGAAATGCATTGGACCCAGGCAATAGCCCAGCTTTAATAATCTTAAATACCATTGTTTTTTAGTAATAGTACAACATAAACATTAAAGAGACATTAGTTGTTACTGTAAAATACTTTAAAACAGTTGTCTTGTTGCACACATGTTTAAAATAGCTCTTATTTGCGCCGCCCTCGTTGAAAACAATGTATTTCCAACTCCAGCTTTGTATCAGTTCAGGCTGCATGAACAGCGTTCAAGCGCTCGGTTTCTGCCCCCTCAACATCGCAACTCTTCTATTAGATGGCTCTGGTGTTCACTAACTGTGCTACCTTTAATGTTACAACATTACAAGAACTCTGAAAAAGTACATGTGATCGTGTAGATCGGCAATTAACAATATTCAACAATCAAGAGGGTTTTATTCTTCAAATATATATATATATATATATATATATATATATATATATATATATATATATACACCGTAGTTTTACTATAGTGACGTACCCAAATAGGAACTCCACAATGGAGTTAGTCTTGTTTGCAGTGGTTTGTTGTTTGCACTGTACTAGTTTGAAGGTCCTGATCATCTCTGTGAGGTATGTGGTCCATGATTATGACCTGTCTGTCTGTCTCTTTTTCAGCTTTAAATCAGGATGTTTGGTCTTGCAAAGAAACTCATTGGGGGCATTGTGGATATTGTGAGGTGCGTGCTCTCTCTTTCTCACACACACGCACGCACGCACGCACGCACGCACGCTGTATGTTGATTTATTGAAAAAAAAATCTGTGTTTTTAATGGTACCTGTGTTTTTAAACTTCAGTCATCAGCCATTCAGACAAAGCCTGTCCGCCATTCTGTCATAACACAGTTAATACATGTGTGTGTTTCTCTCTGCAGCGACATCGATCCCAGTCAGTTTGTGCCTTCAGATCCAGTGAGTAAACCTTCAATTATATTCCTTCTTCAACCTCGCTAGTATTTGGCTAATAATTTTATGAACTCAAACATTATGAAGCTTAACATTATCAATGTGTGCCTAATATGTGTTAGTCGTGGTAGAAGCATGCAGTTGCACTGAACAGGGGTGACAGATGATGCTATAATTTATGATACATTTGAATGAAGTTAATACATATTGGTGGCTACAGTACAATGGCTTCTTGGCCATTGTTTTAAAAGTTGTTTTTACATATAGTTATCACTATGATCACTAATATGAACTGATGATATCACTGCACTTAAGAGGCATTACAGTATGTACTCCTCACAGGTAAACCAGGCCAAGTTGGTTGGATGGATGGATGGATGAATGAACTTTACTACTTTATTATCAGTTTACATCCAAAATCCTGAGGGCTTGTGGTCCTATGTATTCAATTAATCAAGACATATAAAGACATGAAATACAAGAAATCGTCAATACAGTATGAGCTGTAAAAGTACATTTAAAAGTACATTTATAGAAAAACAGTGGGTGGTGATTTCGTTTGGCAAACTATAAGACTTGTCTAGGTACAGTTGCAAAGCTGCTGTTTTATGGCAGTATCGAAGGAGGGTAGGGAGTCACACTTTTTTGTTTGGTGGTAAGGAATTCCACAGTTTGGTGGCACTCAATAGTATAATGAATTTCATCCAATGTCCTAGACCTAGAAGACATGGATTTAAGTGTCGTATGAAAATGAATTCTTTAGGATGTAGAGTCATAGTTGATGAACTGAAGCTTTGATATTCCTGAGTGGAAGTTTTCTTGTCAAAACATTCTAAATGCAATTACTGTGAGGAATGTGTGTGTCAGCGTTCTGTATGCTCTAACAGTAGCGGCTCTGTGTGTGTGTGTGTGTGTGTGTGTGTGTGTGTGTGTGTGTGTGTGTGTGTGTGTGTGTGTGTGTGTGTGTGTGTGTGTGTGTGTGTGTGTGTGCGCGTGCACGTGCATGCAGCCCCCTCCCCGCAGGCCCCTAGTCTACGCTGAAAGCCACGAGAGCGATGAGGAGAAACAGAGAAACAGTTCCGAAAGATTTTCCGCCAGCTGGCTGGAGAGGTGAGGGCAAAATGCTTGATATTAGTTTTGTACATTGTACAAGACTGACGCAAAGTTGCTCCATAACATGTACAGTGATATGTATAACATTAGCAGCAGAGGTCAAAATAGTATGAACAATTGTGAGAAACAAGGTGTGCGACTCCACTTTTATCGTGCCAAACATCTTTATTGTTGCGATGTTCCAAGTGCAACCAGAGGGTATTACCACACACACACAAAGCTGTTCATGTCAGTAAGCCTTAAGTCTTATCATGTGGCCAGAGAAGCTTCAAATTAGAACCTTCTGAAATGGCTTCACAACTCTCTCTTTTCTAAACCCATAGACAGACTTGTGCATAAACATAAACATAAACAGAGAGGCAAAAGTAGATTTGCATACACATACTGTATGCACGCACGCATGCACACACGCACGCACACACACGCACACGTCTGTCTGTCTGTCACTCTACTGCCTCTCCGCCCTCTATCTTGACCGTCCATCTGTCCGTCTTGCTCGTGTGCATTTCACACCCCACCCTCGTCCCTCCACCCTCTTTCACTCCTTCCCTCACTCCTCTGTCCCTCGTCTAGTTTGCAGTGTGGCATTCTTCCTCCAGTCTGTCAAAGCAGGCAGGTCCTACCAGTTGTGTTAATACCACATGCAGTTTGAAGTTGGTTCTCATTCTCAATTTAAATCCCAGGGGACCAGCTGGTTTGAATTCCAGTTGGTTAACCAAGGTCTAATTTCAGCATAATCTATCACTTGCGATCGAAATGGTTACCTGGGCATCCCTAAAACCATCGGGCCACCCTGAAGCATAACATGTGGAATGTTTGAGAGGCGACAGTAGAGAGCAGAGTAGCTCACGTAGCCCGAGACTCACTGCTGGACTGACATTAGCCATTTCTTCCTGGAAGTCTTTTGATGATATCGATCTTGAGCTGTGGTATTATTTCATTACAGTCCTATCCGAGAGGATGGTTGGGAGCGGAGAGCATGAGTGCATTAATTAGACTGATGGTTTATTGGTTTCCCTCGTGCAATACGTCTGCACTGGGTATCACACGGCTGAAAGTTAAATATTTTGAGCTCAGGACCCAAAATATTAAATAACACAAGTTTTCCTCTAAATTGCTTTACTGTGGCTCCCTCCTGACCCCCGCTGTTTCAGTCAAACTGCCAAAGGGGTTCATTCAGCAGCAATTCAAATTCAGCCGGCCATCTTTGTGCATGATTCCACAGTACAAAATACTGTACATACTGTACCTCACAGACAGTACATCACAGGACTACCATGGAAACAAGGCCCTAGGGGGCTTTTTGAGTTATCCTTTTAACAATTATTGTGACATTTTACCTCTGTACTATTTGCATTTTGCAAAATATTAAAAGTATTCAATCAATCAATCAATCAATCAAACAGCAGATTTGCAAAAGAAAATTAAGCGTTGACTGACACAAACCACAGTTTGAGGCATGCTTCAGATCAGCTGTCATCTCAGTGACATCACAAAGATGTACTTCATAATGTTACTGATTTCTTTCAGACCTCCAGTTCTAGGCAACACAGAATGGGGGGACTTTTTTATTATTTCCACACAACAACTCTAAGGTAGATTAATGACATAGTAAAATGTTGAAAATAAGTGGTATTCCCCTTTAAATGTAAACTGGCACTGGTTTGCCTTGCCCCGGCCCTGGTTAGCTGGCATATACAGACTGACTTTGATTGCATGGTGTTGATTTCTTTTGTCAAAGTAAGCTAGAAATAGTAGTAGTAGTTACAAGGTGTGTCTGTCTTTCTCGCTCAAGATGTCTCGTTTACATTCCTACAATTGTGTTGGGGCAAGGCAAGCCCCTCCTGCTGAGTGTTGTTTTATGTTCTGTGGTGAGAGTGCATGTGCACATCATGAGTGTTTGAGCCATGAGGGGTGTGTCTGCCAGTTTGACCACATTTCAGTCTGCAGGGTGGGACCACGAAAACTGACAAGTGACAACACTAAATAGTGATGATGAAGATGAAATTAGTGTTATTAGTTATAGTATTTGCCGGCAACCATAGGCCACTGGGACAGGAACCTCCTGTTTCCGTAGCATGAGGCACGCCCTGGACATGCCACTAGTATGTTGTTATGTTGTTACCCCAATCCATGAGCTGGAAACCAGGCGTTAGATATGAGTCATAAGATGGAATATAGACCAAAGGAAAATGTGCTTCTAAGATTATTTACTGTATGAGTCACCCTTTGATCATTTGAGTCAGTTTTGTTGTCCCCTGCTCTTTCATACAGAAACAATGTTGAACTCACAGTCACCCTTCTCTCTCTCTCTCTCTCTCTCTCTCTCTCTCTCTCTCTCTCTCTCTCTCTCTCTCCCTTTCTCTCTCTCTTTCTGTCTCTATGTGTGTGTGTGTGTGTGTGTGTGTGTGTGTGTGTGTGTGTGTGTGTGTGTGTGTGTGTGTGTGTGTGTGTGTGTGTGTGTGTGTGTGTGTGTGTGTGTGTGTGTGTGTGTGTGTGTGTGTGTGTGTGTGTGTGTGTGTGTGTGTGCGTGGACAGGACATGGAAGTGAGCCCCAATGAACTAATGGACATCCTCAACAGGATTATCTCCAAACGTGAGTGTGCAACATCGATATTGTAGCATCAACTTTAACACATGTGCTCCCTAAGGTAGCACAATTGAGGTTGAGATTCTCAACCGTTTTAATTATAAATAAAGCACCCCCGGTTTTATATGCATTAGGGATTAGGCCACGGGCCCCCATTTGATAAAAACAATAAATAAATCTGTGGGGCCCTAATCTCTCAGGATTTCCCAGATTGGTAGGGCCCAATCTATAGTAACATCCTCAATTTTAATTGAACTCTGAGAGTATACAAATAACCAAATGGCCCTACGGGTTTCAGAGTTACAGCCCTGTAGCCTAATGGTCCATTTGATTCCTGAATCCTGACTATGAATCATTTAGCTGGGGATCCCTGGAACCCCCTCCTCAAGGACCCCTGGGGGTCCCCGGACCCCATGTTCAGAACGAGTATTAATTCCATTCACATCAGCTCTGCGATGCTCTACTATGCAGTTAGTGGACTGCTGCTATATGTCTGTGCACTGTGTAAACAAACCAATGGGTGTGTGTTCTGTGATGTTTCAGGCGGGGACTTGAAGACCGATGGCTTCGGCCTTGAGTCCTGCAGGAGTATGGTGGCTGTCATGGATGTATCCTCAGTAGAAATAAACAGTAAATCCTTAGTGTTCATTTAACTCAGAGTGCATTACATTAAATTAAATACTGATAGTTCACATGCACAAAAATATGTTGTTGATGTATCCTTTTTGGCAATATCTTACCATGCACAATGAAATTGAATTGAGAGAGAGAGAGTAACACGCTCACACACGCACGCTATGTCAGCCTGTTCTGTCTGTGAACTGTCATGAAACCTTGACCATGCTGCTTCAGAGCGACAGCACCGGTAAACTAGGCTTCCACGAGTTCAAATACCTCTGGAACAACATCAAGAAATGGCAGGTCAGTCCTTTTGTCCTTTATAGTCAGTCCCCGTCAGTCCTTTTGTCCTATACTTTGCATCTGTTCAATCTGCATGAACTCTGAACTGAAGATGTGCCACCCTCAAGCTTGGTGCAACCAATCCGCAACAAAAATAAATGTATTTTGAATTGATGACTGGTGCATGCATACAATATTTATCCTACTGGTTCTCACCAGAGGAAGCAAAATGGGAGCCAACATGGTCAGGGTCCATTTGGTTCCATTTGTACACTCTCAAGGGTTACAGACCTGTAAAGTTCCATTTGGTTCCTGACTATCAATCATCATTAAGCGCTTTGGGTATTTACTATTTCGAAAAGCGCTTTCTACCCACATTGAGAGCTAGTGCTTAGTTTAAGAACACTGACAGGGAATTCTATGACGATGGAGTAGCATTGGAGCTCAGTAGCATTACAGTATGAATAAACTGTGTGTGTGTGTGTGTGTGTGTGTGTGTGTGTGTGTGTGTGTGTGTGTGTGTGTGTGTGTGTGTGTGTGTGTGTGTGTGTGTGTGTGTGTGCGTGTGCGTGTGCGTGTGCGTGTGCGTGGTTCAGGGTACTTATACGTGCTTTGATGCTGATAAGTCCGGTACGATCTGCTCCAAAGAGGTTCCACAAGCCTTCAAGGCTGCTGGTAAGAAAAACACACAGGTGTGTGAATATTGTGTTGTCATTAGGAAATAATGCTTATTAAGTACATAACATTAGTTTTCTGTTTTCTCTGTATAAGCTTAATTCTATAATGGTTGTCGGATGTGTGTGCCGTCCTCTCCCTAGCTGGAGTGTGTTCATTGTTGTTATCCAACTCTGTGTGTTCTTATCCAACTCTGTGTGTTCTTATCCAACTGTGTGTGTGTGTGTGTGTGTGTGTGTGTGTGTGTGCGTGCGTGTGTGTGTGTGTGTCCACCAAGGTTTCCCCCTGAATGACCAGCTCTACCAGTTGATTATCCGTCGCTATAGCGATGAGCATGGCAACATGGACTTTGATAATTTCATTGGCTGCATGGTGCGCCTGGACGCTATGTGCCGTAAGTATCGCTTATCTCTCTTCTCTTCTCTTCTCTTCTCTTCTCTTCTCTTCTCTTCTCTTCTCTCCTCTCTCTTCTCTTCTCTTCTCTTCTCTTCTCTTCTCTTCTCTTCTCTTCTCTTCTCTTCTCTTCTCTTCTCTTCTCTTCTCTTCTCTTCTCTTCTCTTCTCTTCTTCTTCTGTAGTGGAGTAAAGTACAATATTTGGATCTGAGATGTAGTGGAGTAGAAGTAAAAGTATTGGAAATTGGAATTACTCAAGTAAAGTACACTACAAATGCCTCAAAATTGTACCTACTTTGTGTGTGTGTGTGTGTGTGTGTGTGTGTGTGTGTGTGTTCCCAGGAGCCTTTAAAACATTGGACAAGGACAACAGTGGAAACATTAGTCTAGATATCAAAGAGGTAATACATTTACAATGTAATACAGTTACTATAATTAGAGATGCACGATATTGCAATTATGACCGATCTCCGATTATTTGCTGGGTCATATCGGCCGATACAGCTTCCGAAACTGATATATTACATTATATTCTAAATTTCTTATATATTGAATTTGAATATTTGTTTTGCTGGTGAAAGTAGATGAGAAGCACTAACAGCTGTAGCTCTTAAAAAGATAGAGACAGGCAGACTGGCTGCTCTGTGGGTACAAAGTCATTGACGGTCACATTATTATTGTGTCATCAATATCTGTGAAAATAATCTGGATTATTTTGAGACGATCTGATACCGATATGGCATTTTTATGGCCGATATGGTCGATTTTGATATGCTACCGATTATATCGGTCCCCAGCTAAATGATAATTAGGAATCAAATGGACACTTATGGGTCTGTAACACAGAAAGTGTGCAAATGGGTCCATTTGGCTCCTTTTGTACACTCTCAGAGTTAAATTAACTTTGATTTTACAATATACATTGGGGTCCCGGAGATAGAAATGCCATTAAATGTGGGTCCGTAGCCTAATGCATGTCAAACTGTCCTTGAAATGAAAATCGGTGAAAATCACTGCCAGAGCCGTAAAGATCTTCTCTTATGGGGGTTCCTTGTATATATTTTCTAATGGGGGTCCGCGGGGTTAATGAGTGTCAATTTGGGGGTCCTTGACATGAAAACGTTTGGGAACCACTGGCGTACAAAAACGTATTTTCTCGGCTAGCAATGTTTTGATCATCCTGTGTTGGATCTTCATCAGCTCATTTGATAATGCATACATTACACTACTTTTCATACTACAACATATTAGGGCTTAAATGCTTTACTCATTAAAACTTGGAAAACATCTGTCTATTAAAAAAAACATAGCAGATGTACAAGCTCACAGAGTGTCACTTCATGCCATGTTGCAAGCTTGTACTATTTTTTTATGTTTTTGAAACATTGTGTGACTGAGACCTACTGATTTAGAGTCAGAATGATTAGAATCATCCTCAGGTCTTAATGAGATCAGTCATGGATATAAAACAGTTGTGTTGTTGTAGTAGCGTGAAGGAAATGAGATTTCTCTCTTGTCTCTCCTCAACAGTGGCTTCAGTTGACCATGTACTCTTAAACCAACGTTGGGAATGCTGCACAGGATGCTCGTCTCGTTATTTTCATCTCAAATGTTTGATTTCTTTTAACCATTCTCTCTCTATTTCACTATGCAATTGGCTAAGTACAGCCTAGAAATATTGAATGTCCATGCTTAATGAGTTTTATTTAAAACATTTTTCTTCCATGTTTTATGTTTGAATTATGTTTCACTGGTTCCAAGTGCCTCAAAAACAAAAACTTGGAAACAGGGCCTTAAAATAAACTCATTTTTTACATGCAGTAAAGGATGAACACACGCAAAGAAAAAAAGAGTTCAGATTAGAGTGGATTTTGTGTGTTTCTAGGCTATATTTGATACATCAAATATACCGTAGCCTATAACTATATATATATATATATATATATATATATATATATATATACATACATATATATACTGACTTTAGTCTGAACTTCTTTTTTTGTTCTCTGAGTCCTCCTTTGCATTTTAACATTATGTGTTTACAAGTATGCAATGATATGTTTAAAGCCAAAGTCAATCTTGAAAAGGGATAATGCTGTATAGTATGTTGTAAAACAAAGATATATTTATATAGGCCTAGGCCTACTTACTTTAACCATAGGACCAAATATGATTGATGCTGCTATTGCACTATCCCACCACCAGATGGCGGTGCCACAACGTAACGGAAAATACCCCAAAGAATCTCCGTTACTTTTTCTAGCAGACTAATGCTGCTATAGTTTGTGGCTTTCCAACTTGACAACTTCACTATTTTTTTCCCCCCAAAAAATTCTATGTAATGTTTAAGCTCTGAATAAAGTGACAATACTGATGTATTATTGTGGTACTGTGTTTATATCTGTCGTTTAAGGCTACTATGTAAACAAGGAACGTTCAAACTGGATCTTAATCTCTGTCATGTTTACATCAGGGTCAATATTCATCAAAACATGCAACAAAAAAAAGTGAATACTTATAGGTCTACAGTAGGGCCTATTATCGCCAATAGAAAAAAATCAAAGTGAGGGGCGCTCTTATCATCATACAATCATCACATCATCTCATGCTGGCCAACAGTGTCAAAGTTACTCCTAAAAGGTATATTACTGATTTTAGTTAAGTTAAGTAAAGTTAAGTAACTAGTTGCTTATTACTTTACTTATTACTTTTTTTTCACGCCCCCAATAATTGCATCTGTTCCCAAAAGTATTAATTTGAACTTTCAACATCAGCAGTTTTCCCCCCTTTTCTGCAGCCTACATAGTAAAATCCTCATTGTTTATTTACCTCTGAAAAGTGTATTGTATGTATAGTGTACACACCATGATGGGTCCATTTGATTCCATTTGTAATTTGAATTAATGTGTTTGAATTCATAAATTACAGACTAAATGAAAACCACATCTGGGCTCAATATGATAATGAAACGCAAACTTTGAACAGTCTCACACAGCGTTGGGCAGTAACTAACTAGTCACTATAGTAATATATATATTACTGTAATATTATTACTTTACCCAGTAACGAGTAAAGTAAAGTGTTACTCTGCCAAAACAGTAATATTATACCATATTACTTTGTATAAAAAATAGCACATAGGCCTATTACATATAACTTTTTTGTTTTGTTGGCTGCCGTTTGAAAACATTTAATTTAAATGGTTGAAAGAGATGCTGCTTTATTTTATAGCCTTTTTGGCTGATTGGGGACTCTTCTTAATATTATATTAAAAACAATTGGATTCAGTTCTAAAAGAAGCTGACTAAACAGATTGTGTTTTTGTAGGCCTACATCCCTTTTTTGCGGGTGGGGCACAAAAGTAATAATATTATGTAATATATAATATGTAATTGATTCCAAGTATTAAGTAATATAATATCACCTTTTTAAGTAGCCTATGTAATAACATACTCTACTGAGTAATATTTCCTAACACTGTACAATATATAGGCTATAGGCTACTGTTTTGAGATGGATATGATAATGTCAGCTATATGTATGATGATAAGAGCGCCCCTCACTTCACACAAGTGTGATTATTCTATAGCCTACTGTTCACTTTGTTTTAACTGTGTATTTTGTGGGGGGCTAGCCCCTCCCACGTCCAGCTTTTGGTTACCGCCCACTTTGTCTTAAACAAACATTAATTTCCCATTGACAATTAATGAATGGAGAATTGTATGCCATAGTGTCTGAGCAAAATAGGCATATTGTCTATTTTACGTTATGATGATGTACGTTATGATAAGAGCGCCCCTCACTTCACACGGGTGTGATTTTTATTCTATTTTTATTTTGTATAGGCCTAGATGTGTATATTTGCATGTCTTTAAATGTTTTGATGAATTGAAAATGGAGGACGCTGATGTAAACAAGTCTTATAATGCTTTTTCTGGTTTTATCCTCTTAGCAGTTTTTGTCTATATAGGCGACCTTCCTTGGACTGTACCCATTCTGCATTTGTTAATAAAACTTTCAATCAATCAATCAATCAATCAATCAATCAATCAATCAATCAATCAATCAATCAATCAATCAAAACAAGCCCCTGGGCCAGTGGGGGCGGTGCGTGGAGCCAGTGTTGCCATGTCTGCGTATTATAAGCGACTAAAGCGATGACTTTGGGCTTATTTTTGGGGCTTGTTCCTTAGTAGTTACTAGTTTCTTGCTTATTTGGGCTTGTTTCCTAATGTTGTTTTTAACCAGTTGTTAAAAACAACATTTTCATGTCGAGGACCAGACAAAACAATTATGCATTATTCCATGCAGGACACATCTGAAACTATTTTGTGCCAGCTATAGGCCTACCCCCTCCCCAATACCAATTTTTCATTAATATTTTTTCAAAAACATTCCAAAAAGATCTACTAGCTCACAAGAAATTAGCCGATGTATAGGTTTACGTGCTCATGTGGCCTATACTATAGGCTAAATAATAATAGTTGCTTTAATATTTAGGGCTTGTTTTCATAGAGCTGGTTGCTTATTTCTCCCGCAAAATCTGGCAACACCGAGTAGACCAGAGCAGAATGTGATGCTGCAGAGTGTGGTGCGGTGGATGGATGCTGCGTGGATGAGTTAACCAAACAGGTGGAGTTCTCACACCATCGCTCCAAACTACAAAGGAGTTGAAAAGGTAAGCCGTAAGCCACATGAAATCAAGAAATTCATTATTTCAAAATGCTTTAATACTTTTAATAAGTTGAAGAAGGCTCAGTGTTGAAGATTGTTCCTAGGAATGTGATGCAGAAGCCACTGAACGAAAACATCCTGGAGCTTGCAAAGTAAACAAGGTGAAAAGTGTACGATTAGCACTTGAATGTGGTCTTTGGTCTAGTGGCCTAGCACGACATCACATCAGTGATGGGCAGTAAGGTCATATAGGCTATTACTATATTTATAATATTATTATTTCACCCAGTAACGAGTAGTGTTGACAAAACGCTAATATTATTACAAATTACTATGTACAAAATACTACTGTATATTAACCAGGTTTTGTTGGCTGCCTTTTGAATACATTTCGATGAAAAGGTCAAGAAGAGATTGCTACTTTACATCTTTCTATATAACTGCAGTAGGCCTACATAATGTGGAATATATGCAGCAGAAAAATAGTTCAAAAGATGAGAGAAGGTTGACTATTTTGTTTTAGGCTATAGCCTATAGCCTTGCAAGTTGCAATTATTCAGTTTAGCAGATTTGTGACTTATTAATATTCCAATGAATTGGATTCAGTTCTATTAAGGAACTAAACATAGGCTATTGTGTTATATTAGTTTTTGCGGGGAGGAGTAATAATATAAATATAATATGTAATACGGTAGACTATAATATATTATATTACTCTTGATTCCAAGTAATATAATATTATCTTAGTAGTAATAAAAGTAGAGTAATATGCAATAAGTAACATATTAGGCTAGTCTCCTGATTGATATTGTCCAACACTGCACTACAACATTCACTGACGCTTCCAAGTGAATCCACGTTGTGTTCTGTCCATCAGCCATAGCAGACAGGACAGGGACACTAGTAGGCTACAGACAGTGATATGTCGATCTGTGAATCCCTGTGTATGTGTGTGTGTGTGTGTGTGTGTGTGTGTGTGTGTGTGTGTGTGTGTGTGTGTGTGTGTGTGTGTGTTCTCTCTCTCTCTCTCTCTCTCTCTCTCTCTCTCTCTCTCTCTCTCAATTCAATTTAATTCTAAGTGCATGATATGATATTGCAAAGCATACATGAACAACAATAACAGTGACAAACAATGACAAACAATATCCTTCGTAAATGTAAATTAGTCTAATTAAATATCCATCCAGAGAACATCAAGATGATGTTCTCTGAATGGATATTTAATTAGACTATAGCCTAATTAAATATTAGTCATACATGTTGTTCATGTATGCTTTGGCAATATCTTATCATGCACTTAGAATTCAATTAAACTGAATTGAGAGAGAACGAACACGCACAGCGCATGCATGCATGCACGCACGCACGCACACACACACAAACATTGTATCTAAACTTTTGATATATCATCACAAATTTGACAACTCACTCACTCACTCACTCACTCATTCAATCACTCACAAGAGAGTTTTATCTCCCTCAAAAGATATATAATTGCAAATTAGTGATATTTTTAGTTTCTTCACATTTCTGTCTAGCATGTCTAAATCAGGACTTGAGAATCTTTTTGTGCATGTGATATATTTTGTCTATTGCCAGGCTGCTTTTAATTGAACTCAGATAATGAGTTAAATAAACACTTAAGGATTTGACTGTGCGGCTTTCACAATTTAAAAGATTCAATTGTGTTTATGGCATCGAATATGATAACATACAATTTATATACAATTTAATATTTTTTTAATTAAATATACAAAGTAAAATTACTGAGCCAGTGACCCTGACATTTCATAACTTTATACTTTCCAAAACGTTTTAAAATAGCAGAAATAGATAATCTACAAGCTTACAACACGTGTTTCCACAATTTTTTTAATGGCTTGACTCGTGGTCGGCACACTAGAGAGACAGACGGAAATGTTTACTCTGAGTCTGTATCAGACTAGAGAGAGAGGCAGACAGATAGAGAAAGTAGATGGAGTGAAAGTGAGAGAGAAAAAGGAGAGAAAGGGAAAGCCCATTCCTATAGCAAAAGTGACATTGACAGAACCAAGAATAACAAACAATAAACCAATTAATTAATAATTACAGGTAATCAACTCTGTTGTCTGTACAGTAGGTCAAACACTGGTACAGCATGCCATTGACACGTCATCTGGCAGTGTGTCACATATCAGAAAATATTTTCTTTTCCTCAAGGAGTAAGTTAGCAATGCCTTTCTTCTTGGAGATTTTCAAAATGCACTGTCTGTCTGTCTGTCTGTCTGTCTGTCTGTCTGTCTGTCTGTCTGTCTGTCTGTCTCTGTCTGTCTGTCTGTCTGTCTGTATGTCTGTTCTCCAACCCTGTTCATTGTCTTCCTCAGTTCATTAGATGCTGATTATGTGTGTCTGTGTGTCTGTGTGTGTGTGCGTGCATGCGTGCGTGCGTGCGTGCGTGTTCCTTACAGCCTTATTCTTGTTGTGCCAGAGCTTCCCACTGAACCATAACCGCATAATCATAGTCAATTACATTCTGTTAACTGACTGAGGAGAGGAGAGGAGAGGAGAGGAGAGATAAAATCAAATAAAAGAAAGAAGGAGAGAACAGAACAAATGGGAATTAAAAGGAGACAAGGAGAGACAGGGACAGACAGACAGACAGACAGACAGACAGACAGACAGACAGACAGACAGACAGACAGACAGACAGACAGACAGACAGACAGACAGACAGACAGACAGACAGACAGACAGACAGACAGACAGACAGACAGACAGACAGACAGAGCTAGTTCAGGTTCTAACATAGCTGCTGCCAGTTTCTGTCTGTCACAGATACACATACAAGCATAAGTTGCAACCTGCATAGTGACTATATTTACTTTTGTTCAACTGTAAGAGCAGTAACTAAGAACAATGTTCATCGGCAGCTCAATTGATAGACTCTGGAGTTTGCTGCACCAACAGATGGGGCAGAAAATAATCTGCCCTATTTTTTTTTATCTATGGTCCCTATCCTGTCTACATGGTTCTCCTAATAAAGGAGAAGAAGAGGGACATAAAATTGGTTTTCTGGTTAGGTGTATAGTCGTCATTAACCAGAAGGTAAACAATGCAAATTGGAATGGACTTCCTCTTTTTAAATGAAACGTACAAACGACGAATCGACGATACGACGATTTTGGAAGGAGAACTTCTGAGGGTGACAAACCTTTATGAGGAACACACATGCTTTTATGTTGAATGAGTCAATCAATAATAATAATAATAATACCGGTAATAAAATCCTAAAATAGAATAACACATATATATTTTATAACTATTAAGTAAGATAAATGCAGAGAGAATAGTTTAAAAAAATAAAAAATAATGGTGAACAATGGTTGTTTTTGATCAACTCATTCGATCGACAGTGGTAGATCAAAAAGACCTGGTAAAGATGTGGGTCTTGCAGAACATTAATGGCTGCTGTGTCACACTACTATTCACTGCCATAAATAATGTTGATGTCAATGTGTTGTCTAGGCGCCGAAAACACCTGATGCCTTCCAACTTGGACTGACACACACACGCACGCACGCACACACACACACACACACACACACACACACACACACACACACACACACACACACACACACACACACACACAGGGGTTGGATTTGGCCACATGCCAAGATGTCGTGTGACCCGCCCATCAGGACAGCGCAGGAGGAGCTACATATGAGAGCCAATCAGGTCACAGATGAGGTAAATGATTGACCGGCTTGTTTTTCTTGTTTGTGTGCCAAAGGGGGAGAGTTTAAACGCTTCACCTTTCTACCTGAAACATCACATTTTGTCTCAGTGCCTCAGATAAGTGATGTTCATGAGACAATTAAGGAACACGCACGTGCGTGCGTGTGACCGGAATTCAACCCCAATAAGGGGTCAATGGGTCGTACTACAAACATACATACCGTACTTCAAACAGACAGACAGACATACAGACATACACACACGCCACTCCATTGGAGTGTTTAGGCATCGCTCAAGAAACATGAGTACTCTTTCCACCACTGCCTAAAACCTACTGTTGGGCCAACTCCTAACTGCTGTCCGTCTACATTACTACAAACCTCTTATCCTACTTGATATACTACAGCGTTTTTGATTGACTGAATACTTTTATTAACAGTTTGCAAATAGTACAGTGGTACTTGTTTCCATTGTGGTCCTGTGCGTCACACAAAAGCATACCAAATAGCAGATCTGCAAGCTCGAAATGCAGTGCAAAAGTGATTTGTTTTGAGCTTGTAGATTTGAGAATTCATTTGTTTTTTGTTTTGTTTTTATCCTGAAAAGTAACAATTTTGGAGATATGAGGTTTCCCCCCAACAGAGATGACATTATACCCTGGTATTTCTGAAGGCATCTGTACTACAAATGGAACATTCAAGTAAAGAAATGTACAAAGTCCACTGATCCTAAAACCTTTTAGTTTCAAGGACCCTCAGGTTGATATGCATATGAAATTAGATGCGTTGTGAGCTTGTAGGTTTGTTTTCTAATTTATGGAAATCTTACGGTGTCCACGACCCACAAATGGGTCCCGGCCCAGTGTTTGTGAACCAGTGCATTAGGCCACGCAACCCCATGTGATACCATGCTTTATCTCTGGCATCCGGCAATCACTCTCAGCGTTATGGACCCCTGGTGGTCCCCCGGACCACACATTGAGAACCAGTGACATAGCTCCTACCTGGCTTACCTGGTTGCCATAGAGACGGCTCATCTCTAGGACGACCATCTGCAGAGAGACTAGACTAGACACACATGAGCTCACTGTGGGTGTGGGGGACACTGAAACAAACATGCGCACGCACGCACGCACACACACACACACACACACACACACACACACACACACACACACACACACACACACACACACACACACACACACACACACAATGAATATAAATATAATATATAAATAAAATATGTATCATCATATATTGTTGTTTTAACTGTTTGATGTCATTTGAATATTTCTGTTAGTCCCTGGAGAGCACACGGAGGATGAGGCTGTTAGTTGAGGAGGTATGGACACGCACGCACGCACGCACGCACGCACGCACGCACGCACGCACGCACGCACGCACGCACGCACACACACACACACACACACACACACACACACACACACACACACACACAGACACACACACACACACACACACACACACACACAAATATAGAGAAAGAAACAAGAAAGTGGGATAGATAAACAGAAATTATGTATTTCTGCATTTATGAAGTCACTTTATCTCACATCTCATATACAGGTATGTTTACTGCATTATTTATTACAGTAATCAACAAAATAATATATCTACCAGACTACCAAGAAGCATATCTTTATCAAAATGTGCCAATGCTGTTCGACTTTAAATGAACGATCATCCCTATTGTAGGGGTGAACATTTGGAGAAAGTAAGCAATCTTTGTAGATCGGCTAGACCGCTAGAGCAGTGGTTCTCAACCTTTTTAGGCCACGGCCCCCCAAAATAATCATATTTGAACTGGAGACCCCCCCCCAGATCTGCAAATAAATCACACCCCTGTGAAGTGAGCAGTGCAATGTTGTGCAACATTGCACTGCTCACTTCACAGGGGTGTGATTCTTTTTATTATTAGTTTATTAGTTTTTTTCTTATGAAAGCAGAGAGTCTTCTGTTTCATACGGTATATAGTATGTACATGTCGCTATAGGCCTTATTTTGTGAATAATAGTTCTTCAGGTCCATGTTCTCTCTGAAAAAGAGACTTTTAGACAAGGCATGTGTATTCGTTATACATTACAAACGGGTCGATGACGTCCCAGACGCCTTCATTGCGGTCTTATCACTGCAATTATAATGAATAAAAAGATTATAATCACACGAATCACAACGGATAGTGATGGCTGCAGTGCATTGGCTGGCGAAGACGCTATGGCGATCTCCAACAAAAGACATGTAAAGCGGCCAGTTGATCATGGCGGTCCCTCGATAATGTCATTCGTTTCGTGCATCCGTCCATGACTCCGTGTGTGTGTGTTGCAAACGTTATGAAATGCCGATCGTTGCAGATTATTCTTGGTTTATATACGGGCAGGGGCAAATCGATGCTTACACGGCTGCGTTATATCTTTTTCCGAGAATGAGAGAGGACGAGGTGCAAGGCAGTTGAAGGCACAGTGGCAGTGGGGGGGGGGGACTCAAACTGCCAATGGAATCCGAGACGAAGAGACCTCCCCCACAATGCTTCCTCGGGAGAAACCATGTAGAAACAGGAGGGGAGGGGGAATTGAGTGTATTCACACACACTAGAGCATGGGTACGTCCATTTTAGATCCCCTGACATCTGCGTTCGTCTATGCCGTGCAGGCCGCCTCCATTACATCATAATGGATGCGGCCTGCCCGCATAGACCAGACCTCTTTTCAGGAGGGGGGGGGGGGCTTTTAACTCCCGGATCACATACCGGATCTTTGTAGAGCCGATCGGTGTTACTTTCTATGTTGTCCGGGCGCGTATAAAGATGAAGTACAGTAATCATTAAAAAACCATAAAAACGTATAGATGCGCTATGAGCATACCGTGATCGAGATATAAAAAGCGTATGGATACGTTTCACGCATTTGATGTGTTAACAAGCTTATAGAAAGGAAACAAAACAAAAAGGAAACACCCTGTCTATTTGAATGAATTATGTCAGTGATGAGAAGCACCTTATTTTATTTTACTTTGTGAGGTGTTGAGCCTATAGATCTGCTACTTTCACTATTGTTGAAAATGTTTAAGTTAAAAAAAATGGATTTCAAACATTTATAGTTATTTTTGTAGATGATGATATGCCCCAGTGTTAGCCAAAGTAAATCAGTATAATTGTTTATTTTGTATGTGTATGTGTGTGTGTGTGTGTGTGTGTTGTCCTCCCCAGAGTAAAGATGCAGGGATCAGAGCGCTGGTCATGCTGGATGAACAAGGAGGTACTAATCTTTATGTCTCTCTCTTATCTGTTATTATCTGTCTGTTAAGTGATGAGTTTGTTGAGTTTTGTGTCTTCAGTCTTCTGCATATATTTTGCCTGTATTTAGGCCAGGTGCTGGACAACAAGGGATCAAGGCAAACATCAAAGAGAAAGAAGGAACATCCACACACTTGTTTTTAGAGCTCCATAGTAGACTTAGCACTGTGATTATATTTGCAATCCCATAGTTGGAACGGTGGGGCGTTGCTATAGGAACCGGACCAATGTTAAAAGCTTCCGTAGACCTCAACGGAAGTTGAGGCCGTCGACGTCCATATATATACGTACCTGGGAAAAAATAGTTAAATAAAATGAGGGAGCATCGGTCCCTTAATGTGCTCCCTCCACTACACCCCTGCAGTAAACAACACTTCCTCCTACAGAGCAGTTGGAGCGTATAGAGGAAGGCATGGACTCCATCAACCGGGACATGAGAGAAGCAGAGAAGAACCTGACAGACATGGCGCGGTGCTGCGGCCTCACAGGCCTGTGTGCCTGGCCGCTCAGGAAGTACGTTCCGATTGGCTACGCTACCGACGCGCCACACGGCATTCCTTCATGTGGCCAAAACCCTCAACAGAGTCCATCACTATGTACAGTAGCTGTTGTTCAAGCTGTCGTTTCATCAAAGCAAACTGATAGCCACGCCTATGTCTTGTGTTTTTTCTGATACAGTGGTTCTCAGTCTTTTTAATTTCAGGGACCACCTTGACTTTGAAAGCGTACAAATGGATGGACCCGTAAAGTTCCATTTGTACACGCTCAGAACCCCCTCAAGGAACCATGAGGTGTTCCTGGACCTAACCATTGTTCTAATGCATATGTTGTTGTTATTCCTCAGTTGTGGCATTTGGAGTCTGGGTTGTGGGCGGCTGGCTGGTTTATGAGTTGCTAGGATTTGGGCTGAAACATGTTGCTGAATAGTTTTTCGTTTTGTGTCGCTTCCTTCTCTTTTCTCAACCTCCTCTCCTCAACCACCATCCCTTAAAACCCCCAAAATCCATCTCTTTCTTACTTATCTCGCCTCACCTATCTCGCTCCTCTTTCCTTCCACTCCTCCCTTACCATTCTCTCTCCTCATGCTCTTGCCTCCCATTATTTCTCTCCTCCCCCCTCTTCCCCATATCCCTCCCTCTCAAACATCCATCCATCCCCTGCAACTTTATTTTCACTCTTTTACTGTTCTGGTGCTGGTGTTCCATAGAGCAGCTGGAGCGAATAGAGGAGGGCCTGGATCAGATCAACAATGACATGAAGGAAGCAGAGAAAAACCTCACAGACCTGGGCAAATGCTGTGGGCTCTGCTCCTGTGATAAGTATGCTGTGTGTGTGTGTGTGTGTGTGTGTGTGTGTGTGTGTGTGTGTGTGTGTACGACTCCGAGCTGTTGGTTTGCCCCCCCCCAAAAAAAACTTGAATGGCTATTTAGCCATAGCCTACCTACAGCCTGAGTTGATAACCACTGCAATATATGAAATGGATTTAATACCTATGGATTAGAAATGTGACCAAATAGCCGACCATAGATCTCTGCCGACACATCTGGTGACATCTAAACAGGGCTAGAAAAGCAGCAAGAACCGTCACTAACAAACCTGCCTGTATGCTTTGGAAACCAACACTGCAGTCCCAATATGAAGGACAGCCCTAAAATATTTGCATTGGTTCTGCAATTACATTTCAGAATGGTTTCCATCCAGTTCTAGGCTGAGTTTAGATGACACTACATTTCGGTATGTGTAGATTGCTGATCATCTGGCTACGATGCCAGACTACAGCAGCTAATGTCTCACCCTCGCTCAATCTCTTCCTCCCATACTCCATCTCAGAGGCAAAATGTTGTACTATTACTCCACTACAATTATTTGAAAACTTATAGTTACTATGTAGTTTTTGATTATTACAAAACACATTAACTTCAATGCTATACATACATCTACAAGCTCACAATTGTGTTCTGTCTCTCATCTCCACTCCTCTCTCTCTCTCTCTCTCTCTAACTTATACCCCTCCAGGCTAAAGGCCTTTGAGGAGAGCGGGGCATACAAGGCAGTGTGGGGCGGAGCCTCCAGTGATGGCGTGGTGTCCAATCAGCCGTCCTCCAACAGGGTCGTAGACGAGCGCGAGCAGATGATCATGAGGGGGCCTTACATAAAGAGGTGTGTGTTTGGGGACTTGAGGGTGGGGGGGTGGCTGAACATTGAGCAGCACGAGAAAAGAGTCATGGTACAAAACTACTACTAAAGTACTACCTAATACTGAACCTAATACTGAAGAGCTACAATTCTCATTGTACAGTACAAGACCACTCTCTAAGTTTCATAGCTGAGAGGATAGGCGTAGCGATGGTGCAGTGTACCTGATTGTTATTGCTGCTCTTTTTTATTATTTATTTTAGGACAGGCGCTTTTCAACTCTTTGTTAAAGGGATAGTTCACAATCTTTTAACTTAATTTGTATGAAATACTTGCCATTAATATAGTGGTTGCAACTGTATTAATTGATTGCCCAAGTCCCGTGGTGGGAGTTCTGCTCTGGTTTTGGTAAATATTAAGTAATTCTGGTCATTTTGTGGGGGGGGGGGGGGGGCGCATTAAAAGTAAATGAATCCACAAAACAAGCATCATTTGTATTGTTGATCTATTTCTAAAATATTAGCGCAACTGTCGTTCAACTTTGACCCCTCTATCACATTTTTTGGCCATAGTGATATGAAGGGTCATTTTTTTAATATATATATATATATATATATATATATATATATGGGGACAATAATAATTATTATTATTATTGTAGCCCATTTCTGTCACATACTGGCAGGTTTACAATACATTTGGTTATTGGTCAGCAGTTTGCGAGATTAGATCTGGACACACAGACCACCTTATAGACGCCTGGACTCCTGCAGAGACACATCCACAATTTGTGATGTTCTGTCATTCAGAAATGATACATGTCGTAATGTAATAATAGGTGTGGTCAGCGTTCAGAGGGAACTTCCTCCAATAAACACATCTTGTGACTTGACTTGACTTGTGACGCACACACACGCACGTGTGTCTGACAACAAATTGAATTAGATCTAGGGCAGGCAGTGTAGGAGTTTAGTGTGTGTGTGTGTGTGTGTGTGTGTGTGTACGCACGCACACATTTGTTTGCTCTCATTTAGAACAAACTGACATACAATTCTGTCATCTGTTAATCGAGCAGCTGCTCAAACAGAGCATATTGGCAAACCACACACACAATAGCAATAGAAAATCTACATAAATCATAGCCTATTTGTACCATAGGCCTACAGCTGTCAGCCCTGCATGCTCTTTTCAGTGACTGTGTGTGTGTGTGCATGCACACGCGCATGTTGCAATAACTATATCATTATCATCTCTCCTCCTTCCTCTATTCCTCACCTCTCAACTTATGTGCCTCTTTATCTTTTTCTCCCCACTGCTTCTATCCTTCTCACGATCCCATTACATTTTCGCAACGCGGTTCAAACTCCTCCTTATCTCCCTCTCGCTCTCTGCCTCCCATCAACTCCCTGCACCCTTAATCTCTTCTTCTCACCCCCCCAACCCCCGCCCATTCCCTCCTCTGCTTACACCACCCTGCCTCTCCCCCCTCCCCCTCAGGGTGACCGACGACGCCCGAGAGGACGAGATGGAGGAGAACCTGCAGCACGTGGGCAGCATCCTGGGCAACCTGAAGTGCATGGCCCTGGACATGGGCAACGAGATCGAAGTGCAGATCCCACAGATAGGTCGCATCGAAGGCAAGGTAGGCAGTGGCACCGGCCGCCAGCGCTTTGATGACGGCATTCTTGCGATAATTGCGATACACAGAAAGGTGTAGGGTGTGTGTCAAAATAATGTACGACATTTTTGGAAGAGACTGCACCAATTGGTTTGACTACTAAACACACTTTGAGCCAGAGGATTAGCTAATCATAGTGGCCGGTTATTATCTTATAGGTCACACACACATCACTTTTCAAAGATTGTAAGGTTTCTTTTCCCTCTTCTTTTGCAGGCTGAACTCAACGTGTCCCGAATCAACGCAGCCAACCAGAAAGCCAAGAGCCTCATGAAGTGATAGAGCCCTTCTCCGCTTACACACTATACAGCTGTTACTGTTTTCTCGACTGTGTTCTAGAAATAAGCATGTACCTGTATGCTGTGCTAATGTGTGCGAGTACCACGGGGCACAGGCCTCTGCCTTATTTAAGAGCGGGAATACTCCTTAAAATACTTTGTCACAAAAAGGTCCATGTGTCATATGGTTTCTAGTGGCAGTTAAAAAAATAGTTATTTTCACTTTTCATTCTTACTCTCCCCAATGTAAACACAACATGGCCCATTGTCCCCTAGTGCTCAAAATGTTCATCAAGACATTTAACACACGCGCTGGGTCCCTCTGCTGGCCGAAAGAGGTATTGCCCAATGGAGAAATACGTATTTGTAATTAGAGGAAGGCCTCGGCTGACACCCAGCGGTCACACATGTCCTCTTCACTCGTCCCCTCCCTTCCATTTCTCGACGTTGATGCAAAATGGAGGTGAGGTGACGTTGAATTGTTTTTCATCGTGATTGCGCACACAGCAGGGAAAGGTCTAGAGGCAAGAGATCGCCTCTGTGAAATAGTTCTCATAGCAAAATGTTGATGAAGATGAAAAGCACTTTATTTGTGATTGTATATATTTACTTACAGTCAAATCACCTGACAATAGCCTATAATAGTTTCCCTAGCTATTGGTGTATTTGTTTTGGGGCCTTCTTAATAATAGGTTATACGCATTGTGCTGAAGTGATAGAATGGTAAAATTGTAGATCTAATTCTCTGTGATGCTCTGTGATCATCATTAGCAAAAATTAATAATCAATTAGTAACATTTGAGGATATTGTCAATGGCAGGCCTTGCGTGATTGATTAAAGGCCCCAGAGTGTAATTGGTATTTGTTAAATTGTTAATGTGTTGAAATAAATTACCATCCCTGAAGTGTGAGTTCTCGTGATATTAATTTATGTAGCCTATACAAAAGACTTGAAGGGGGGCATGGGGGTCTAACTCTGAGGGGGTACAGCCGTACAAATGGCACCAAATAGACCAAAAAAGGGTCAGTTGGTGTAATTTGTACTCAGAATTATATTAGCATAATTGGGTCCCAAAATTCGTTAACTTGGGGGACGTGGGAGATGGCGTGTGTGTGTGTACATTGTAATGAGGCCATCGGGGAGGTGGGGGGCGTTGCAGACCCAGTATTCAGGGAAAATGTTACGCGTTTCTGTACGTGGTGGTGGAGGATGGAAGGAGAAGAGAAAAAAAACGCGCGTCTGCGCATTTCGCTCTTCTCGTCACTCCGAACTTTCGGGAGAGAGAGCTGCGGAAGAGAAGGAGGAGGGGAGAGAGAGACAAAACCCAACGTCATTAATACTGGTAAATTTTGCACCCAACATCCAACACAACCTTCGTTGTAAAGTTAACTATCGTGTTATGTGTGCCGTCGACGCCAACAGTAGCTCGCGCGGGGGGTGAGAGAAACGATGAAATGCGTGTATCGCGAAAAATAAAAATGGAAGCTTAGCCGACATTTCGTGGTTCTGTCTCGCGCATTTTAGCACACAAGCTATGCATTTAATATCGCAAGCAACCGAACGACACGCCGATCGACCTACGGTACCGAAACAATACAACCCGCGGTGTATTTATAAACGGTCAAACGGGCGTCCGTTATCGTTGTGCGTAAAGGGTTTTTTCCCCGTCCGTTCACGAAGCGAAAAAGAAAAGAAAAACCCGACATGGCGGAATCCGTTCGTGGGCTGATCCTCCCGTTCTGTTCTGTTGTGTGTGTGTGCGCGCGGGGAGGAGGAGGTATGAGGAGGAGGAGGCACCGGACTCACGGACTGGGGTTGGAGAAGGAGGAGGGAGGTGCAGGCAGCACAGCGCTGCTGTGAACAAAGAAATACCGGAAGTTCACGCTCGCTCACCGCCGCACGAGCAGTGTTGCCATATATTGTGAGGGAAATACGCAACCAGGTTTGGTTGATTGAAATTGGTATTTCACAGTACAATAGGTACATTTCAGAACTTAAGTCGACAAAAACTGCTACTTTAAAGGCGGAACGCACTAAGTCTTGTTTACATCAAGGTCCTACATTTTCAATTCATAAGAACATTTAAAGACTTACAAATATGTACACTTCTATGAAAAACTCGAAATCATTATGAAGAAAGTTAAACAGTGAAAAACATGAAGACCTAGTATGGAAAAACGGGGCGGGGGGGACTCAAACTTTTTTTTACAGGTGTCAGTTTCGAATTGCAGCCGTAGGTTTAGAATTGCATGTGTAGGTGCTCTTTGAGAGCGGTTTGAAGGAGACTGGAGACAAGGGATTCACATTTCTTAATGGCTGTTGGTAGGGAATTGCGCATTTTAGAGGGATACGTCTAGGAAAACAAGCCTGAAAGAAGCGATATACGTCCACATGAGCACTTATCGGTATCGGCTATTTGAAAATAGCAAATCTGTGACACGTGAGCTTGTAGATCTGCTATTTAAAAAAAGAAAAAAGGTATATTTGGAAATATTTGAAACATTCCAACACAAATCTGGTACAGGGCTCCCTGGTACAAAAAACTGCAACCAGCAACTCGCTTAAGCCGACATGGCAACACTGCACGAGGCCGGTGATCCCATAGCCCGGAGGGACGGTCGCTCTGGTTGGTTGGTTGTTAAGGACGTCTGAGTTTGTAGATTAGGTTATTTTTGCGACGCGCGACACGGTTGTACGGTGGGGAATGAACACAGAACACCTTTTTCAGGAATTGTTACAATGCAATATTGTCTGGTATTCTGAAAATACCATTTTATAGATAATTTTATATATTCAGTATTGACTTGATTTCTACTATAAAAAAGACTGCCCCTGCTGTCGTTGTAGTTGCTGTAGGTACATAGGTTATTATTATTATTATTATTATTATTATTTTCTTTTGCCTGACAGCCAGATAGCCAATCACAGTGCAACCGTTCCTCCGGTCTCTGGGATGAAGACACTTGGTCTCACCAGAGCCATAGCGTAAGACAGAGTTACGACAACTCTGTTCACTTCATGGGGCCAGGCCGCCAGGGCTACATAGACTTCTATTGGTTTGTGCCTATAAAAGGGACAACCGGAAGTTTATGGAATGCATTGGAGTCTATGGGCTCGTGCGAGTACATGAACCACGTGACCGGGCTGTTTTCTGCCCCCTCAATGTTGCAACTCTGTCTATAGGACCTACTCTATGGCTCTGGGTCTCACATACTGCTCAGGCTCTATCATTAATATACAGTTTTAGTGTTTGTGACTTGGCAAGCCAAGATGTACATTTAACTTTAGTGGAATGTTTTTTTTTGCCTTCATTTTGTTTTTGTTATTCTTTCTTTTTGTGTTATCACTACCCCACTAAAGTAAACACACAATAGTTAACGTCAAGTTAATCGTTTTGGGCAAATTATTAGAAGAAGCAGTTGAGCAATATCCTCAAATAACAATATCTTGCATATGGTGCAATTTAGTGGTCAACGGTCAATAGATCTGAGATGCCTTGCACTATTCACAGGAGCCACAAGCTTATAATGCATCCCACTGTGATCTTGTAGATCTGCTATCATTGCCATTTGTGGTACTGTATATTAATATTAGTGCTTAACAGTGGCTTAACTGCATCTCTTCAATAGGCTTTAACTCCCTCTCCTGTTATCTCTCATTTTCACCCACGTCCTCCCTCCTCGTTTCATCCCCTTGTCCTTTCTCCTTTCATCCCCTCGTCCTCTCTCCTTTTGTCTGTCTCTCTTTTCTATATTTTCCTTACTAGCTTCTCCTCCGTTTGTATTTTCTCACTCTGGCTCTCAGGCCTTGAGGGTCCAGCGAAAGACCGGTAGCGGATTTTCTCTGGACTGGCTCCGGGTTGGATATTAACCATTTTGGATCCTGACACTGGATTGGCCTAGAGCGTGGACATGGATTTGCCTGTCGTCTGGAAGATGGAAGATGACGACGAGCCGTACAGGTTGGGGGGTGGGAAGAGTTTGGGAGGAGCGATAAGGTCCAAACCTCGGTTTACTTTCACAGAAGTCAAACTCCTTCTGGACGAGGTGAAACGGAACCGATACATCCTTCTCAGTGAGTATCAGGGAAATGTGTGTGTGTGTGTGGGTGTGTGTGCGTGTGCATGTGTGGTGTACGAGATGTGAGATTCGTTGCTATAAAGTAATAGTGTCATTTTACGGTTCTCAGCGGTGGTTCTCAATTCTCTCTGTGCGTTGCTTTCGTGACTTGTAGACTGTCTATTTTCACTTTTAGTTTTAATTTTAACCATTTTTGGAGAAAAAAATCACTTGAAATGTTTGAAAAAATATCATAATAGCCCTGCCCCTTCCAGTGATTTTCCTTACCTTTCAAGTAGTCACATGAATATTTATCTCCAGTATGATAGATCCCCTCATTATATATATATATATATATATATATATATATATGAGCGCCATCTAGCTAAACTAAAAACACACTTCAAAACATGTGATTGGCAGTGTGGGCTTTGGGGAAAAATCACGTCAATACACTGGCAGTGATTTTCTTTATTGTGTTTGATTTTAACCGCGTCTCACAAAGATTTGTCCAACAAATGGGTCCCGACCCACTGTTTGGGAACCAGTTGCAGGTTGCAGGTCTTTCCTCTCTGTATTCCCTGCTCCCTCCACATCTGTTAATAATGTCTTCCAATCTCCTAACCGCGTTTCTCTTCTCCCTCACTCTTCGTTTCTCTCCTTCTGTCTTGCCCTTTTCCTCACTGCCGTTTCCTTACTGGCCTCTATTGGTTCTTCCCTCACCCCTCCTCTTCTCTAATGGTCTGAGCAGAGAGGTTCAACAACGGCGTTTCAGCAGATGCCAAGAAACAGACATGGGCTGAGATAACGGAGCTGATCAATGACCTGGGAGAGAACCACAGAGAGGTTACTAACACTATACTTGATAAGTAACAGGAAAAGAGAAGATTAGTGATTTACGAGACCCTCAAGAGGAAAATTGTCAAAGAAATTGTAAATGTAAAAAAAATATTAAATAGATTATAGTAAGATTAAGAGTATTTACATGCAAGTGGTTAACTTTGAACTTTGTTATTAATAATGGTAGCAGTCAGAGAAGTTGCTCGAAAAAAAGTTATGGCCATTTTCATATACCACACCATAGACATATAAGGCAACATTTTCCAAATTTCATCATGCTTTAAGTAGCATGTGACATATCAAACTAGGGGGTTTTCATGATTCTGAATCCATTCCATGCATTCATTCGTTTTGCACGAAAAACACTCCTTGGGCTGAAAACGGCCTCAGCCGTCATCACAGATGTGATGAGGTCAGCACATTTGCGCACATTTAGGCGAGTGGCTATGGCACATGTTTTTAGCCAAAGGAGTGTTTTTCGTGTAAAACTAATGCTTGGAATGGATTCAGTATCATGAAAACCCCCTACATGTCGCATGCTACTTAAAGCATAATGAAATTGGGAAAATGTTGCCTTTACAGGTAGTCTATGGTGTGGTATACAAAAATCACACCCGTGTGAAGTGAGAGAGTAGCGACACGCTTTGATCTCGCCGCAAAGCGGGTGTCTATGGGCTATAGTTCCAAACATTGATCCTATGGCTGGAACTATCCCATTGAGATAGAATGAGCACTTCCGCATTCCATTGTTACAATGGGAGTCAACGCTAGTGTCGCCACTCTCTTACTAGATTACTCTGGATTAGGTGATGTAATGAGGCACATTATTGTTTACAAAACAAACATTGAACTAAAGACAAACATTAAACCTATATATATATATATATATATATATAAACCTATATCAAAAATGTCCATAACTTTATTTCGCTGTGTTTCCGGCAGAGCAGGCCTCTCATTCTGTGAACCCTAATGACCAAATGAATAGAAAAAAAAACGCAAATAAAAAGTACGGCATGACATCACAGGTTAAACTCTATTCCTTGCGCATTTGGGCCTGTGGCCCGCCGGCTCTTAAGGTGTGCATCTATTTTTCCACCTCCCAGGTTCGTCAGATCATGAAGAAATGGGCGGACCTGAAGTGTGACGGGAAGCGGCGCATCGCCGCCCTCAGGGGCACCAACAGCACTACGCTGAAGAAGAAAACCCTGGGCCCTGTAGAGAGGATGGTTCACAAGATCCTGCTCATGGCCCCTGGATCAGGTAGAGCAGTGATTCTCAACCTTCTAAGGGCACTTTCACACTGGACATTTTTGGTTTGTTCAAAACGAACCATTGTCCGCTTACCCCTTTGGTTCGGTTGGTGTGAACGTGCACCCGAACTCTGGTGCGGATCAAAGAAACGAACCATGGTCCGCTAAAAAAGGCCGGACTCGGTTCGCTTCCAAACAAACCACGGTGCGGTTCGTTACTGGTGTGAATGCATTCGGACTTTACAGGACGATAGCCAAAATAGCCGTCGGGCGTCGGCAGTTGTGAGGCTGCATTAATAATTAGTTCAAAAAGCATGTCTTTTTTTACGGGGATCACTTGTCATTTGTGTAATTTGTTTTCATATTTGGTACGCTTTACAAAGTCCAGTGTGAACACCAAACGGACCAAAATCTTAATGCAAATATTTGGTCCTTGATCCGGACCTTCTAAGTGAACTTTGGGTGTGAAAACGCCCTTAATGTCAGACAGGGATCCCCAGTGTGATGTGCATTAGGCCACGGCCCCCCATTTAATGTGATTTATTTTATGATTTTTACACACACTGTGAAATCCTTTGTGTTCATTTAACTCTCAGAGTTACAGACCTGTAAAACTCCAATTGGACCCCTGGTGGTCCCTGTACCTGACATTGAGAAACTATGAGATAATGTGGGACTCCACATCGCGATAACCTCAGCAACGACAGCCCAAATATGGACGTGCCTGAGAGGTCGGCACAGATGGCACGTCACATGCCCATATATGGAGATACCCGTGGGTGTGTGCCCAGATTATGCCCATATATGGAGATGCCTGACATCAGCACGAATCGACTGTTAGGCAACAGTTGTATGCCCATATATTATGGAGATCTCTGTCAGCGCAAAATCCACGTTAACGCAACGATTATGTCACGGTACTAAGTGCCTGCATTATGCCCAAATATGGACATTCCTGATGTCAATACTAACATCATAGCTAACTGACTGCTGCGTCGAGACGCCTGAACACGCTGCTCAACGCCTTTCATTTGCGACGTGGGGAAAGCTGATAACGCCACGTGAACGTGAACCCAGAATTTGTCTCAAATTCAGGGAACCATCCTCTCTACAGGGCCTGGGATCTTCTTCCTCAGCATAGTCTGGTTTCTAGGTCACTTAGATCGGCCATCTAAATGCAGTTGCAAGTATGAACACTGCCACAGCAGTCCCCATAAAGTACATACATTGGAATTACACAGGTGCGTAATTCAATAAAACAAACGGTTGAGGAATGGCAGCTTTAGACTGTAATGTTCACGGGTGAAGGCGTAAATAATGCTGATCACGCAGCATTTATCTAGGCTTGGGAATTTTGACCGTGTATTTTTATCCACTGATTGGACAGATAATAACAGTGATCTGGAGTGGGACGATGATGACGAAATGGATTTAAAAAAGTGGCAGTTGGCGAAGGGCGTCCCCCCTCCATCCACTCCAGCCTTCAGCTACCTGAGCACACCGGACAACAATCCCCTCACCCTACCAGGAGGCAACTCTTTTGACGCCACCTCTTTTGATGTATCGCCCCTCTCCACGCCAGAGAAAGAACCCAGTGGTAAAGATGATTGTTTTGTGTCTGGGTATTCCACACACATCGGATAGGAAACATCCTCAGAATGTTCTCAGAGTGCAGATTCCGCTTCGATTCAGTGCTGTGACGTCACATACAGTAGACACAAGAAAAAACTAGAACTGCACTCTGTCGAGTGCATACTTGCTTGTTGCACACTAGTAGGCCATAAATGGCCAACTAGTGCGCAAGCAGAGCGCGCAAGTACTTTCGACCGCTGTAAACTGTCAAATAGTATTATTATAGTATTATTAAGTATGGTTCAAGTATACACAGGAGCATTACCTTTAATCCTCCCAACACTAAAACATATCGTCATTACGTCACCATCGAAAACCAATTACACTCTGGCACTTAATCCACATATTTCTTACGTCATCATTGAGAGCTAGTTATACATATACTATATAATATATATATATAATGTAATTTGTAAGTTGATTAGCGTAGCGGTATACTGTGGTTACTTTGCACCAAAAACCGTCCCAGCCAACCCGCCACTTTTGATGCGTATGCAAATAAAACAGCAAATTGTGCCTGATTTGCTGGGACCAGATTACATACATGTATACACTGAGCATTACCTTTAAAACTCCCAACACTAAAACATATCGTCATCACGTCACAATCGAAGACCAATTACACTCTGGCATTGGGTCCTTTAATCCACATATTTCTTACGTCATCATTGAGAGCTAGTTATACATATACTATGTAATTTGTAAGTTGATTAGCGGTATACTGTGGTTACTTTGCGCCTAAAACCGTCCCAGCCAACCCGCCACTTTTGATGCGTATGCAAATAAAACAGCAAATTGTGCTTGATTTGCTGGGACCAGATTACATACATGTATACACAGGAGCATTACCTTTAATCCTCCCAACACTAAAACATATCGTCATTACGTCACCACGAAGACCAATTACACTCTGGCATTGGGTCCTTTTATCCACATATTTCTTACGTCATCATTGAGAGCTAGTTATACATACACACCATGTAATCTGGTCCCAGCAAATCAGGCACAATTTGCTGTTTTAATTGCATACGCATCAAAAGTGGCGGGTTGGCTGGGACAGTGCATATGAGCCGGGCGAAACTATTACTTGCGCGCTCTGCTTGCGCAAGTAATGACACTGTAGGATCATCTATACGCTTTAAAGCTTTTTTAAACAGACTTTCAAAGTTTATTTCAGGCATCAATTGTATTCTGACAGGCACTTCCCAGATCCTACTTGACATGAACGCAACATTAATTAAGGTAGAGCTGACTGTTCTTTTCCCCTCTCTCCAGGGGATCCTTTCCATGCCTCGTCTGACGTAGAGTTCGACCCGATTGAAGATGGTAAGAGTTTTGCGAAAAACAAGTTAATTTGACCATATTATCAGAAAATGAACATTTGAACAGAAAACAAAAGTTATGAAAAATTTGAATGCAAATACAACATGATATGGGGCGATGTTCAAAAACATGTACATTCAGTGTATTTTGTACACATGGTGTGTAATTAATAAATCTACATTTGTGTCTCCGCTCTGGCAGATTTTGATGCAGACGACAAGGACTCCATATCCCTATTCACACGCCTTGGGCCTGGAGGCCCGTCGTCCTCCGCCTCCCTCGACCCCCTCCTCTCCTCTGGCGAGGCGCTGCTGAAGTTCAAGCCGACCCGCCACACCTACTCCAGAAGCCTGCCCATCCCGTCCCCCAGACCTCCCCTCGGACCTCCTCTCTCCTCCGCCTCCCCTTTCCTCCCGCCGGCCTCTGACTCCACCTCGTCCTCCCTCCCCATGTTAGCGGGAAGGGAGGACGCTCCTCGTCCCACCTCCTCGTCCGCCACCAACGGCACCACCTTCCATCCTGCCGCTGGCGGCACCTCCTTGTCTTCCTCCGTATTTCCTCCGACCCCCTCTTCCTCCTCCGCGGCCTTCCCCCCTCCGCCACCTCCTCACTCTTACTCCCAGCCACCCCCGCACCTCTCGCACGCCCCCTCCTACTCGCTCCCTCCCCGGCCCCAGCTCTCCCAGCTGGCGGCCCAGAGCCTGCAGCAGCAGCACGCCAGCCGCCTGCTGCTGTCCTCCGTGTCCCACTCTCTGGAGGGCCTGGCCCAGTCCGTGCAGCTGCTGGTGGAGAGCCAGCAGGAGTTCGTGCAAGAGTCGCTGCACATGCAGCGCGAGACAGTGGACATCCTGAAGGACTTCGCCGGCACGGTGCTCGCCATGCTCGGGGACAAGGCCGGCGGTGGCGGCAGCGCTGGCGCTGACGGAAGTGGCACTGGACAGCGTCCGTGAGCGACTACAGTCGACGCGGTTCTGAGAAGGAGGGGAGGTCGGATTAGACTTGACAGCACCCTTGCATGCAGTGGGAACGATGGAGAGATTTGTCCGTTGAAAGTTGGACGGACGACGAGATTTCGGGGTTTACCACTTGAGCCCTAGCGTCCCTATTCTGGGGAGAACATGGGTTAGGGGTTTACCACTTGAGCCCTAGCGTCCCTATGCTGGGGAGAACGTGCGGCGCAAATGGCCGATCTACAAGCTCACATTGAGCTGGTAGATGGGCTGTTTTTGGCAAAGATATTTGGTGTGTAGATGGAACAAAGGGAGGGGTTTAAGCACAACCACGATATTGGAGCGACGGATACGGGTGGTGGGGTGAACGGTCATGGGCTAAGGGTGTAAGAGCAGCAGGTGAGGCCATGCTGGGGTGCAGATTGATGCACACACGCCTGAGGAAATGCTACATTTCTCTTGCACGTCTCTTTTCATTTTGTATTTCGTTTTTTAAATGACAATATACATAGGAGTCCACAGTCGGGAGAACACACAGTTAATCCTGAGTGTTAATTTATCTCTGAGAATGTGCAAATGGACCTGCTAAATGTTACGGTGCAAGGCCTTTATTTGCTTAGAATATGGAATTAAATTATTACTGACACTATGGTTCAAAGCAGCCGTCAGAATACTGCTGTTTTATTTTTTGTTTTTTTTTACTACTGTTTTAAAGGACACTGAAAACATTTCTATAGTTTATTAATGGTGGCACTGTGGCAGTTGTACATAGATTCTACCCTAATGGAAATGCCCACACGTTGAATGGTTCTTCAGATATATGCAAATACGAGTGTGCTTTTGTGTTGCTAGACGCACTCTTACAGGTGACTATTATGCTAGGGATATTAACTGTGTGGTCAGAGAGAGAGAGAGCTTTTAAACATATTTAAAGGAACTAACAACTCTAACAATAAGACAGCTCTGTATCAGGGGTACAGACAAATTGCCACACGCCTGGCGAGACGTAGCTATTAAATGTCAACTCTAGTAGAGAGGATGTTCTTTTCATTTATTGAGTAAGAGTGTGATAATCGGTGTTGGAGAAGTTACTTTCAAAATGTAATGTGTTACTTCAATTCAAAGAATTGAGACGAGATTACTTTCTGTGCCAAAAGTAACAAAAGATATTGTGTTACTTTCACCCTTAAATGGGGTGCAAGAGGACTAGACAAAATACATTGAATAGACAAGAATGCCACAAAGAAGTTCTTGTTATTAAAATATTTTAGCAGCCTAAATTAGAATTTCATGATTAAACACATTAAACTCAGAAGTTGCAGAATGCAGTGTTCTGAGACTATATGTGCAGGGTGCCATATTTTTTTGAAAGTCATAGTTAATGATATACAAACTGCATTGTCACTGGTGTGCATGAGTCCATTAGAAAATGAATACCAACACCAACAATGTATATTTACCATCACAGGTGAATGCGTGTACGCAACCACACAAACAGAATATGACTGAAAACTACACCGGGTGAATTTGGAACTGAGCCCACTTATTATTACATGTCCATGTTTTACTTTGAGTTAATGAACCACTTAATCTTAAACCCTAACAACACCAATGGGTCACCATGCAACTCCTTGGGTCCAAACTATTGGGCCATTGAATTCCATGCGTTGAATCACTATAGGGTCAATGTGGGTCAACGTGTAACAAGACATATCACACCGCAGGGACAACGCTAAAACTGTCTTGACCCTTTGGTGTGGTTAGGGCTTTAATGTCACATGAAGAAAGTGGCTTTTTGAGAAAACATAATATATATTTTAGTTCGTCAAGAGTAGTAGGGCCAAAATCAATTAAGTGGAATTGTGTTCATTAATGCAGTGGAGGAGGAAACTATTTTAAGTGTGCTTGTTTTAAGTGTTAATTTAATCTGTTCAAAAACATTCTCTTTGATTGGGAAGGTCCGGTTTCTGTAACTGCCACTTGGTCAGGTAATCAGAATGTCCTATTCTAGAAACCAAATCTGTTTGTTGGTGAAAGTGAATATGTGATACATAGCAGAGGTTGGGGTTCATTTCTAGTGTTTTTTCCACAGGCCATTGACAGTGTTTGAGAGGGTCCCCAGCCAAATGGAGCAGTTCAATGTCACTATAATTCAATTCACTGGGAAGTGAATACAATATTTAAAAACGATGTACGAGTTAATGGCTTCTAATGTCAAATCATCCTGAAAAACATCTGGACAAAATATCTGAATGTGACATCTTTACCAGGGGCTGCCTTCCTTCCATGTGCAAATGCCTGTGAAACTACTAAAGATACACAACCAAATACGAACCTGAAATTAGCAGGTTTTGTTGTGTGTTACACTGCAAAAGAGAACTAGAGCTGTTTTCTTTGCTTCATTACCTGCCATTGGTGTCTACCGAACTGCTTTTACCCTACCTGCTGTAACACTAGGCTGTGTGATCTTTCCTACAACCAAAATAAAAATTACTATGTAAAAAGTCATCGCTGCATTGTGGCCGTATTCAATGATCACGTGGTGATTAAGTATATTCACTTGTATTTTTAATATTTTTGGAGACAAATATTGTACTATTGACTCCACTACATTTCTATTTCAAATAGTGAAAATAGCACATCTACAAGCTCAGTGTGTCATGATATGACACGTGAGCTAGTAGTTCTGATAGTTTCACTTTCTAGCAGATAGTTTCAGTTTCTTGTTTTTCTGGAAGGGATTGTGACATAAAAAAAATAGTTTTTGTAATTGTTCTTAATTTGTTTTGGTTTTCTGAGCTCAATTGCACCCAAGAAAACAGAGCTTTTAACATTCAGTAGATTTTCTGTGGTTTGGTAACCTCGTGTCACCAGGCTTTCCACCTCGGAGGAAAGCCTGGTCTGTTACAACCGTACCGTTACAGTACCGTGTGGAACGGATATCGTTATGTCATGTTGTAGAATTGTTTTGTAGTCATCAGGCAGGAACAATCAATCAGAACTTCCTTTTCCCTCAAACCGGAAGAATAACAATAAAAGCTCTCGTAGCCTGCAGCTTTTATTGATTCAAAACAATACTACAACATGACGTAGCGATATCATCCGCTCCTGACCGGATCATAAACCCAAAAAGGAAAAAAAGGAAAATTAATGTCATGGAACCGTTAAGAAAATATATGGAGATCTGCTATTTTCACTATTTGAAATAGAAATGTAATGGAGTCAATAGCACAATATCTGTCCTTGTATTAGAGTGATATTAGAGCAAGATAATCTACTAGTAGCCTACTGGGGTTGAGTACATTGTCCACCACTGGTTGAGACCTGTGTGTGTGTTTTGGGCACATGGCCGAGACGGGAGCACAAAATGATCCAAAGTTTACAGTCCCATTGAAGATCCAATCACCATATAAAATGATCATGCATATGCCATGTTAGCTATACAGTTTATAGATCATGCTGAGCTAAACAGTATTTGTATTTCAAATAACAAGAAGAAAGTGTCCACTCGGATCCCCACACAGTGACAGCACTGTTTACGCACAGACAGACCATGTAAATCCACGGTAACAGGACATCTTTGCGTTGCGTAAACTGCTTTCTCCGTCTCCAACTGTGTTTACTCCTCCTCATTCATCCGCCACATTGTTTGCTTCATTTCCTTTATTTGATGCGATTGCATTCACACCAATCGCAATGAAATCGAAGTCAATTGCGATTGGAAGCAAAGTGAAACCCCCGTTTTTTGGTGAAGTAGAAATAGAATGCGGTAGTTTAATGTGCAGCAGGATTCGAATGAGCCTTCACACCTGCCAAACTAAGCACACTTTCCGACAATACACAGCAGGATTCGTTTTAATCGCAGTAAAGCATCCTGTCTGTATAAAACAATTATGGAAGTAAATATTTATTATTTATATAAAAACAAATGGCAGGAACTGCTGTATTTCACTTCAATCACACCTCAAACCTGTTCAATTCGACATATAAGACATCAGAATGACGATCAGATTTCACTCTACAATCGAGTGCAATATACAGCTACCGACAGATTGTCACATCAAATAGCAGGACATATAAAAAATATAATATATAATGTGAATGCATATGCATTATGCATCACAGTGCCTGCTTGTAATTGCTTGAACAAACTAGATCCAAAACCAAAAAGATGAACATCTGGAATAACCCTCCAGCTCTTCAATGGCAAAGGTGACATGTTCTGTGTTCGTAAACATTGTTAAAGTAAATGTTAAAGGGCAGTCCATACTGTCTCCGACCATCGAACCTTTCGTCGGAAAGCTCCGGTACAACTACAACATGACGTCACTCGCAACTTCTGAAACGCATTCCTCCAAATCTTTGTTCTGAAAGCTGCACTCCCATATTTTAAGACCTTTGGTTGACACCATTACGGCGGAACCGCCGATAACACTGGACGCCATTTTACAGGCAACTGTCCTAAGATAAGGCTGCCTGTATTAACCCGAGCAGCAATTCAGGGTCCACAGAAATTAAGAGCAACAATGTGATATATAAAAGAAAGATAGTAAAATGACGGGTACATGTGTGTTCTTGCTCCATTCAAATAACTGTCGTCTAATTGTCCCAAATGAGGACCTTCTCCTGAAAGTGCAGTTTAATTTGTCTGATTCTTTCGCAAAGTCCCGTCATTGCACCTCACACACTGCATAGTAGCCCTTAGAATGCCTGTAACCTTCACACCAACAAGCGATACGCCTGATTTTTACATAGTCGTACAACGGTGTCCCATGCCGAAAATAACCAATCTAGCTCACAAGTTTGTAGATTGTCTATTTTCGTGGTGGGATAACCTTTTAAGATGGAATAAAAATTATGCGTGAGAAGCTAAGAAGAGTCCAACGTTCAGCTGTGGATGGCGGTTGTGCTTGAAAACAGGAGGTTCAGTGATCAAACCTCCTTAGTCTCCTCCTCCTGATCTCCTCTGCATCCTCCTCTGGCAGGTGGAAACCGTATGAAGGAGGAGGTGCAGCTCCCTGTTGACTGGAACCTCCTGAAAATACACCAGTTTAACGATGATGACAAGGATTATTCATACAGTATATTCTTCTTGTTTTAAATGTTTATTTTTCTTTCTTTCTTTTTTTTTTTTTACTTCAGCTTTAAAGGCATAGTTCACCCAAAAATGAACATTCTGTCACACCACAAAGAGTTTTCCCGCAAAAACAAGACAATAAAATGACTTAATCAAAACAATTACACTGTGAGACGTGTGAGTGCAAATATTCACCATAGCGCTAGGGAGAAAAATAAATACATGAAAGAATACATGAAGAAGTTAAGGGTAAAGAGGTGGATTGGCGGGCATTGCAACCACACTTGCAATTTCCCAGAATTGCACCTTTCTAGTTATTATTATCATGATTATGACCATCACCTGTGTGATTCAGGCTGTTTCTGAGGGCAGCATCATACTGCTCCTCTTCCGTCATTCCTGCTGTGTAACGTGTGTACGTTGGTGTTGAACTCTGGCTCGCACCGTAGCCTGCAGCATGGACACATGCAGAGAAAAGTTAACACACATACGCTGCACAGCAAGTGACCTCAGCAAGGTGAGTGCACTGGGAGCTCTTAGACCCTTAAATATTGCTGACTTATTTTCCATAGATTTGTCAGAAGAAAGGTCAAAGCGTGCAAAAAACACTGCCTGCGAGTATTTAACATCGGATTGGTTTCATACCATTTACATTTACTGCCATTACAGTATACGACAAAACCAGAATCCGAACTAAGGAAAGGAAAACAAATTGAAGAAAAAGAGGAGGAGAAAAAAAGTACCGTATATTGTATGCTCTGGTTACATCTTTGATTCTTCTGAAATCCAAAGATCTTATTGCTAGTCATGATTTGTCTGTCACTTGGTCCAGAATTCCTTTACTGCAATGTCTATGTATTGTAATGGCCGCTTTATTAAAATTACGGATTTATTAAAATGTGTTACCTGAGGAGTAGTGGTGTGCATTTGTTCTGGAATAATATCCATTCGATGTCACAAGTCCTGTTCGGGGAAGAATTGCAGTTAATGCTTTTTGCAACAAAGTTGGCTAAAGAACCACATGTTTTACCCTTTAAATCTGAAGTATTTCGTTGCATAATTAGAATTTGTGTTATGCAACAAAAACGTATTTTTGTAAATAGACAAATATGTTGTTGTAGTTGAATCCATTAACTTGAATCCGCATGAAGTGCAGTAGTGCACAAGTAATTCTGGAGGTGATTTAAAACACCTAAGATTGATTAACATCTGGATTTAATATTACTTTATATTTGGAATTTCGGATGCGCGAACACATGCCTCAGTGTCCTGGACATGGGTTCATACTCCATAATCATTTGTTGTCCCATGATTATTTCACACACACACACACACACACACACACACACACACACACACACACACACACACACACACACACACACACACACACACACACACACACACACACACACACACACACACACACCTGCACATTTCTTCATGATGGTCTGTAGGGGTCCAGTGGTATACAGCAGACCAACCAGGATGCCAGCGAGATGACCAATCAGAGATGTTCTGAAGAAGAAGAAGAAGAAGTACAATGTACTAGCCTGGTTTCCAGCCCATAGACCCCGCCCACTCAACTGAGCGCACTGATTCTGGCTCAGAGAATCAGGCTAACAACAAGCTCTTCCAAACTCTGATCTGCAAGTAATTTCTTGACAGGAAGTACAGTAGTTTTTATTTAACCTTTATTTAACCAGGAAAAACACATTGAGACGGTGTCTCTTTTACAAGTTTCATAACATATCTATGGTGGATGTTTTATGAAACAAACACTAGAAATAGAAATAGAAAGAGGATAATCCACGGTTTTCATACAGCTGCAATGTTGGTGAGTTTGACGTTGTTTAATATAATCAGATTTGGATGAATGGGCTGTCAATGTAAAATTGCACCTAGTTAGCACCTTGCTGGCAAGGGCGTGGTCTGCAATCTGCATTTGGTCATTTGCCATCGGTGGAGACTCACCCAGGCGCTGTCAAGTGAATCAGCACAAGCTCCACCCAGCTAGCGTAGTGATTGGCCACAGGGACACCCATCACATAGGTCACGCTCCCGGGGTGGTAGTGGTTGTTGACGACTTTGAGAGCAAACAGGACACCTGGAAACACAGAAACAGTATTTATTACAAACAAACTGCATTAACAGCGTTACCATTCAACGTCTAGCTGTCACACATCCATCTGTTAACCACTCCAAGTCTCCAACCCTATATAATAATAATAATAAAACTTTATTTGTATAGCACCTTTCATGACATGAAATGCAGCTCAAAGTGCTTTACAGAACAATGGAGAATAAAAGAAAAGCAAGGCAACGACATTAAAAAACAAGCAGTAATGCAGTACAGTGAGGACATGAAAAATAAAAAATAAAAGATAAATTAAAGGCAATGTTGTAGAAGTGGGTCTTGAGCTGAGCTTTAAAAATGTCTACAGAGGCTGCCTGACGAAGGTACAGTGGGAGCTTGTTCCAAGCCGACGGCCCGTAGAAGCAAAAAGCTGCTTCCCCGTATTTTTTAGTTGCCATTTTTTTGGGCAAAGCGAGCAAGCCGGCGGTGGAAGACCTTAGGGGGCGGTTTGGGACATATTTAGGCAGGCAGTCATGTAGGTAGGAAGGTGCGAGACCATTGAGAGCTTTATAGACAAGTAAAATAATTTTTAAATCAATCCTAAAAACAACCGGAAGCCAGTGCAGTGAAGCCAAAACTGGAGTAATATGTTCTCTCATCTTAGTTCTAGTTAAAACTCTGGCTGCTGCATTTTGGACAAGTTGTAATCTGTCAGTTGTTTTCTTAGGCAGTCCTGAAAAATGTGCATTGCAGTAATCAAGCCGAGAAAAAACAAAGGCGTGGATTAGCGTTTTTGCATCGTCCAAGGACAAATAGGCTCTGATTCGTGCAATATTTCTAAGGTGAAAAAAGGCAATCTTGGTGACATGATTAATGTGTGAATTAAAGTTCAATTCAGAATCAATAATAACCCCCAGGTTCTTTACTGTACTGTACTGTATATGGGGTTGAGCAGAGTCCCTCAGGCATCTAACCAAGTACTGTACTGAAGTACAATTGTGTGGTATTTGTACTTTAAATTTCCAATACTTTTACTTCTACTACTACATCTCAGATGCAAATATTGTACTTTTACTCCATTACAATCGTCCGGCGGCGATGAGTCTAGTTTATAACGTTTTTACAACAACAATATAAAAGGTTTTGGAGGACATACGAGGTTTCCACCCAACTGTGCTGTTACGTAGTTTTGCTACCTGAGAAGCCCACGGCACACTGCATGCTAAACGACTGATCCTGGGTGAGCTCCGTCAGGCCCGCCTCCAGCACCAGATAGACCAATCCCGTGAGCAGGGAGAAGACGGACAGCAGGTAGGCGAACCAGGCTCCGCCTAGCCGTTGCTCTAGCTTGGTGCCCTTCCACAGGAAGGACGCCATGTTGAAGTAGAGATGCCAGTCATCTATGTGATGCAGCGGGGAGAGGAGGAGCCTCCGCCAGTCGCCCCTCCAGTATGCCTGGTGGACACTCACACAAGCCTGGGGGGGACAATAGATCTATTGCTGCTATGTTCTGGGAAAATATACCAAAATGTATGAATCAGTGTTGATTTCGACAAGGATAACTATGGCAAAGCATGTTCGTCGACTAGCTATTTTCACAGATGAAAACGAAATGAAAAACAAAACCTAAGCTATGGTGACTAAAACTAGGACTGAAATATATTGACAACTCAAATTGAATTACATTTTATTTAAAGACTAAAACTAAAATCTAAATTTGCTGTCAAAATCAACACTGGCATGAACATCTTTCAATACCGGAGACGATTCTGACGATTATGCAAAAACAATCCTTAAATAAAACTCTAAATAATATTATATTATGTAATAAATGTGACGGGCCAACAACTAATATGCATCACCTGCATCAGCGGAGCGGCGGGGAACAGGAAGAGGTAGACGTTGAGGCCCAGGACGGCCAGCGTTACGGGGGGGATGTTGTCCAAGCCCATCTGGAACACCTGGGATGCCAGGAGCATCAGTCCCATTTGAGATCCCCTCTGTCGGCCCCTCATCATGTTGACGACAACCTGGCTGATTGATTGATTGAAAATGTTATTAACTTCTATGTGGAGTTTGCATGTTCTCCAACTTCTCCCCGTGGTACCCTCACAAAAAACATGGAGTAATCCTAGCCCAAAATTTTAGATTCTCGTAGAGGTTTTTTTCCGATTCTGACAAATCTCTCTACGAGAGTCTAAAAGATAACCAGCGCAACCATATTAAACACCTGCGGGGCTTATTTTTCAATAAAAAAGGTATTTTAATCAACTCAGTTTCTGAATCCTCCATTGTAAATGCGGTAAACGGCGCAACAGAATATTGCCCTCGCCCCTAGCGGCCAGGGTTCTCTTGCGCATTTACAATGGAGCGAGAAAAGCAAGATGGCCACCAGATTCCGAGACAGAGTTGATTAAAATACCTTTTTTATTGAAAAATAAGCCCCGCAGGTGTTTAATATGGTTCCGCAGACGTCACAAACAAGTGGGGCAACATTAAAAGCAGCTTAGATTTTGCATTTGTACAAGGTAAGAGTGATTTAAAGGCATCAAGGTTGCTTCTTCGACGTTAGGGGCGGAGTTATCTTTTAGACTCTCGTAGAGAGATTCGTCAGAATCGAAAAAAACCTCTACGAGAATCAAAATTTTTTGGCTAGAGTAATCCTTGTGTCTAAACTGCCTCCCCCTGGCCACCCCTTCATTGTCAATGAGAATTTAATGTTTGTGTAGGACAAACATTAAATTGAAAATGAATGGAGGCGGGTATGTACATCTTGTCTGCCATAATTAATATTTCTTATCTACTTCCAGAAGCCATTTACATTATTCTTATGCAACTTCCTTGCTAGCCCTATCGCAAAAGACACAAAGCACCTGCCAATTGTGTGACCCAAACTTTTGTGTTTCCCTGGTCAATTGGTGATGACGTCAGAACGTATTTGTAAAATCAGTTAATTGATTATTCCGGCCCCCCTCGCCCAGAGAGAAAGATGTCCCATTCATTTCAAACAGAGGTCCAGGACCTTTGCCTGTCTATCAGTCCATATTTTAAAAGCATTTCTAGCCTCTGCATGGAGCTCTTCAACATGCTCATTCCACCCTGGCCATATTAAACACTTTTGCCCTGTGTTTAAAGAATTACTGAATCATCAGATACATCTCTTATAGTTAGACAATAGACTAGCCCCTCTCGGAACCCTCCATAAAGCTTTTCTGAAATTTTGATGTCACTTTGTGTAGGGTCCCTGTTCATATTTATATTTTCGTATGGGAATTTTGGAACGCGGACATAAATATGCTCACTAACATCGTATCTGCGCCGTTTGACGGCCTGTTTTCCTTTGAGGGCTTCTGAAATCGTGAACTATAGGTACTTATAGTTCACGATTTCAGAAGCCTATATAAGTACCTATACAAACCGCTGCGAATATCTCCTGTGGCACGGAAGCCGTTAAGTATTTTTGTTTTGTTTGACCGATTTGGTCGCTTTATTTCTTCTTGTTTGTTTACCGTTTATTGTACCGCCTCCCGGTGTGTGGTTGGCTTGTGCGGCTACGTCCCTGCCTCTGATCTGCTCTGTCATAGCTATAGCGCCACTAGCTAGCCAGATAGGCGGTACAATGAGGTGTCAATAAACAAGGAAGGAAGAGAAGAATCAAAGCGACCAAATCGGTCAAACAAAGATTAAAAATACTTAACGGCTTCCGCGCCACAGGAGATATTCGCAGCGGCATGTATAGGTACTTATAGTTCACAGATTCAGAAGCCCTCACATGAAAAAAAAGTCGTCAAAGAGCGCAGTCAGGCCGTAAACACGGTGTTTATGTTTTATTATGTCCGCGTACCAGGTGGCAGGATACTGATGCAACAGGACCCCATGGTCTGTGTCGTCAAAAATGTCAGAAACTTCAGTACCATTGGGTTCTGCTTGGAGGGCTAACAATAGACATACATTAGCTCTGATCCATAGCCTTACTGCTCTGTGCTCTTGCTGCCGTTGCATACAACTTACAACAATACGAACCAAAAAACCGTTACAAGCAAATCAACATAATTACACTTACTTTGTCGGGTTAGTTTTCCTCGATGCTTCCCTATGGAGGCTTCACTTTGTGCTGTTAGCTGTAACGTATGCTAAACATTGAGGCATGGATAATGCATTGTGTGAATGGCTCTCTGCGAACGAAACGCTCACAACAGTTCTCAGTTCCACCACGTACGTCGTCAGAAAAGACGAGTTTGAGCTTTTACTATTTCTGGACATTTCATCATGAAGTGAACAAAGTTGTTGTGATGGTGTGTGTGTACCAGAGTGGAGGGAACAAGTCACGTGGAAAGCCTGGTGGGCGAGGTTAGTCACGTGGTAATAACAAAGTGACGTTTGCGCATGCGCAATATGATCCGATCATCAAATCATAATATTATTGTAACGAACTCATGAACTGAATATAATATGATACACATATCATGTCACGTCATTGCATTTTACCTTATATAGTAACGTTTTAACAGCAAAACATACAACTTACAACAATACAAACCAACAACCGTTATATTTTATTTTAATTATGTTTTATTTTGAGTTAGTGTTTGTAAACAATTGTAAGTATTGCCTTTGTTTGTGTTCAAGGCAAAAGCTAATGGGGATACTAATAAACAATAAACAAGTGGATAAGTAAGTCCCAGCATGGACATTCATCACACAGACATTCAGACGTGACATAATTATGTACAAGCAGCCCTCCTTTCAGTGGCATCACGCCATCTGCTGGGCCATTTGTGCCATATCTATGATTTGTCATGTACAACTTCCTGGTCTCAACACTGCGCATGTTTCTTTCCTTCCAGGGAGCAACATGGAGTTCCTTCCCGTCCTCTTTAAATAGTCCTTGTTCATACCTAAGGTTCATACCTACAGTCTATGGTTCATAGCTCTGATCCATAGCTCTAAATAATGCAGGGGTCACGGGTGCCCACACTTTTTGACTTGAGAGCTACTATCAAAATGACCAGCTCAACAAGATCTACCCAATGAAAACATTATAATACCATTGCTGAAAATGGCTTTGGAATAGCGGCGCTGGCATTACATTTAATTAAGACAAATGCACTTGGAAGGGAAGACGCTTTAGAGTAAATGCGGTATATGATTCTGCATAGAAGCATTAGAGCGGTACAGAGCTAATTCATATCCCCTATACTTGCTTAGGGTGGCTACCTACGTATAAGTACAATTTTGAGGTACTTTATTGGAGTTTTCTTTTGTATTAATTAGTTTTAACATTTTTAGACAAATTTGCAGAGATACGAAAGTAAAAGTCAGACTCGATAAAAATAGCCTACATCTATGATAGTCTTTCTTGACCCAATAACCTTAGGCTACCACAAAGGCCACTGCTATTATTTATCATATCATTAATGTTTGGTCTCAGCGAAGGTTTCATGATTCATTCATCATGATGATCATGAAACCTTCGCTGAGACCAAAAACAGTTATAGTAGGCTATGTTAAAATGACCAGAAGGTGTCGCCACACACCACCCTTCACACGGACTCCCTCAGTGAGGCGCTGTCATTGAGTTGTAGCTGTGAATGAGTTTATGGTTCCACTCACAATGCAACACTGTTATTATATATACTCACACAATAGACAGACTGAACTGTTATTGAGCTCCACATTTTACTGTTGAGTAAATCACTTTATTTCAAAGTGAAGTGATACTTTAACTGAGTTATGTTTAACATCATGATCTGATGAATTGAAAATGGAGGACCCTGATGTAAACATGTCTAGTGCTTTTCGGTCTCGACTTCTGAACTTTTTAAAGTTACACAACACCTCTGTATTTCATTCAAAAATAGACTACACGTGAGCTCGGTGTGCCATTTTCCCATTTACAAACGTGGTTGTGTGATTGCTCAATACGATGTTTACAAGGTGAAAGAATGAAAACATGGACCCCCACCGTCACACACCACCGCCCCCTACTACTACACAAGTAAAATACTGGGTGTTAAAGCTGCACTCCGTAGGTTTCATGCCCTGGATTTGAAACCAATTAAACCAAACGAACCCTTATGGGTCTGTAAACTCTCTGGAGATCCGTGAAATTAGAATGATTATAAAACACAACTTTTTTATTTACTTATTTATTGTAAATGATAATAATAATAAAAGGGTAATAATAATAATAATGGCAGACAGACCGCTGGCGCTTTGGCATGGGGGGTCAGATCAACATAATGGAATGAATGCTGTAGTCCTATATGGAGCGTGTCTTGAGTGTACAGGGTTTGATGAGGTCAGCTCAACATATGGAATGTCAGAACAGATCTGTACTTTCATTGATCTGTCCCCATTCTACAAACTGTTAATAACATTTTCAATCAATCAATCAATCAATCAATCAATCAATCAATCAATCAATCAATCAATCAATCAATCAATCAATCAATCAATCAATCAAACGCTTAAATGGGAATCCTAGAGTAGTGTCGAATAGTGTTCTTGAGCAAGACGCCCCCGGCCCCCTAATTTATTAGCCTGGCGGGGCCAGACTCATCATTGACGCGCGTCAGTGAATCCTATACGAGTCTGGCCACGCCAGGCTACCAATTTCTCCTCCCGATGTGCACTGTGCAGATTGGTGCCTTAATGCTTTCCTCCGCTATCGGCGTGTGTGAATTGTGTATGGGTCAAGGAAATGCAAATGCGATGTAAATGTCCACGTATCATAAAAAGGCATATATAACCACTGCTAGTGCTACATACAAATTGGATCATAAAATAACGTTTTAATTATTTTAAAATAAAAGTTACGGATTGCAGTTTTATCAGTGACAGTGACAGCGTGCTGACTGAGTGTAGATGGGTTGTCATTGGAGGTTGTGAGGCGCCAGTCAAACGTGTGGGTGGTAGCCTATCAGCTGACAGTGATAGTTCCAGTAAAACTCTCCAACACGCCAGAGGATAATAGTCAACAGGCAGCAGCACAGTGGAGAGAGCGGACGGAATGTTACTACGATCAGCGAAAAACAAAGTGGATCAACTTAACTAGTCAACTTTTTTATTGTTATTTTTATAATCGAAGTGCCATTTTTAACAAAAAACACAATATTTAAGATTTATTTGGACTAAGGTTATTACTAAAGACAGCTAAAGCGCCTTGGAATGTGACTTTCAATGTAGCCCTCGAGGGAGTTTTTCTTTTTATTGAGAGATTATAATTTTTTTGTTCATAAATATTCATCGGGGCGTTTATTATTCTTCATAACTATTTTTGTATATGAAAGTTTAACGCTCAACTCAAAGCTCCGCTATTCCCTCAGCCATGGCGGAAGGGGCAGGCCACCAACACCAACAACCGCACAATTTAGTGGAGTTCGACCCGGATTTCGAGCCCCTGTCGCGGCCCCGGTCGTGCACTTGGCCTCTGCCGCGGCCGGAGTTCATCAACCCGGCAGGAGGACCGGGAGCCGCGGGCGACTCCAACACGTCGTCGCCGGTGCCCTCCGTCAAACAAGAGCCCGGCGTCAGCGACAACAACTTCATCAGCAACCTCAGCCTGCTGGAGGAGACGGAGGACTTCTCCTCCGATCACAAACCGGTCATCCTACATCAGTGCAATGACTTCCAGTGTCAGGAGAACTGCGTTCATCAACAACAACAGCAGCAGCAGCAGCACCAGGGCGGCCCACCTCAACAACTCCCACATCAGCAGCAGCAACAACAGGTGTCTCTCCTGTCGTCCTCCGTAGGACCGTCAGCATCATCATCAGCAGCAGCATCATCATCGTCGTCAGCCGCCGCCGCCGCGGCCGCGGCTGCTGCCGCGCAGAGGAAGAGCAGCTCCAGTCGCCGCAACGCGTGGGGGAATATGTCGTACGCCGACCTCATCACCAAAGCCATCGAAAGTTCCCCGGAGAACCGGCTCACCTTGTCGCAGATCTACGACTGGATGGTGAAGAGTGTGCCTTATTTCAAAGACAAAGGGGACAGCAACAGCTCTGCGGGATGGAAGGTAAGGCACTGCATGGCGCTCTCTCCAGCTCAAAATGCAACTATTACCTGAGATGCACTGTGTGTGTGTGTCTGTGTGATGCTGATGCATATATACACTGTTATGTGTATTAGGCTCATATATGTATCATAATATTCCTGACAAATATTGACACGACAGTGATCCATTAATTTTAACTAATAACTTTCCATAACTCTGAGAGTGTACAAATGGACCTAATAAGGGTCCATTTAGTTCCATTTGTAGGTAGTAGGTTACTCTTAGTTACAGACCCATAATTAAGGGTCCCTTTAGAACCGGCGGTCCAGTTGGTTTGTATTTGTACACTCTCAGAGTTACAGACCTGTAAGGGTCCTTTTAATACCCCAATGAACCCTGAGAGGTCTGGAGTCTGGACCCCACTTTGAGAACCACTGAGAGTCGTTTAATAGGCCTACTAAATAAAAAACTAAATAAAAAGGAGAACACTTCACTCCATTTTGACCAGTGGTTGTCATGAGGGGTGGACGCAGGAGGATCGAGAACTAATAAGTGACTGGTTGCACTGGTTGCTTGGTTGTATGGGAGAGCTGCATTCGAGGTCATGTGAAACAGCCTCTCTCTCTCTCTCTCTCTCTCTCTCTCTCTCTCTCTCTCTCTCTCTCTCTCTCTCTCTCTCTCTCTCCCTCTCCCTCTCCTCATTGTCATCATCCCTCCAGTTTATGGTAATTCAGTAAACCGGGCAATTGCTACCATGACCTTAGACAGTCATCTGACTCTTCCCGAGTTATGTGTTTGATATGTAAGTCTGCTGACTCAACAGAGATTCTTTTCTCTCTCTCTCTCTCTCTCTCTCTCTCTCTCTCTCTCTCTCTCTCTCTCTCTCTCGCTGCATTCTTCTCCCCAAAGTGTCGTTCTGCAGAGCTGTGATTTTGGACTGGTAGGGTAATAATAATAATAATCCCCACCTCTAAAATATTTCCCAATGATATACCAACCCCGACTGTTTTTCCACAGCAAATTGTAGTTGCGTGCATTACCAGAGAGGTTCTTATGTCACGGATAGAGACATTACACAAGACTCAAGAGTCTGGGCTTAAAATAACTGACGTTGTGTGGTATTGGTGTGCGGTGTTGGGGTGTGAACCCTTGGAGAAAGACTTGAACCTCACTGTGTTTAAACATGATGCTTCACTTATGCCTGGCTGACTAAAAAGACAAAAATGCCAGCCCTCTTGCCATGGCAAACCCTTTTTGAGAGTTTTGTCTCTTAGGAAGGGCTCCTCTCCCCTGTCTTTCTTAAAAGCGTGGTTCTCAAAGTGGGGTCTGGTGACCCCCAGGGGTCATTGGGGGGATCCCCTGCAAAATGTGTGAATATGGCATAATAATCAATTTAATATATACACCACATTGGATGTTTGAATCACACGCATCAATCACATGATAAGGGTAGGCATAATAAGCTAATTAGCTCCAGCCTACACCTTTTTTGGTCTTAACAATGTATTATTTATAACAAATTATATTTTTTTGTTATACACTTGGAGTGTACTTTCACATGAACTGATGACCAAAATAAAAGTGAATGAAAGTGAACAACACAAATGTTGTAGGTGGTCCCTGCCTGGCACAAAATATTTCCAGATGGATGTCTGCGGCCAAATACAAAATGACATTCGGCAGTCCTTGCCATGAACACGTTTGAGGAACACTGCTTGAAAGGAGACAGCCTGGGAACTTGGAAGTCCGCGCCGCCATTGTATTTATCGTGTATTGCCGTGACAGTGGGAACGCTCAGACGGTGTTGACAAGGGACAATTCTTGGTGGGAGGCCAGCAGCAGGGTGACAACCTTTACCGCGGCATTCCCTCTGAGCATCTTAGTTTTAGAGGTTGTCTGAGTTGCCTTTCGAAGAAAATGCCAACGTTTTTGTTTTTGAAGGTGCTTCGTGAAGAAGAGGCAGACGAGACTAGATCAATGCTCTGAGTCATCTGCTATAACAATGCACTGACTTGCGACTGTGTGTGTGTGTGTGTGTGTGTGTGTGTGTGTGTGTGTGTGTGTGTGTGTGTGTGTAATATTATGAGTTTACAATTCTAGTGTAACTGATACAGGGTAATTGGCTGAAACGGAGAAGGATGTTGCTTGACAGTGTGATGTGAATAATGTAGCGGCAACCACATAGATTTCTAGTGATTCTGTCTTTAGATCTTGTGACTTACTAGCAGTGTGTGTGTGTGTGTGTGTGTGTGTGTGTGTGTGTGTGTGTGTGTGTGTGTGTGTGTGTGTGTGTGTGTGCGTGCGTGCGTGCATGCGTTTGTTACATCTAATTCTGAACTAAAACACTCATCTGAGTTAGTGAAGGACTTGTCAACAACATCATCATAATCATAATAAACATTTTGGTATCGCTTTTCGTGAAAGGCAGTCTTTACATCAAGGTCAAAAATGGAGGTAAAGTGAAAAACAAAACACAACAAAACAAGAGGCAGGCAGTGCAATATTTGAATCGAACAGCCCCACAACCCGTCTGATCTGCATAGCTGTCTCACTGAATTCTTCAGAACGTCAATTCAAGTCCTTTGAAAATGAAAGACCTTTTGTTCAAAAGGTATGGTAACCAAACAGACAGTACCTACCAACCTCTTTGATGATCGTGGGAGTAAAAATGTTTTTTACAGGGCAACTTTGGTTGCAGTGTAAAGTGATGTGATGGTTAATAAACGTAGTTAATGGTATCCTCTCACAGAAATTTAACAGTGAACTTAACTAGCAACGCCTCCTTTGGTAGATGATTTATTTTCTAACACGCAAAAACAATATTTCAGGTCAGGTCAAGTGGAAATGCATTTGTGCAGCACATTTTGCTCTCAGGGAAAGTCAATGTCCTTGACAGGAAATAATTTGTTACACAAAGGAATAAATGGAGCAAAGCATATTGAAACGGTGCTGAGCGGCAAAGGGGTGAGGGTGATACAGAACTGGATAAGATTTGGTTAACCCCGGTTGAATAGAAACCCTGGTGCAGGTTAGATCAGTGTTTTTCATGTCAAAGGCCTTGTGCCAGAGGACCCCCCCCCCCCCATACAATATTTGCGTTGTTAGAATGTTTCAATTAAATTGATTAGTTGTTATAGTTTGATTTACTATTGTACCCTTAGAGCTCAGCTGGAGGTGATCAGTGGTGACTGTGTCTTCCTTATCTTCTCCTTGGAGGCGTGTCAAGCAGTCAATATAAGGCCATTTGCCATTGAATGAGTTATGATGTAATGCTCTACACCTGTGGTTCTCAAAGTGTGGTCTGGGGACCCGTAGGGTCCTTGAGGGGGCTCCAGGGGGTCCCCAGAAAGTTTTCTAAAGTTTTAAAACATTTACATTAATTAAACGTTTTGGCTTTTTTGAAAAATAAAAATAATCTTCTTGTATGGGGGCCTCTCATCTCTGACACAAGATCTTTTCAAATGAGGTTCTGCGGCCAAATTAATCAAATCAATTTGACACGAGACTTGTTAGAGAGCCGTTGTGATAGTACAGTGTAGAAAAATTGCATTGCAGAGAATAAGGCACTGCATCATGGGGGTCTAGGTTGATGGACCAGAGTCTACATCATTTCATGGGTCGTGAGTAATATTGCCCATGTTGTGACTTCCATTAAAAACAAATAAATACATAAAAATATTTAAAAGAAAAGTGCTTTATGAATAAATGTATTACTATTATTCCAGGGAATGTCCTGGATGCATATCCCACCCACCAAAGGCACAGATAACCCAGTGCATGTTCTTATGTTGCATGTCATTCCCCTTACTCCCTACATTGTCATTCTTCACTAACCTTGACAGTAAAGCTTAAAGGGATACTTTGAACCTAATTCCCATTGTTCTGATGTAAGGAGATAATATACATACAGTATAGTGTGGGGGAAATTAGCCCATGTTTTCAGCATGTGTATTTCTCTAGGAAATGTTGACGTGAAACATGTCAATTTGCATGCGGCGTCACAGTTGAACTCTGCTTACCGGTGTGATTGTTCCTTATTTTTCTGTTATTTTGTGTGTGGGTGCATGTGTGTGTGCGTGCGTGCATGCATGCATTGGGTGGTGGGGTGCGGCTCAAAACAGTTCCACAGAGCACTAACACATTTTCCTGTACTACTCCAGTACGTCACCTTGGAGTAAATATTTGCTTCAAGCTCGTGGAGTTCTTGGGGTGTGCTTTGATGTTCAGCGATCAATTCTCTCTCTCTCTCTCTCTCTCTCTCTCTCTCTCTCTCTCTCTCTAGCTCTCTGTGTCTCTCTCTCTCTGTGGTGTTCCCTCTTCTGTGTTTCCCTGGCCTCAC